>NC_090876.1:24492263-24522263 GCF_036669935.1 Montipora foliosa
ACCCATCGAGAACCAACTACATTCTTTCCTTCAGGTGGAGGCACTAGATCCTTTGTATTATTCGTTAACAAGGAATTATATTCCGAGTTCATGGCTTCTCTCCATTGACTAGACTGTTTACTTTTCAACGCTTCTTGAACTGTCTTGGGCTCATCAATTTCTCAACTGACAAATAGCCAATCATCATCTTCAAACCTACTTAGCTTTCTTCGCTGCCGTGTTGGTCCCAGGTTTTGAACTTCTTCCATAATTTTTTTTCGTATGTCCTCTTCACTGGTTCGTCTTCATTTGGTGCTGCTACTGTTTGAACCTTCTGTGGAACTACTGATTCAATATTCTACTCAACTGGTGGTTCAACATCATCTATTTCGTTCTTCACTAACTGATTGATATAGGCGTAGTTGAGATGACCCAACCGGCGGTGCCAGACTGCAAGCGATGGTGCACTATTTGCTGTTGTTGAAACTTGAGCATACTCGGTAGAATTGACTATATACAGCTTGTCACGACAAATTCTTGGCCATTCTTTCGTACTAAACATTTATCCTTGTCAAATTGGATTTCTGGAAGAAAGCCCTTGGTCGACTTTGGTAAAAACAACACTTGATGCAAATCAAGGACAATTTCACGAGAACAAGAATTACTGTGCTGTCTCCCAGATAAATATTTCTTGGTTCTTGGTACTGAACAAAGCTCTCTAGTTCTCTTTTGTTGCTTGTCATGTACTTTGTCGCTGCTGACTCAATAAACCATTCATTTGACTGATTCATCATGCTTGAGATTAGTGCAACTTCTTCGAGTTCCGCCATATTTGAACTTTCTCTTCTTCTTCTTTGGTTGTTTGTTATTCAGTGGACATTGCTTGGTAATATGTCCATCCAGGTTACATTTAAAGCATTTGGTTCCCCTTGTATCTTCCATGACCATCATGGAGATATTGAGAAGAATCTTTACGAAGTGGGTTGAAATTCTCCACCACGTGGTTGATAATCTCCTTTATTGGAACTTCTTCCTCTTATTTCATTCACGAAGAGCGCATTGTCAGATTTTTCCTTTTCATTCTTCTCAGTCCGATTCATATATTCTTAAATCGATAACGCTTTGACATTCTCCCAGTCGAGATCATAGGCATTTCTGGCATTCAAACTTGTCAAGAATTTATCGTACGAATCGGGTAAACTCCCCAGCACGGCCGTGGCGAATTTCCTAGAAGAAATTTCTTCATTCATTTCCTGCAACTTCTCAGCAAGGGAAGTCATATGGGTTAAATTTTGCAACAAATCTGCGCCTTGTTTCATACTTGCTGCGTAAAATTTACGGTTTATGTGGACAATCTGTGTAACTGATACAAACTCAAACTGCTTCTGCAAGATTCCCCATGCTTCAAGAGGGTTGGTAACCGAAGAAATGTGAACTTGCAATTATTTTTCCACATTCAGAGCAATCTGGGAATAAGCTTTTTCAGATCGTAATCGAAAATCATTCCTTGCAGTTGCAGTTGCAGAATCTCCTGGGGGTATTTCTTGACCTTCCTGTGTAAATAGCCATAGACTACGCCCCATTAAAACGAGCTTTATGTTGTACTTCCATGTCTGGTAATTATTTTCGTTCATCTTCTCGATCTTTACAATTTCTGACATCGTCGTCATGTTCCAAGATAAAAAAACTTCAAATCCCTACAGTAATAACTTCACGTCCTGGGGCCCATAACCTGTTAAGAAAGAGAGCTATCGATACAGCCAAACAGGACCTTTTAATGAGGAAACAACAACAACACCGCGAAGCGGCAAGGACATACAGCAAAGATGGCGACGCAATGCGAACAACAGAATTAGAAAGAGAGAATATTTATCTAATAGAAACGATCAGCCGGGCGGCATGTCTTATCATAAATTAATACTTCAAATATTTGCTACGCATAGCCAGCAATGAGATTGCTGCATTTTGTATAGACAATAGATTGCGTCAAATGGCTTTTTTTTTCGTGCTCGCGAAAGTTGGCAAAGGCCGGCTTTCGAGTTATGGTGAAGGAATCTAAGATAAAAAAGCTTTATCTGTAGTAGGCTATCGCCTTGTGTGCCACTTATTTGTTTTTACCACATTTTGACGTCATCTGTGATCTATTACTGAACAGACGCGCGACAACATGGAATCTATTTGTTAAATATACATACGTACATGTAAGTTTCAGAAGGATGCTGTGTGGTATTCTGTAACTCTCTTTGAAGCTTGCTTGTCATTCTTTCAAGTCGTATATTCTTTTTATCATTTTACTTAATCTTAAACTCCATGAAGAACAACAGGTTATCAGGTACATAATTGCACATGGTTTGTTCTTTCAGGTCTTTGAAGGCAACACAGATGATGGAACACCTGTGGGGCACATTCTGGATATAGAAATTATTGCTCGATTTATAAAGTTCAATGTCAAAGAGTTTCAGGGCTATCCATCATTGAGAGTGGAACTTTATGGATGCACTGACGGTAAGCTTGCCAAACAGTCAAGCAAAAACAGAACAAAATAATGGCCCACTTACTCTCTCACGGCATCCGTTAAGTAAATTGTTACTGAAACGTTGGTCCTCCGAAGTTTAGTTTAAATTAGTTGTTATGAACTTTTTGATCAAGAAGTCAAGATACCTGCATAATAAAGCATATGAGTTGATCGCAGATACAATGAAAATTGCAAACTTTCATTCCATGCATACAAGTTTCTTTTTTACTTATTTATGCAGACTTCATGATGTATATGCAGTAGGCTAGAAATAGTAAAATTATAGAATGCCTGTCGCGCACGACAGTCTCGTTTATCCTTTTCCAACGTCATGCCCTTTCCCCAGGATCTTGGGAAAATATGGATTACCAGGAATAACTAAAGTGACATTATCAAATTATTTACGCCGTGCTGTTTTCATATCGTATTAGTTTATAAAAACAGGAACGGACACATCTTGTTCCAGGTTGCGATGGTCTGAAATTTTCAAGGAATTGCTTTTTTCTCTAAAGCGCTGTTACACTGTGAAGTTTCGTGCAACTTGTTTCGCAATGTTTTGGGCATACCCTGCAACGGCCAAAAGCGTTGCGAGACAAGTTGCAAGAGCCGTTGCCGAAATTAGAATTAAGTTCTACTTTTTGCGCAACTTGTCTCGCAACGATTTTGGCCGCGATTTGATAGGGGTATAACGTTAAGCAACTTGTGGTTGAGAACAGACAGTTGTTTCCCACGCAACCATTCGTGACGTCAGGCCACATTGCTTGCTTGCTACACTGGAAGAAAGCTGAGTTGGGCGTTGAAATTATATTTAAACATGGAGAGTTTTTTTTTTTGTTGCTAAAAGTTTTTCTTTTCCTTGACAGTTTTCCTCTGCCGTAAATCTTGGGGTCTCAAATAAGTGAACCCGCCTGACCTTTACATATCATCACCATTACATCATATTTACTCTCTTTGATCGTTGGGTGCCGAGAGCTTCAGAATCTAAAAGAAACTTACCTGTCCACCAGTGGAGAAATTTTAGCCTGGAAGTTGAACAAAGCCTTAGCCAGGAACAATGTTTTCCATAACTGGGTCAGTCATATGCAGTTGAGTCAAAGCCCAGCCAGCTTCCTCTCGAGATTCTTTTAGCCAGCCAACCCGAAAAAAGGCTGCAGAGCGGCTTTTTTTGCGGAGTGGTTTCGTTGGGTGCTCCTGTAGAAATAAGGGATTCTCGATGAACACCTTGAAGGCTCGGAGGGGTAACCGTATTCATTTTTTCATCAAAAGTTAGTCACTTTGGAAATAGAACATTTTAGTTTGGAGCACGTTAAGTCACAAAACAGGACTGTTCCCTTCAGACGCTATCCTTAACTATTGCGAGCGAAATTCAAGGTAAAATTCAATGCAGCTTTTTGCGTACTTTTTTCTAGGAGTTTTCGTGTTTCTTTCTTCCTTATGTGAGTTAATTAGAAGTGATGGTCATTTTATTTGTGAAGAAAAGTCAAGCGAGATCACGTTTGTATCCGAGATCAAGTTTGTTTCTTAAGTTGCTGAAGCCCATACGGGCCACAGCTGAAAAAGTTGAACAGATTTGCTTGTAAAACATTATGCGCATTCTGACTTGAAAACGTTCATATCGCTGATGAGAAAGCAACCACAGAAAATACGAGGCGCACACAGAAAGGTAGACAGAGTAGCATTGAAAGAAATATACAGAGCTGGCTCTGTTTAAGCGACACACCATATCATCAGTGCATGCCATGTGCATGCGTATTACATATTATACTTCTTTTCGCGATGAGGATAGAAGTATAATTCTTTGTGGCATTTCAACCAACAATCTTGACAAAACTCGTTTGGAAAATGTGACGCTCTAGTTGTGTGTGTGATAAAGATTAAAGTCTTCCTACTTTCCCCCCTCCCCCCATTCCAATGTTGGTTTAAAAAAAACGACCAAAGGCTTGCACAATATTTTGCATCACATTATCAACATTGGTATGTGGAAAGGGGGGAAGGGCCGATATATTTTGTCAGTGGGTGCCAAATGAATTATTTTGGAGATAACTCGGGGCAAGCAGTGACAAATGTTACCGGCAACTGTTTGAAAGGTTTAAATTTATACACTTTGTTACCACCAGACCCGATTAGTTACTCTATTTTTGGGTGCTGTATTAGTATATCCTCGTTTTTTATGTCCTTGCTTTAAAATGGATGAAATTGAATTGATATTATACCAATCGCAAGGTTAGCTGTTTAAACTTCTGTACGACTGTCCAATGATGCTTAAGCTACGTTATTCACGTTTTACCTGGCGAGATTATCAATATATTTTGGCTAGTGCAACAAATTTACTGCATAACAGCGACTTTCCTTTCATTATTAATGGCAGCGGTTGTGGAAGTTTAGTAGGTTCTCTCTTTCAACGGAAGATCACGATGTTGTAGGCTTTGCGAAATTACCGATTGAAATGGTTAGTGCTTAAAGAAAACAGCTGAATTAAATAGCTGAGATGAGCAATTATCGCAATTAGGGCCCCTGTTCCCTTGTATAGGAGTATAACAGTGAACCGTTTGTCGTTTCTATGTGAGTAGAACGTGTCTGCAGAACTCGGAACGAGACCAGTGTACGAATCCCGTGGACTTGACAGCTCATTGTCGTCGTTACCGATCTCCAAAAAAGTGGTGCAAAAAACAGAAAAGAAAAAAAAAAACCTACGTAAGTCAATCGGGATCTGAGGTAATGCACAGATTACCGGCTGGCCACTTATTTGCACTTGAATATCGTGTATTGTTAAATGCTACAAAAAACGACAGACGGGTCATAGAGCAGTAAGCTCAAGGCATCCGCTTTCGACTGTGAACTGACAAAAGCACTGTTGGTGTCGACAACGATTCATGCATATTTACTTATTTTGTTTCACCACAGTCAAGATTGATCGTGAAGAATGATGGTGAAGAAATGATTAAACGATCTTAATTCGGTCAAATTTAATCCCTTTCTGACAACTAGAAATACACGAAAGAAGCCTGCGAACAAAGTTGAACTTCATAATATTGATTTTCTCCTTTAATGACAATCGGAATTCTCCACGTGCTTTACACCTCTTCATTATGAACTGTATTGTATATACATATAACAGTTTCAATCAATAGATTGTTCGTATTCTTCCTCAAACTTGGAAATCGTGTCGCAATTAAAATGTGGAATAGTGTACTCGACACTTCAGTTTCAGATCTTGACTACGAGACAACTAAGGCATACTCTCGCCAGCTTTCAAAGTATTCCACAATATCAGAACAACACACTAAGCACGGACTTTTCCAAAAAATGACGAAGTAGACTTCATAGAACACTACAGCTGAATCCATGGCATATTTAACTGCAGCGTATGATAATGTGTGTGGATATGGTTACTACCCAGTCATTTAATAAATTGAAGAGAGTTTGCAGATATAAATAAATACGACGCATCTGTAGAATATTTATTTGTTTTATTCCAAAACTAATTGACGAATTTTATGTGTTTTTTTCCTCGGGTCCTATAAGTCCTTGTGTTTCTCTTATTTGACCATTGTTTTGACGCGGCATAAGATCCTCGTGCAAATGCAGCCTCAAGGACGTTCACTGATTATTGCCAAAAAATGATCTTATAAATTCTTGTTTTTTGGCAAGGTTTCCCTACGCCGGCAACACCAAAATGCATGGAAGCCCTGGGAATGCAATCCGGAGATATACCACATTCAGCTATCACTTCTTCAAGCTTTGGCGGGAGTGGGCTTGCTCCTTACGTTGGTAGGCTTCACTTTCTTTCCTCCGGCAGTGGTAAACAGGGTAGTTGGGCTGCCGGAACCAGTGACGAAAACCAATGGTTCCAAGTTGATTTTGGAAACTGGACAAAAATCACAGCGGTAGCAACTCAAGGAAGGCAGGATTATGATGAGTGGGTGGAAAGCTACAATCTAGCATACAGCTATGATGGCGTTTTCTACATCGCTGTGGAAGATGAGGAGGGACATGAAAAGGTACGAGGTTGTGGTTATCAACACTTTGTTGAAAATGGTACATTATTCACTTGGGAAAAAAATAAAACATATTTTGTAGTAACGTGAAAGAATAAAGTTAATCAATGACACCTAAATGCCAAGCTAGTTGCTTGGTAACGGCCGGACGTCTGGCAACTGAATAACCATAATCCTTGTCAACATTCGACCTTATGACCCTCGCAACACCAGTTGGATGCCCTCTAGAAGAACTGCTGGGAAGATAGGTTGTTTATCAAGGTTCTTAATTAATTGACAACGTGTCCCGCTTGTCTGGGAGCTGTACAATGTCATGCTCCTCAATTTTCAGATGAAACTATTAATGTTTACGTGTGTAATTCACCCGTAATAAAGGTTGCTAAGCAAGACCAGCGGTTCACATTCTCAATAAACAACCCAGATAACTTGACATTGTTTACGGAGTTCACAGGCTCGAATTCTGTCAGGACCCTACCAGTTGCCATTTCTACCTTTGTTAAGCAACTACGCTTATTAACCTTCTCACGGGCCCATTCAAGTCTTTGTCACAGAAATAATAAATAGAAATTCCATTTCTTTCTAGGAATAAACTCATTGATTCGTTAAATATCTTGGTCAAGTTAACAGGGAATCAAGTCGAACACGGTGATGAGAATTAACAACCCAAACAGAACAAAAAATTGTTTTGTAAGCTGATTTTGACGAGAAGAGCGAAACTTGGCATTCTGGGGTAGTGCTAATGAAACTCAAATTTCGTGCAATTATTTTTCTTTTACACAGACTTTTCAAGTTAACTCTGATCGGTATACCGTAGTGAAGAACGAAGTGGACCAACCAATAACAACAAAGTTTATTCGTATTCTTCCTCAAACTTGGAAATCACGTATCTCCATGAGAACCGAGTTTTACGGCTGCAAACAGGGTATGAGTGCTATTGAAACAAAGTTTAATTTTGAGAATTTATAGAACTTTTTAGGAGATTATCTGCATAGATATTTAGGCGGTTTTTAGTGATTATTGTCAGTAGCCAAGCTTATTTTTGCTCTGCATTAGCTAGCGTGCGAACGCAGACGTAATTCCGGCGGTCATTTTCAACCATCGGAAATACGTCTGGAAATACGTCTGAAATACGCCGTGTTGAAAACTGGAAACTAGTGTTACACGAGCTTTAGTTTGATTGACATGTGACAGGAATTACATCTTATCGAGTTTTTGGCGGTATTATATTTTGTGTATTGGCGGAATTATATCTCGGAAATCCTAGGAAATCGTCTCTACCAGGAATTGTATTCTAAAAGGAAGTCATCTATCATTAAAGAGTTTGGATCATTAAAACATTTGGTGCCGAGACCCGGGATTGAAGGATTGAAAGAGTGAAAAAATGAATTAACCTCGTGTAAACATGTCGTCGGAACCCAAGAAACGACTGAAGAAGAAATCCATGGTCCGCGAAA
The DNA here is from genome assembly GCF_036669935.1 of Montipora foliosa. Classification (NCBI taxonomy): domain Eukaryota; kingdom Metazoa; phylum Cnidaria; class Anthozoa; order Scleractinia; family Acroporidae; genus Montipora; species Montipora foliosa. The sequence goes on from NC_090876.1 coordinate 24,500,210, forward strand.
GTCATCGCGCATTTGTTAGGAAAACAATCCTCGCGGCACAGGAACAAATTGATAAACGGGGAGATCCTACCGTTTTGAAGAAGCTCAAATCCTTGCGATGTACCCTGCTGGACAAATCGTCGGAGTTCAAAATATTGGACAGTGAAATTATCGATTTGATAGACGAAACGAAAATAGACGTGAGCAATAGCTGTGACTTTGTCAGCGCTAGTCAAGCCTGCATAGTCGACCTAGAAACAGCAATAGAAGCTGAGGAAAATACTGGAAAGGGTCATAATATACAAGGAACGACATTGGGCTCGCAAAACTCTAACTCGAGTATTCAGGCGGGAACACAATCAAACGCGTCAACAATTCCGACCCACGCAAAGTTGCCCAAACTGGAATTGAGAAAATTTTCAGGCGACCCAATCAACTGGCATCCCTTCTGGGAATCGTTTGAATCGGCCATTCACAAAAACACCACCTTAAGCGACGAGGAAAGATTCCAGTATCTCAAGTCGCTCCTTGAAGGTTCTGCAGCCCAGACAGTTTCTGGTTTAGCATTGACAAGCTGGAATTACGACCACGCGGTCCAACTTCTAGACAAGCGCTTCGGAAATAAACAAGTCATTATTTCGAAACACATCGAATTGCTCATGCAGCTTCCAAAAGTAAGCGACGGGAGCGACTTAAAGCAATTGCGCCAGCTTTGAGATCGAACGGAGGCGGCCGTTAGAAGTCTAAAAGGAATCGGTATTTCGACTGAGACATACGGAACATTTTTGACACCTGTAATTATGGGAAAGATCCCACAAGAGTTACGCCTCATCCTGAGTCGCGGCACATCAGAAGATTGGGACCTTGATACAATCATCAATCCTTTCACAGAAGAATTGCAAATTCGAGAAAGATGTGCTTTGGGAACGGTAACAGAGCAAACAAAGTTAAAAGAAAAACGAGAGTTTGGTTTTGGAATTCGCACAGGTCAAAACAAAAGACCCCCCACATCGTCAACCCTGGTTGCAAACAACGAGAGACTGCCGCTATCTAAGGATAAATGGTGCACTTTCTGCAATGGACCTCATCCAACTATCAAATGTTCTGTTGTTACCGATCCAGAATCTAGAAAGAAAATTCTACGTCAAAAGGGAAAATGTTTTGGTTGTCTGAGGAGCGGTCATGTGAGTCGAGATTGTCAAGCAAGGTGTCATCGTTGTAGTGGGAAACATCACGTGGCTTTGTGCAGCGTTCAACACTATCCAGAGTATCCAATCACGACCAGAAGGGCTAGAGACAGCAATCAAGAACAAACTGTGAGTACAAACTTTTATTTTACTCAAGACGTTAATAACAAGTGTATCTTGTTACAAACGGCCAGAGCTAACGTCAGAAGTCCTCATGGAGGAAATTCTTGCAATGTTAGAATCCTTTTTGATTCATGTTCCCAAAAGTCTTATATAAGCTCACGGTTAAGGAGCAAATTGAGCTTACGACCAATTGGGAACGATACAGTTCTAATACAAACTTTTGGAAACAATGAACCCTCATTGAAACAATGTAGCATCGTTCAGTTTGCATTGGAATGTCAAGACAATTTGACAGTGTTCATTAATGCTTATGAAGTTGAGTTGATCCGTGGTCCCATCACAAACCAGACCATTGAAATTGAACAACAGTGTTACCCACATCTGCAAGGCTTACCTCTGGCTGATCACTCACGAGGTGATGAGGATCTAGAAATTGATGTCATGATTGGAGCAGATCATTACTGGTCTGTGGTTCAGAATCACGTGGTAAGGGGGGAGCTACATGGACCAGTGGCAATTCGTACAAGATTAGGATGAGTGATCCTGTGAATGCGGCAAGTGCGAATACACAGTTATCAACTGTTAACGTGTCCCATGTTATGAAAACTGAATGTCAAGTCATTGAAGAGAACTTAGTTTCAGATGATTTCTTACTGAAAGAGGAGCTAAGTAAGTTTTGGGACTATGACACTCTTGTAGTAAAGGATAGAGAGGGAGATTTTCTTGAAGACTATCTTACCAAAGTGAAGTTCAATGGAATCCGTTATGAAGTGTCTCTTCCCTTCAAGACTGAACACCCGATTATTCCGGACAATTACTTGTTGGCACAGAATCGCCTTGTTTCTTCATTGCAAAGATTAAGGTCCAAGCCAGAATTGCTCCAACAATGTGACAGTGTCATCAAGGAACAATTAAATGCTGGTGTTGTTGAATTGATTGATAAGAGTCATGATTTAGACACCCTTCCTGGAACTGTACATTACATTCCTCATGAAGAAGTATTAAAAGAAGACAGAATCACTACTAAACTACGTGTGGTTTATGACGCCAGTGCTAAATCCCGCATTGAACCAAGTTTGAATGACTGTCTCCTACCAGGTCCAGCCTTAACTCCATTGATCTTTGATGTCTTGCTGAGATTTCGCCTCCATAAAGTGGTTTTGATTGGTGATTTAGAAAAAGCATTCTTGAACATTAAAGTCAATCCAGCAGAGAGAAACTTGTTAAGGTTCCTATGGGTAGATGACATCAACTCCCCGAATCCAGAAGTGATCACACTGAGATTCACTCGTCTTGTTTTTGGTCTAGTTTGCTCTTCATTTATTTACATACATACATACTTTATTGAACCTCCCCAAAGGGGCTTTTCAGGAACAATAATAATTATAAAATAATAATTTACATAATTATTTAAATTATTTACAAGATTAAAATAACCAATCATCACTATCAATTACATAACTACTCATCACGATATTAATCACTTCCTAAAAAATCCCTTAGCAGTTTGTTCCTTAAACGCTTCTTAAAGATTATTTCGTTACTACAAAGTTTCAAATTAGATTCCAAGGAATTCCATATGCTAACAGTTCGGTAATAAAAAGTTCTCTGTCCAGAGGCAGTTTTAAAAAGAGGGATATTTAAAAATTGGGAACTCCTGGTTGTATAACTATTTACATCAGAACGTTTGGTGAAAATAGTGCTCAGGTATTCAGGGGCACGACAATTCATACATTTAAAAGCCAAAATGGTATTTCGATAATAAAGCTGACTGGATACTGGAAGCCACTTAAGGAGTTTCAGTTCAGGCGTAACATGATCATATTTCCGAATTCCACTTACTATTCTACACGCAAAGTTTTGTACCGATTGTAGTTTGTCGATATTTAACTTCGAGCAGTTGGCCCACACGTTCGAACAATAAAACAATTTGCTAAAAACTAAGGCATTAATAACTATCAAAAGGGTCTTTCTGTCGAATGCATGTTTGACGCGGTTAATCTGCCCGAGAGAAGACATGCATGACGAAACGGTCTTAATAATGTGATTGTTGTACGATAAATGTGGGTCCAATAACACTCCCAGGTCCTTTGCAATTTCACTAGGTGATAAGTCCTTCCCTAATAAAGATAGGGTGATATCTTGAATGTAACATTGATTTTGAATGTAACATTGAGAAACCACTTAACAAGGTATGAGAACATTGATCCTAAATTTGTGGCTGCTGTTGTGAGAGCTTTGTATGTTGATGACTTTGCATCTGGAGAGAACTCGGTAACGAAGTGTTTTGAACTTTACCACAAGTTGAAGTTGCGGTTCAGAGAAGGAGGTTTTAATATGAGAAAGTGGTCATCGAACAGTGAAGAGTTAACTGAAATGATCAAAAGAGCAGAAGAATCTTTGTCTTGGGAACCGGAGCTGTCTTGTAAGGCTACTCCTACATTGACCGAGCCGAACATTGAGGAAGAAGATTGGACAGTGTCAAATTCAAACAACAATGTGAGCAAAGAAACCGTTGTCAAAGTAATGGGAGTTCAATGGGATCGGATGGAAGATAATTTCGAGTTTGATCTTGCTACCTTTTCTAGACAAGCCTTAGAGGGAACTTTCACTACACGGACATTATTGAGCAGTACTGCTCGATTCTATGATCCATTAGGCTTGCTGTCACCAGTTATCTTACCCTTAAAGTGCATGTTCCAAGAAATTTGTCATTTAAAACTTGGTTGGGATGAAGCTTTGCCGGAAGGTCTCGCGTCGCGCTGGAAGGAGTTACTACGAGACATGTGGGAAGTCTCAAGCATTGTAGTGTCTCGTTGCATCCTGGGTGATGTTCAAGTCGAAGACGTCACGTCTATTCAACTGCATGGGTTCGCAGATGCTAGCAAGTCTGCGTATGGAGCAAATGTCTACATCAGGTTGACAACCTCTGGAACCAGTTCTGTTTGCCTTCTAGCGTCCAAAACAAGAGTTGCTCCCTTGATCGGTGAATCAATCCCTCGACTGGAGTTAATGGCCGCCTTGACACTTGCGAATTTGACGACAGCCGTGCATGAGGCATTGACCTGCACTATGAAGATAGACGCTGTTTTCAATTGGACTGACTCTCAGATCGTGTGGTGGTGGATTAATAGAGAGTTTAAACAATTCAAGCTGTTTGTTCAGAATCGAGTTCAGAAGATTCGAAGTCTGTGGAGTAAGGATCACTGGAGATATTGCCCGTCTGAGTCTAATCCTGCTGACATAGCGTCGCGAGGGTCAAAGAGTTCTGTTCTCGCTCACAGTGATCTATGGTGGAAGGGAGCTCCATTTCTGAAAGAAGGAGAAGTTTAGTGGCCAACCTATCTGATAATCCAATCGGTGAGAGTACATTCCCAGAAGAAGTAACAAAGGAATTGAGAAGGAAACCTGAAATTTGAAATGTTATGACAGTATCCGTGCAGTGCTTTCAGAACATTTCAGAAGTCATCTGTCCAGAAAGATTTAGTAGTCTCAGTAAACTTGTCAGAGTAACCGCTCTTGTGCTGAAATTCATCCAGAAGCTCAACAGGAAGATAGAAATAACTGACATCAGTATGGAGGATCAGAATATTGCTACGAATCTCTGGTACAAAGACGCTCAAGCCAAACGTGAAGAAAAGGAGAAATCAAGTTCGACTTGAGAACAGTTAGGAGTCTTTAAGGATGCCAACGGACTTCTGCGATGCAAGGGACGAATCCAGAAGTCTTCACTTCCATACTCAACAAAACATCCCATTCTGTTATCTAGAAAGCAGCATTTCACTAAGCTCGTGATCATACAGTCCCACGAAAACGTGAATCACAATGGAGTTGGAGAAACTCTTACTGAAATCTGATCACAATTCTGGATAATCAAAGGAAGGCAAACTGTTAAGGATGTACTTTCCAAGTGTGTTCGTGCAAGAAATTACAAGGAAGAGCCTACAGCTCTCCACCTACTCCACCACTACCTGCATTCCGAGTTTCAGAGAAAATGGCTTTCTCTAAAGTAGGTGTGGATTTTGCCGGACCCTTGTACGTGAAGAATATATACTTATCCAAGGGAGAAATGCACAAGTGTTACTTTGCTCTGTTTACGTGTGCTAGTACAAGAGCTTTGCACCTTGAACTTACGCCAGACCTCTCCGCCAATTCGTTCTTAAGAGTGCTGAAGCGATTCTTCGGTAGAAGAGGACTACCGACCCTGTTCATTTCAGACAACGGGAAAACTTTCCGAGATGCAAAGGTTAAGAAGTTTGCTCTTGATCGGAACATTGACTGGAAATTCAATATACCCACAGCCAGCTGGTGGGGCGGATTCTTCGAAATCTGTGTGAAACTTGTGAAAAGATGTCTCAAGAAAGTGCTCGGAAATGCGAAGTTGAGTTATGAAGAGTTAGAGTCAGTGTTGATCGAAACTGAAGGCGTTTTGAATTCTAGGCCATTGACCTATGTCTACGATGAGCTAACAGAAACTGCACTCTCGCCTTCTCATCTTGTAATTGGTCGTCGACTTCTAGATCAATCTCGTGCCATCACAGTACCTGTAAACACTTTGCCTAGACGAGAGAGATATTTAGACGGTCTTCTCACCCATTTCAGAAATCGATAGAAGAAAGAATATCTTACAGGTATCCGCGAGTACCAGAAACTCAAGGGAGGTGAACCAAGAAGAACAATTCAAGTAGGAGACGTTGTGCACATCTATGCTGACAAGACACCCAGACAACAGTGGAGAATGGGGAAAGTAGAGAAACTGTTACAGGGACAAGACAACGTTGTGCGCGCAGCAGAAGTGGTAACAGTAGATAATTCTCTCCGCAAGACTCGCTTAAAACATCCAATTCAAAAGCTCTATCCTCTTGAAATCAACGTGTGTGACGAACACGTAACTAATGCGAGAACAGGACAGTTTGACAGTGGAATGAACATTCAGATAGTTAGAGATGAAGACATCCCTACAGTGATCACTGCTCCATGAACTGTCTGACCGTATCTTGAGCGTTTGACACTGAAGCTAAAGAGCTAAATTCGGTTTTGCGTTAAATCAGTCTGATTCGTTCAAACTTTCTTGATTGACTTCGACGTCAATCAGGAGGGAGTGTGTTAAAAACTGGAAACTAGTGTTACACGAGCTTTAGTTTGATTGACATGTGACAGGAATTACATCTTATCGAGTTTTTGGCGGTATTATATTTTCTGTATTGGCGGAATTATATCTCGGAAATCTTAGGAAATCTTCTCTACCAGGAATTGTATTCTAAAAGGAAGTCATCTATCATTAAAGAGTTTGGATCATTAAAACACGCCGGAAATACGTCTGCGTTCCAGCCTTCAGCACGTAAAATGTCGATAATTTTGCTAGCATCGTGAAAAAAATCATCGCATTTACACGCCTCTGCAACCTCAAAATCCTGCTCGATGTTCCAGCTTTGCTCAGGTTTTTGTTATCGCCAGATGATGCGGACAGGAGTGGTAGATCATTGGATTTTGATAACCGGCATTAAAATCAATGTCCATAAAATGACTTTTCGAAAAGAAACATCACGTTTAGAAGTTTTTATGGAACATTTTCCTCGATCAGTTGAATCGGCCGTTACAACTGTCTCAAAATGACGTGACGTCACGCGCTCTCGCATCCTTAGGGTTGTCTGCCTGTTTTAGGACCAGAACTTTGCTAAGTCAGCTCCTCCCTAAAATATTCCGTTTTTTATTTTGCGGGTTTTAAACGAATTTGAAGTAAGGATTTGATGTTTCTGTACTTCGGCTTAGTCCTCTACCTTCATTTCTCCATTAAAGCGTTTCTAACGTCCAAGGAAACGACCATTTAAGGCCGATTGCAAATTTGGGCCAATTTTTGTGGATATCAAATTGTTGACTAGGTCAAACGTCCCGTTTGCGTTTCGCAGGAATCGAAACTCCAGACGTAGGGTGTACATCTCCTTTGGGAATGGCAAAAGGAACGATACCAGATGCGGCCATTGTAGCATCGTCCAGATACAACCAATACGGAGGACCAGAACGCGCAAGGTTAAACATGCAGAAGCAAGGTATGTAGTCTTGCAAACTAACTGTCTTCAACCTGGCATCACTTTAAAGTGGAGTTCAACGTATGGATAACTTCCGATTACCACCTCGCGGGGGTTCCACCATTTTCCATCAGTGTAGGCTCTAGGAAGCTTGCTAATTTGACAATTGGCCTGCTTTAAAGCTCAAACGTTTGGCATTTTATCAAAAATACGTCATAAAATACTGTGTTTACCTGACATTGGTAGGTAAGAGAGTTTTTTTTCTCCAAGTTTCAACCGGGGTACTCAAGAGAAAGATAAAATAGACATCTCCTCCTTATGTACGTCTCAAACAAAGGCTCTGTCACGGCATTGCAGTTCATTGTGTGTAGCACGGAAAGGGTAGATACAAATTTGTATCATAGAATCAAGTAAAATGAGGAAGACTGTCAGGTAAATACGCGAACGATTGCTGTAGATTATGCGCATCTAATCTAAAATTGCAATCGGAGATCATTAAAACAAAAAACACTCTTTTTAGTATCGACCGAAACCTGGTTTAATTAAATAAAGGGAGAGAATGAATGAACCACCGATCGACGATCCAAACCTCAAGCCAAGAACTCTTTAGCGGAATGTCGATTTACTGTCTAATTAAACTACTCAAGTAAAAGTCTTGATCGTTAATCATAATAATAATCCAAGTTCCCGTGTTGATGTGTTCAACCCGTTTCACGAGAAAACTAAATCAATGATCTGAAAACTGTTGCCAACTTAGTCTTGCAGAACTTGAATGTGCGAAGCGAGCTCGAGACCCTTAATTTACCTCTCTGATTCTGTATTAAAGAGGTCAAGCCCAGACGATCTTGCAGCATATTCCAACAACATTTTAGTTCACAAAGCTGAGATTTGGTGTCCATTTTGGATGTTGTCCCTCACAGGTGCCTGTAACGTTTTAGATTCGCCATAGAGTGAATTGAAGGCGAGAATTTCCCTTGCACTGTCGACGGCAGTATCTGCGAAACGATCACAAGCAACCTTTTTGATGAAAATATTTATTAATTCGCCAAACTGAAGATCGTGTATATCAATCGTGGGTAGAATAACTATAACATCTTTACCGGAAGCAGTCTCCTACTCTTTCTTGAGCAAAATGTCCCGTTCTTTTTCAATGTTAGATAAGCAAGTAGAGCTTTTGATATACTCCATTCAATGGTCGCCTTTTTTTAAATTTTCCGTCATAGTAGTACAAACTTGACGAAGGTCTCAAGTAACGTTTGATTGACGTGTTCTTGCTATCAGCCAATCAGAAATTTTCGCCCGCTTAGTGATCAATTGAAAAGCCAAGGCAAATTTTATGCCACATTTTATGGTTTAGAAATAAAACAAAAAATGTTTTAGGCCCCCCTATTTCCCTACTACTGATGGAGTTCACTATCTTACATTAAAAAGGGTCTTATGTAAGGTTCGCTTGAAACTCCTACGGGCAGTAAAATGGCTTCTGATATATAGTTTTCTTCCAAGTCAAATTCTTCCCCTATCTTATCCCATACCTTAGGCTTTTCGTACGTGTGCTTTATTACAAATCAATGGTAGTCACGACTACTACAGCTTTCTGGTGCTCCTCTAAATGTGTAATAAACTGGCGTTTGGTTTGTCCGATATATACTTGTTCGGACAAGCAAACCTCTTTTTCAAAAACTCAGTATTCTGGATATTTATAGTATACATTTTTATGTACATGTACCACCGAGGAATGCTTCCTTGTTCTTTTCAAAACCTATTTCAAACTGGAAGCCAACTTTATAATTACTTTACCCAAAATGCTGAGTCATATCGTTCTCATGGTTGCAGAACAAACATAAAAAAAGGTCCAAAATTGTGGAGCTCCTTACCCTATTCGATAACTCAATCTAATAATGTAAGAACTTTTAAACACTCACTTAAAGCTTACCTTATGCTTCCACAGAACAGCTAATAAATATAGAGCACATGAGAGGCCTGACCCATTATGGAAATGCAACCATTCCTGGGTTGGGTCAAGCTCTTATGGTAATGAATATGTGAAATATTTTCAAGTTATCAGTACATCCTGTTAGCTTCTCGGTGTTGCTCCCTAATTCTTTTCTTTTAATTTCTTCGTTTTTTTAACTATTTTCCATTTTCTTTGTCTCTCTTTTTCCCGTTTTAATTAAACTGCTGTAATTAATAAGAGGGAGTCCTCCTTATAAGCCCCCATGGCCTCTTGAGACTTCCTCGCTATTAATTGCATTTCTTGATTCGCTTCTTTATGATATGCATAAAAAAAGGTGTACGGAAAAACTGCAAAACCTGCTGTAACAGTTTTTTAACAATTACCGAGGAAGGACTTTGGACAGCCCTTTGCCTTCAGAACATCGAACACGAAAGCTCTTTAACTTTAGAATCACGTAAGGATGGAAGTTATCCCCCCCTCGTGAGCGAGATCGTAGTCTCTGACTTTGTAAGGTTGTAGTCTGACGGACTTTGCAGCCTGTCCATAAACACCACGAACTTGCCCTTATCAGCAAACAGAACGAGCCTATCCGGATCGTTCTTTAGCCCTTCAAAAACATCTTTGCAGATTTTTTGGGGGGAGGTTTGGAGCGCCTTAAAATGCTAGCAACTACAGCTCTGACCAATAATTTTTGATCAACGCTTAGTTGTAAAATGCCTTCCTCAACTGATGCGATGAGAGATTGAGAAATCAACCACACCAAACTCTGTAGAGACCGATGAAATTGGTCTATGCGTAACGTCAGAGAGTAAAAGGCAGTATTTGCCATGGGTTTGTATTACTTACTAGTACTTCGCACGCGAGGCCACAATCTCAAACTCGGTGGAAGTACCTTATTTTCCTTGCATCGATGGTTGAAAAATAAATGACTGTGCCTGCTCTTTAGTTCTAAAGAGAATGCCTTCGTAAACGTTGTTAAGTTGGTCTGTCCTAACAGTGGTGTGTTTATGCTTATCACTGTTTGTGTCGATCCAACCTAATGCATAGGTCATTACACGGCATTACAATCTTTAGCGTTAAATTTTTCTGATTGTTATGATTATTATTGGGATATTATCAAATTGTTGGGTAACTTCGTCGTGCTTTAGCGCCCACAAGCAATACCGCTAGCCATGATTACCACGAGAAAAGCAACTCATTGGTCCCTGTGCCTTTGGTGCTCCGCTTGGCGGTCCTTCGGGCCGCCGGAGCTCCGCTATAATCATCTCATATCCAGCAAGCGAGAGAAACAATTGTTTTATTGAAATGGCCCACAAACTCAGGCCGTGGATAAATCTTTCCTACTTTATTTTGCAAAAAAAAAAACAAAAACAAAAAAAAAAGAGAGAAAGCGAGAAACAAAAAAACAAAAAACAAAAAAACTTATGAGTGGAATTGGATTTGAAACACCTTAGGAGCGTTCAGGAGCTCGTTCAACATGAGTCCGTGCATTCCAGATCGAATTTGGAATTATCCAATGATACACTTTTTAATAAAAAAAAGAGAGTTTATCAGTACAGTTGGGTCGATCATTTAATCAAAGTAGAAATAAACAAGGGCCTAAAACTGAGACTTACGGTATTTAATAACATGTTAGGTTTAGAGATTGGGTAGATACTTTGCTTGAAAAAGGCATTTGAAAAATATGCCACATGAATCTTGCTTTTTAATTTTAATGATCAATTAATAATAGCCGTGTCTTCAGAACTGTTTCCATTGTAAGAGAATTTGTTAATAGTTCCTTTGATTAAAAGTGTATGACGGTACGGGAGGTTATATTATTTACAGAAACTCGCAAGTTATTTTGTGTAGAACGCATTAAGTGTCAGTGAAAATCTGAATATTCTCTCTTTGTGCTTCTCCACCGAAGACTGTCAAAAATATATTCAAATGGAATCAATTTTTTTTAAATGCTTCTAATAAAAGCAATAGTTGTCTTGCTCGTCCAAGAGAAAGGCACCATGAACGTAAAAGCTATTGATGAAACCAAGAGTTTAATTCACCTTTAGGTAATTTCTATGGAGGATGGACTTCCCAGTATACCGATGCTAAGCAGTTCCTTCAGATTGACTTAGGACAAGTCACCAAAGTTACACGAATAGCCCATCAGGGCCGATCTGACGCAAGCTGGTGGACAAAGACTTACACATTATCTTACAGTGATGATGGAGGCAAATTTATGCCGTATAATAATAGCCAGGTGCGAAACAATAGGGATCTGTTTGAGATGTGTATCAGATCAGAGACGTATATTTGAGCTGCGGAAGCTCGGAAGCATGTCAAGACTTTAGCTCAATGCACTTATAACGTTACTTGAGCAACAACGAAATATCTGAAGAGTTCCGGCTTGAACTGTTTGAACCCACTATCTCAATTTGAAACACTTTAAAAGTTGCAACAAGTGCTGGCTTAGTCAATGTCAAGTAACAATGTTTTTCTCTTGAACATCATGTAAATATTAATATTCTCATGATAGGTCATAGAGGGAAACAAAGATTCCAAAACCGCTGTTGGAAGGATTCTGGATCCGCCCATCGTAGCTCGATTTCTTAAAATCAATGTTCAATCATTTTATGGATATCCGACCTTACGAATAGAGCTTTATGGATGCACTGAAGGTAAGTGCTAGAATGATGCAATCTCAGTGTATGATGCAACCTCGGAGACCTAGGGGCAGATGTCGGGACGATTGAATGTTCGTGGTGAAAGTTTACTACAAGAACGGGAAGAGCCCCTGGGCGCTCAATCTTACCATATGAGTTCCAGAAGCGTTCGAATTTTCTGCTTCGGGTGACTCTGATCTTTTTTTACACGAAGTAGTTTTCGTCATCGATCGCCATAGTTGCGTAGCGCGTTCAACAGGGAACGTTTCTCGGGGAAAGTCTTAGAACAAATCGTTAACGAAGCTGGAAAGTTTACAAGCTTTAGCACGGCTGCAAGCAACAAACACTCTGCCATAAATGTCTACGGCTGATCTTTCGAAGGTATAGTAAATATTTATTACTGATACGCGAAGCACGACCTTCACTTTCTACACCTTTGCTCACTAGCTTGTCTAGTCGCCGCAACGCCAAGCTTACTTTTTACATCTCCATCTTCGTCTCACGACTTCTGAAGCTTTCTACGGCGTGAAAATGTCCGTTAAACGCGCTATGCAACTATGGTGATCGATGAGGAAAAGTACTTCGTGTAAGAAAAGATGAGAGTTACCCGGCTGCTCCTCTTTGCTGATTTTTGTGGTCAATCAGAAGCAAGGAATTCGAACGCTTCTCGAACTGGTTCGGTTATTGTGCAGTAGAGAACCGGTTTGACTAGTTTAGGTGCTGACCTTTGCCACGCACTTCTGTCACTCGTTCTCTGTTGTTTACAATAATAATTTACTTACTAAAAATTAGTGCCAAAAGGTTGGATAATAAGTAACTTATTAGACGTTTTGGTGTGTAGTATTGATGTGTATTTTGACGAGCCCGCTAGATGTATAAAGTTCTAAATCATACAGGGATACTTTGTTAGAGATAGGAGGATGAATTAACCTAAAAAAATACTACTAAGTGATGTCTAAAAATGCTCAGGTCAGAACCTGATGTTTTATTATGTTATGCATAAACAAGTAATTTTATTATGAAATTGTAATACATAATCTCACGGGCCACTGAACGAGTGAAGTTTAGGACGATTGTGGAATGTCAAGAGTGATACTTATTTTAAATATCACTTGTGACAGTAATTTACCAAAGTGGAAGTGGTAAGTTGTGGATATTGCCGAGAAGCAAAGCAATATATTATACTGACTGAAACAATGAGATAATATAAAAAAAGGGGTTTTAATCAATTTATACCTGCAACGATTACAAAATTTTCGAGAGCAAATCCCGCACGAGTTTCTCATAGATGAGTAGCAAAGGATATTCGGAATTTAAGTATCCGATCAGAATTCGCCTTCAACGCTATCCACTTTTTTAGTATAAATCCACTCTATTATTTGTCTAGGCAATTACCGGAGTAACTTTTAGTGCAGCCTCTTTTTAGTTTAGAAACTGCAATTTTCACATGCAGTTTTTTTTCCGAATTTGACTAAAAAAGGTGTTTCTCTTGGCCATTCAAATTGCAGTACTTTCTCGGTAAATGTAAATATACCGATGATAAATGATGCAAAGTGACCGTGAAAAAGATGATAAGCTAGTATTTTGACAACAGAGTCCCGGGCAGTGCATCTTCAAACTCCGTAATAACAGCTGGATGCTCTATCCACTGAGCTATAAAAAAAGCTATATAAGCACCCTGACTCCCCAGACGTTTTAGTGGCTCAATTAGTACAGCATCCGACTGATGTTACGAAGGTTGTATGTTTGAATATTGCATGGGACTGCTTTTTGAACTGTCCTTTCTCTCGTTCCCAAGCAAGTAGCTTACCATATTTTTTTAGTAATAGTTCGTAAGGTCAATAGTTCATTTCATTTTTTTACTGCAAGTGGTCACCTCGAGCTCTAAAGAACATCCTTACGCTATCACGCATGACTCAGGAGTGTTAGCAAGTCGATTCCAAAAAAGAAAATTACGCAACCTCAATACAGCAAGAAAGTCAAGTACTCGTTTTTTATTATTATTGCTATTTGGTCATAATCTCTGTGAGACAACTTAATTTCTTTTTTTACTGTATCAATTAGCGTGTCCTCTTTTATTAAAAAAATTACTCGCCCTCGTGCAATTAGTGTGAGATATCCTGCACCTTGCACTTCGTTTTCGTGAAACGTTGCTTAAGGTAATTCCTTAGTATTGCATTGCGCATCCCTACTGCGCACGATTTTCGCGTCATTAGCGCGCGCACATGAGCACGTGCGCATACAAAACGTAAGAGATTTCGCTCAAACTAAACCCGATAGCGAAATAAATGCTCCTTCTCTCTCAAACGGGCACGGTGACCCCCGATTTTTTTTCAGGTATTTGCTAAGAACACTCTAATAAAGAACATATTTGAAGAAGAAAAAAAGTTTGATAGTAGAACATGATTTTTTTTTTGAAAAACAGCTCCTTACTGGGTATATTTTACCCAAGGCGAGGACTTCAAGCTAACCACGGAACTGTCCCAAAAAGTGCACTATTCCCACAACCAGGGAATCAAAGACGGCGTAAATCAAGCAATACTGCTTATGTAAATAAAATAAGCTTTATTTTCAAAATAAATTTTTTTGTCTCTGAAGTAACCAAGACTTAATTCTGTATGAAGGTGATTCGAATGTTTAACACGAAAACAGTAAAAAATACCCCATTTTAAGAGCCTGCTGACGCGTAAACAAGCACGGTGACCCCATTTTTTTATTGCATTTTTTTAATGTTCATATCATGAATGTTAATTATGCCAAGTTTCCAAAAAAGTTTGATAGTAGAACAATTTCAAGGGAATTACCTTAAATCGGTATTTGCTCCTCACTGCAATTGCAAGAAGGCAGACCTGTCGTACAGGTTTGTTTTATGATAACTTATTGTTAACACGAGTTCAATCTTAATTTTGGTCGAGGTTTTCCTACGCCGGCAACACCGCCATGCATAAAAGCCCTGGGAATGCAATCAGGAGATATACCAGATTCAGCTATCACCGCTTCAAGTTTTGGTGGGAGTGGTCTTGCTCCCTACGTTGGCAGGCTTCACTTTCTTTCCTCTGGCAGTGGTAAACAGGGAAGTTGGGCTGCCAGAACCAGTGACGTAAACCAATGGTTTCAAGTTAATTTTGGAAAATGGACGAAAATCACAGCGGTAGCATCTCAAGGAAGGCAGGATTCTGATGAGTGGGTGGGAAGCTACACTCTCGCATACAGCTATGAAGGAGTATTTTATACCCCTGTAAATCGAGAAGACGGACTTATAAAAGTAAGAGCTTGTGAAATTAAGACCATAAACTGCAAAGTTATTATTACTATCGTTACTAAATATCCTACGAAGGTAATTTGAAAAAAAAAAAAGACATCATGCAGATTAAAAACGTGCCTCCGCCTGCTTAAGGTGGTTTACTACAGTTATGCGAAGAAAAAATATCAAAATTGTGAAATCTGTGAAGTTAAACAAAAATGATGCCTCTTGTGGTCACTGCAATTGATGTAAAATGCAGTTTTACCTAACAAATAAATACAAATCAGGGGAAAACGCTTAATATAGTGACGGACTTCCTGGAGGGAGGACTGGAAACTAGACATTTCGAAGGCCTTTTTCTCAAAACGTAGCCGTACAACAAGGGTTAAAATTTTGGGAATTAGTAAACAACATATAGACAAAACCGTCAACATTTTTTCAAAAAGTTCTATCAGATAGTTTTTCAGATATTATTAAAATAGACGAAAATCGACGTTTTTGTAATTTGTGAAAAACCTGTATGGCAGATTTAACTATTTATTTCTCTGCATAATTATTTTTTCTCGCTTTCGGAAATCCTGAAATTTTGAGGTGGGGTTGTACGGCTGGTTTTCGAGAAAAAAAAGCGTTTGAAGTGTCTAGTTCCAGTCCCCCCTCCAAAAGGTCGGTCACTATGTTTAGCATTTTCGCCTGATTTGCATTTATTTGTTCGGTAAAATTACATCTTACATCAATTGCAGTGACTAACCTTTCAGAAGAGACTTCCTGTTGCTTTAATTTCACAGATTCCAAAACCTTGATCTTTTTCTTCGGAAAGCTGTGGTAAGCCACCTTAATTCACGATTATCGACAGGTTTTCTTGGGTAGATTCCTTGGCTATCATCGTTTGGACTTTTCCTGTTTTGGAGGATTCCGATAAATATATCCTAAGATTAAAAAATGGTCTTTGAGAAAGAATGGTTTGAACCAAGGAGTTAGATACTTTGATGGAATTTGATCGTCTGGGTGAAAGTAGTCCCATGAAAGACTGTTGCCACTGGTGACGCTTCAAAAACCTGAGTGGAAGTCATCTTTAGAATCAAGTGGCAGTTGGAAATTCAAACGAATGTAGGGATGCTCTGTCCTGTGTTGTGATTGGTAGTGGGAAAAGTAATCTAAAAAGTAATGTAAAAGAAATGTAAAGAGTAATGTGGGAAACGTATTGTGTGACATTCCTTTTCTCGCTACCAATCACAACACAGAACAGAACATCGCTACATTCATTTGAATTTCAACCCGTCACTTGCCCCTGAAGATGACTTCCGCTCAGGTTGTAGAAACGTCAGTGACTACAAACAGTCCTTCTCAGGACTACTTTCACCCAGACGATCAAATTCACCATCGAGGTAAATTACTCTTTGGTTGATGGTCAGGCATAACGGTTTCTGGGGTTATTACTATGGTCTATTGCAGCGGATCATCTTAATGGGAAAACTCTTATGTCCTAATTGTGGTTGTCAATTAACCGTTGATATCTAGATCTTAACGTCGAGCGCAAACGCCTTAACACACTCGGAGGAAATCTTGTGGACATTTTCGAACCGTTAATTCGTTAATTCCGTCTATTTGAAAAAATGCAATACTATCTTAGCACCAAAGAGGCACCCCAAGGAAGCAATCTCTGACTAAACAACATAAAAAATATATATTTTTCAACCACAGCATTCCAAGCAAAGATGAAAGACGCCCCAACCACCCTGTTACTTATATTGATAAAAGGCCGGTCAATCCATACCAGCATCTGATCAAGACCGATTAATGATTATATTGAAAGACAAACGAGAGACGTACGATTAACTGCACTATTGAAGTTTAATGTCATAGTTAGGTTTAATAATGAAAAACATAGAATCAACAATTGTACTGAATGCAGTATCTTGCTCAACTATTGATTGCGCTTGGGGTGCTTAAATTGACATAATGTGCATTGTGATCTTATCCTTTTTTTTGGTCTCAGACGTTTACTGCTAACTCAGACCGATACACCGTGGTGAAGAATGAACTGGACCAATCAGTAATAACAAAGTTCATTCGGATTCTTCCAAAAACTTGGAAATCGCGTATCTCCATGAGAACCGAATTTTACGGCTGCGATGAAGGTACAGTACATCTGAGTTCATCAAATAGGATTGCTCCCAGAAATTTATTTCCTTTTCTTGAGATCCAGTACATTGAACTCTGAAAAAGCTTGGCAACTTGCCTTTTCCTAAAGCTGCCCCGAAAAAAAAAACGTATGATGAAACCAGAAGCTGCCATGAAACAAAAATCTCTCTGAATCTCGATTAAAGTTTGAGTTACCATTAAAAAAAGAGTCACATAAAGGCACTCATCCGTGGTCCTTAATCTGGTCTTGCTGGACAAAGGAGATCCCCGAATTCTGTTCACAGCATGAATGAGTTCGATAAACTTTTCGATCCTCATGTTATCGATTTCTTTTTTTGAGTCTGAGAAATAAAAAACCCAGTGTATCTCCAACGCCTTAATTACCCATTACGAAGCTCTTGAGGCACAGTAGGGCCTTCCGGTTCTTTTGGAGACATTTTGTAGCGCAGTTGGCTTCTACTAATATAAAGTTTTTCCTTTTGCTAACTCTCCATACAGGGGATATTGGGATCTCTTCGTCGTCCATACTAACTAAGCAAGCATTGCATGGACTGTTCTTTTTGAACTGCCCTTCTAATCTACCTTTGAAGATGCCTTGCATAGCATTGGGCTTTTGTTTCTATGAGGTCCGAAATGTCCCCGATCCACTAACGTACCATCAGTTTAAGTGCTTTTTAGTCGCGGTTTGTGTACTCAGTTTTCGTCTCTCCCTACTTTTTCACTGATTCATTGATGCGTCTCCGACGTTAAATCAGTCTTCAGCATACACCATGAATACTTTGTTTGCAAAAGTCTATATTAGTCTTCACCAAGTTGTTTGCTCTCTAAGATGCCCTATTGTAATTTCTTATTAGGATTCGAAATTCCAGACGTAGGGTGTACATCTCCTTTGGGAATGGAAAAAGGCACGATACCAGATTCGGCTATTGTAGCATCGTCCAGGTACAACCAATATGCTGGACCAGAACGTGCAAGGTTAAACTTGCCGAAACAAGGTACTGTGCCTCTGAGATTTGTGCTTCATTTATGTAACATATTTATGCTGGTCGATATCTTTCTTATGAGGTCAGAACTTTGTAATTGATTTCAAATGGAATCAAATTTCAAATGCTTCTAATAAAAGCAATAGTTGTCTTGCTTGTCCAAGAGAAAAGCACCATGAAAAAATTATTGATGAGACCAAGTGTTTCATTCACCTTCAGGTAATTTCTATGGAGGATGGACTTCCCAGTATACCGATGCTAAGCAGTTTCTTCAGATTGACTTAGGACAAGTCACCAAAGTTACAAGAATAGCCCATCAGGGCCGATCTGACGCAAGCTGGTGGACAAAGACTTACACATTATCTTACAGTGATGATGGAGGCAAATTTATGCCGTATAATAATAGCCAGGTGCGAAACAATAGGGATCTGTTTGAGATGTGTATAAGCCGAGAGACTCTGTATGAAGGACATATATTTGAGGAATAACGAAACATCTGAAGAGTTCCGGCTTGAACTGTTTGAAGTTTGAAACACTTTAAAAGTTGCAACAACTGTTGGCTTAGTCAGTGTCAAGTAACAATGCTTTTCTGTGTAACATTATGCAAATATTAACATTCTAATAATATAGGTCATAGACGGAAACACAGATTCCAAAACCGCTGTTGGAAGGATTCTGGATCCGCCCATCGTAGCTCGATTTCTTAAAATCAATGTTCAATCATTTTATGGATACCCGACCTTACGAATAGAGCTTTATGGATGCACTGAAGGTAAGTGAAATACTCGCTAGAAGCAGTGTATGTATGCATCCTCGGAGACTCAGGGGCAGCTAGTCGGGAAGATTGAATGTTAGTGGTGAATGTTTACTACAAAGACGCGAAGAGCCCCTGGGCGCTTAATGTGAAGTGAAGTCTTTATTTATCGAGGGTAGCTCAAAATAGCATCTAAATGCTAATAAACTAGAGGCCCTCATTACAAGATCAAAATAGTTAAAATAGTTAAAAATCAGAGCTTATGATAAAATCTTACCATATGAGTTCCAGAAGCGTTCGAATTTTCTGCTCCGAGTTACTCTGATCTTTTCTTACACGAAGTAGATTTCGTCATCGATCGCCATAGTTGCGTAGCTTGTTCAACGGGGAGAGTTTCTCGGGGGAAGCCTCAGAACAAATCGTTAACGAAGCCGGAAAAATTACTTGCCGGCCGCAAGCAAGAAACACTCCACCATAAATGTCTACCGCTGATCTTTCGAAGGTGTAGTTATCGCGGATATAAACCACGGTAAGAAACGTACTTTTGTAAACGGTATAATTCAATAGTCTAACCGCTCTTTCCAAAAAGAAAACAAATCACAAAAATACAAAAATCACCAAAAACTAGCACCGCGTGCTTCACAAAATTGTCAATCAAAAATCTGAGCTATTATTGGTTTTTCAAAATAGAAACGATTACGTCATGCAATTGTCATTTGTCCATTTCCTCCTCCCCACACTGGGAGGTAACGAAAAGTGTGATTGCGTAAAACTCTCAAAACCCTAAGATAACAAGTTCCTTTCAGTTCTCATAATCATTGCTCATTCTCCTAGCCTTCTTGTAAAGGCACAAGTTTGTGGATAAGTCTCACAATGGGCAGATTTGGCTCCAGAAACAGCACAATGTCATTCTTCTTTAAATTTTTCACAACTTCTGTCCACTTTGGTCGTCTTTTCAGCAACGGAAGGTACTCCTGTAACCAACGCTTCCAAACCTGGGATATAATCTCTTAGACATTTCGCCACCGTTTGCGTGGGCTGCGTTCTGTGGTGTCAACGGTTTCGGGTGCAAATTGGCCACCAAGCTGCCCGTGTAAGAAATGGTTTGGGGTAAATGGTACAACATCTCGTGGGTCAGCAGATTGGTAGGTAAGTGGTCGAGAATTTAGTAGGCTCTCGACTCCGGCAACGAGCTTCTCATCGGTAACATTACTGCTTCCAAGAACTCCGAACGTCCTTCTTAGCTGACTTAATCAAAGCCTCGTGATTGCCACCGAAATGTGGGGCTCCTGGTGGATTGAAATATCATTTCACACCTCGATAAGCCGTGTCCTGCTGGATCTTGTTCTGGGCCAACTTACTGACGAGCTCTTTTAGTTCACCGACAGCTCCCACAAAATTCGTCCCACAGTCACTTATCATTTCCTTTTGCACCGGCCTCTTCGGCTAGTAAATCGGGTGAAGACATTCAGAAATCTGTCAGTATCCAGACCAAATGCTATTTCCAAATGAACTTCTCGAGTCGACAAGTATGTGAACAAGCAAAGCCACCTCTTTTGATGGCACACACCTCTTCCTTGTACTGTGGTAAAAGACCCTGCATAGTCCACTGCTGTTTCGTCAAAGGGACGGAAGGTGAACCTCACGCGGATCTTAGGAAGCGGAGCCATGATCTGTGTTGATGTCTTGTTCCTCCGTCGTTTGGACATGTTGCATTCTCCCTCCCATTCTCAAATATCCTCACGGGCTGCGATTACCCAATACTTTTCCCTCATTTGGGGCAGCACAAAATTGGTACTTGCTGAATGGTTGGCCAGCTCATGGTAATGTTTGACAATGAGCTTTGTAACCCACTGTCCTCGCGGCAATATCTTAGGAAAACGTACATCATATGTTACGTATTCATCAAATTGCAGTCTTCCATTAGAATGGATACGGTCATCCTTGTTGAGGGCTTGGTTCAGCTTGGTAAGTGGGCCCTTTGGCGGTATTCGCTTCCCGGACACTAAGGCCTTGAACTCGTTCACGAAGGCTTCACGCTGGCATGATCGCACCATTTCTCTGATCTCGTGCGGTAACAACACCTTATTGGTCTACCTTTCTCTCTTTCTTGACATGTTATGAAGAACTCTAGTCACTCTTGCATTAACACGGACTAATCGGCTCGAACTTGAGAAGCGCTTTGGATCCAATCTCCAGCCTGTGGTAGTAGCTGTCTGATACGGTTTAGTCAAATCCTGTAATTGGTTTGTCTGCAGCGACACGTATGCGGTAAACTCTGTCCTCTGTTTCTTTCTTGTTCTCATCTCTGGCATGACGGTTAGGGAGTCTGCTAGCTGCATCTTCGGCCACTCACTCTTCGACTTAGGCATCCATTGAGAACCGTCCCACCATAGAGGAGACTCGGCAAGTTCGACTGGATCAGTTCCTCTAGAACACAGGTCTGCCGGATTTTGTTCGGTGGGAACGTGCTGCCATTGAGCTGGATCTGTGTACATTTGTATTTCGCCAATGCGGTTTGCAACAAACGGGCGGAAATATCTCCTTCGTCCTCGGATCCACCATAAGACGTCTATGCTGTCAGAGTAGAAGGCTGCAGCCTTTAACGGTACTTCTAGCACTCTTGAAACGGACTGGATTGACCTCAACCCAACAATGGCATCCATTAATTCCAGCCTAGGTACAGTAATAGGTGTGAGTGGTGTTATTTTGCTCTTAGAGGCTATCAGTCGTGTGGTTACTGAGCCGTCTTCATACTCGCTTCGTAAATATGACACAGCTACCTAAGCTTGCTGCAAGGCATCGACAAAGGTTACCACTTCCTGAAATTTCACTGGCTGCGGTCCTCTCAGGCATCGGGGAACTTTGACATCCTTTAAACATGGTAGCTCTGAAAACCAGTTCTGTATGCGGTTAGCCATTTCATGGTCGGCACCTTTAGTGGTTTTAGACGATTATTGGCCAAAACAGCGCCTGGCGAATTTTCAGAATTTTCTTCTTCGGCTTGTTCACCTTGA
>NC_090876.1:24527263-24544763 GCF_036669935.1 Montipora foliosa
TACTATCTTAGCACCAAAGAGGCACCCCAAGGAAGCAATCTCTGACTAAACAAAAAAAAGTTATATATTTTTCAACCACAGCATTCCAAGCAAAGATGAAAGACGCCCCAACCATCCTGTTACTTATATTGATAAAACGCCGGTCAATCCATACCAGCATCTGATCAAGACCGATTAATGATTATATTGAAAGACAAACGTGAGACGTACGATTAACTGCACTATTGAAGTTTAATGTCATAGTTAGGTTTAATAATGAAAAACATAGAATCAACAATTGTACTGAATGCAGTATCTTGCTCAGCTATTGATTGCGCTTGGGGTGCTTAAATTGACATAATGTGCATTGTGATCATATCCTTCTTTTTGGTCTCAGACGTTTACTGCTAACTCAGACCGATACACCGTGGTGAAGAATGAACTGGACCAATCAATAATAACAAAGTTCATTCGGATTCTTCCAAAAACTTGGAAATCGCGTATCTCCATGAGAACCGAATTTTACGGCTGCGATGAAGGTACAGTACATCTGAGTTCATCAAATAGGATTTCTCCCTGAAATTTCTTTCCTTTTCTTGCGATCCAGTACATTGATAAACTCTGAAAAAGCTCGTCAACTTGCCATTTCCAAAAGCTGCCCGGAAAAAAAAACGTATAATAAAACCAGAAGATGCCATGAAACAAAAATCTCTCTGAATCTCGATTAAAGAATCACATAAAGGCACTCATCCGTGGTCCTTAATCTGGTTTTGCTGGACAAAAGAGAACCGCGAATTCTGTTCACAGCATGAATGAGTTCGATAAACTGTTCGATCCTCATTTTATCGATATTTTTTTTGTCTGAGAAAAAAACCCAGTGTATCTCCAACGCCTTAATTACAAATTAAAAAGCTCTTGAAGCACAGTAGGGCCTTCCGGTTCTTTTGGAGACATTTTGTAGCGCAGCTGGCGTCTGCTAATATAACTTGAAGTTTTTCCTTTGCTAACTCTCCATACAGGGATATTGGGATCTCTTCGTCGTCCATACTAACTAAGCAAGCATTGCATGGACTGTTCTTTTTAACTGCCCTTCTAATCTACCTTTGAAGATGCCTTTTATAGGATTGGGCTTTTGTTTCTATGGGATCAGAAATGTCACCGATCCACTAACGTACCATCAGTTTAAATGCTTTTTAGTCGCGGTTTGTGTACTCAGTTTTCGTCTCTCCCTACTTTTTCACTGATTCATTGGTGCGTCTCCGACATTAAATAATTCTTCAGCATACACCATGAATACTTTGTTTGCAAAAGTCTATATTAGTCTTCACCAAGTTGTTTGCTCTCTAAGATGCCCTATTGTAATTTCTTATTAGGATTCGAAATTCCAGACGAAGGGTGTACATCTCCTTTGGGAATGGAAAAAGGCACGATACCAGATTCGGCCATTGTAGCATCGTCCAGGTACAACCAATATGCTGGACCAGAACGTGCAAGGTTAAACTTGCCGAAACAAGGTACTGTGCCTCTGAGATTTGTGCTTCATTTATGTAACATATTTATGTTGGCCGATATCTTTCTTATGAAGTCAGAACTTCGTAATTGATTTCAGCTGAAAGGCAGTGTTTTGTCTTCTACGCTTTTTAGATGTGTCTGCCTGCCTAAGGCGTAAAGAGGACTAATTTGTGCTTGGGAAGGTGTTTGAAAAGGACTCTCTTAGATGTTACAAATTTCTTTCAGCTTAATTGCGAATGTAACAGTGGCAAATTAAATTTTTCCATGATCGGCTGAAAAACCATACTTCCAGGAAGAAACTTAGGCCTTATTCATTGATTGCGTTATTTAAATTCTTTTCAGGTAGCAATTATGGAGGATGGAGTTCCCAATTTGGGGGCAATGAGCAATTCCTGCAAATTGACTTGGGACAGGTTACCAAAGTTACAAGAATTGCTCACCAAGGTCGATCTGACGCAAACTGGTGGACAACTAGTTACACACTGTCTTACAGCAATGATGGGGTGACATTTAAGCCATATAATAATAGCCAGGTTTGCGCTACTTTTAACTATGGGAAGCTAGTACGGATATGCACTGTATATCTTGCAGTCAAAAATTCCTTTATTTGTTGGAACAGACGGTCTTAGAAAAAAAAAAAGAATTTTATCTATTCCCTGTTGTTTAAATGCACATAATTTTGACTTCAGACTCTTCAAGGAAACAACGATGCCACCACAGCAGTTGGACGAATCCTGGACCCACCAATTGTGGCTCGATTTCTTAAAATCAATGTTCAATCCTTCAATGGATATCCGGCTCTACGAGTGGAGCTTTACGGATGCACTGACGGTATGTGCAATTTAAATCCCAAAGATGAAATTCATTATTTTAGTTTACTTTTTTTTTACCTCCAGGTAAAGTTATGCACTCCTCGACCGCTGATAATTCAGTCGGTGAAGCACCTAACTGTCTTTTGGGTGCAGCTTAGCTTATACGGTCACTTCTTTCGCTGGTGAGGCTAAACCAACAGGGAGATCATTTAGCATCGCGTTTGTAAACGTGAAAGCACAAATTGCAGGCTGCAGCTTGTTATAAAAGCGCAAAAATCAATCGAGTTTATAAAAGAATTAATCATCAAATTTAATGCCATCAAGGGTATTCGAGTTTAAACATTTCTCTTTTCCTTTTTTCTTAAGGTTTCTCTACACCTACCCCTTCTAAATGCATGGACGCGCTTGGAATGCAATCGGGAGTAATACCAAATTCAGCTGTCACCGCTTCCAGCTCTTTCAATGCAAACTCTCCGCCTTATATCGGCAGGCTTCACTTTCTGTCCGCTGGTAGTGGTAAATACGGAAGTTGGATCTCTGGAAGAAACAATTTAGATCAGTGGTTTCAAGTTGATTTTGGAAGCTGGACAAAGGTCCGCGGTGTCAGTACTCAGGGACGACAGGATGCTGGCCAGTGGGTGGGAAAATACAGTCTTTCCTTCAGCTACGATGGCATATTTTACCAGACTGTTAACGATGAAACCGGTTTGAAAAAGGTACAAGATACAGTAGACAAAAGACGACAATAATATTTTCCAGCTCTTTTGTCTATAACGTTCTCGCCAAAATGTTTTGGACAGTGACCCCTTTTTTCACAATAGAAACAAATACTTCATAAAATCCCCCCTCATAATGTTGTTTAATTGGGCAATGTAGCGCTTTGTTTGTGAACCAACATTGTAAGGGGGAGGAATATAATGAAGGTGAACTACGTTGTTCATATTGAATAGGCATTTAGTCAAACGTGACCCTCTGAAGCAAATGCCTCAAACATTTTTTGTGTTAGATTGTAGTGATTATTGTGAGATAGAAGCGAAGTGCCCGTAAAATGTTTTTGAACATTTTAGAGTGAAGATTAATTTAAGTATGACAGATAACCGATGTTTGCTTAATTAAAGGCGCGGGCAAAGGGCTTGAACCTTTGCTTCAACATCCGTTCGATTTTTTTGAACGTTGTTGAACGATGTTGACAATGGGGGGTGGGGTGGGGGGAGGGGGAGGTTTTAACGTATCCTCAACGTTTGAAAACAAGCTTCACGAGAGGCCTGGTATTCAGTTCCAGTCCGGTATTAGGCTTGTCCACATCGGTGCCAAAAATGTGTCTATCTTTAAACCAAGTTTTGCGGAAAAAACAAAAAACAAAACAATAGACCAAAAGTTCTACCCAATTCAAATTCGGGGTTAAGAATCTTTGTGTATTGTATTTGCATTATAATGTAACATTCACATTTAATGTCATTCCCTTGAAACCGACGTACTATTCAGATTTATTTTCAAAATTGGCACAATTGATATTCATACACATGAAATTAAAAAAAAATGCAACAAAAAGATGGAGTCACCGTGTTTGTGAGGTTTTTTTTTCTTTTCTGAATCACACGAGAAGCGTTCGAAACATGTTCAACCGGGAAAAAATGTTGTTATATAGCAAAAGCTACTGAATGTTATTGAAAACTTGAGCGTACTTGTTTGGCCGAGCAATAATGCTCAATCTTGCAAAGAAAGGTAAGCAAATTGGGCCGCTGCAGTCATCACCTTGCCCTAATTGTCTGGCTCCGAATGCAGGTCTACGTCATTTATATATAACGTCTACTTTCCAACTTTTTTTCTCCTTAAAATATGTTTTCTGTGTCCCTATTACGAGTAAACAAAACCCTTGAAAAGAGGGGTCACTATTCTCGTTTCTTCGCAACAAGAATACAAATTTACTTCAAAGAGGCAATAATGTTGGCTTCAAAATGATCATTTTCCGAGAGAGGACTGGCGCGAGTTCTAAAACAACATTTTCTTAACCGAGAAGAGTTATCATGACTGCGCTCAAAAGCTTTTGAACACCATTTGTTGCCTCTCTTTAGACGGCCGGAGAGAAACGCCGCCATCTTTGAAGTCGTAATGTTATGCGCAGTACCAGATGCGCGGTCCAAAACGAGGGAATCGCCTTAAATGATATTCACTAAATTCGCAAATTCCATAATACACTTTATTTTGGGGGTGGGGGGAGGGGGCTTATTTGCATTAAAACAATGGAGTTCCAGTACATTGAAGTATGGTAAAGTCCCTAGAGTAAATAATTTGTATTGTTATATAGCTGGAGTTTTTCCCGCTACAGCGCGCCCATTCATTGGCTAGTTCATGGTCACATGGCATTTAACTATGAAACTGTTTACCGCCAAATGCCATGAGCGGGCAACATTGCGAAAACTGTGACGTCAAACGGGGAACAGTTCACTGTTACCCGCGAAATGTTGACCGCTGTTGCACGTGATCAGAGCGTGCAGTTGAAGGTGGCCTGATGTTGTCGCTGGAATCTTCCCTCTTCTTTCAAAATGTTTGACCCATTTGTTTCCCTATATAACAAATCACTTAATGTTCGGTCCCTCGGGAAACAGTTCATTTTGTTTCCCTCGAATCTCAATGTTTCCCTCGGCTGCGCCTCGGGGAAACATTGAGATTCTCGGGAAACAAAATGAACTGTTTCCCTCGGGACCAGTCATTAAGTGTTTATTGTTTTCATGTAAAGAATCCTGTCAAAACGTACAAATCGGTCAAACGCGCCTCGTTGGTTATCTATCACGTCATATCCAGCGCGTCCTCGTAGAATAATTGTTAAATAGAATGCATTTGTTGAAGACTGTATTTTATAGCCCCAAAACACATTTTTTTGCACGAAAACGGCATCACTGGTTTACTATGAAACAAAAATAATTTGTTTATCGGCACTTTACCTGTAGGTATACCTAGCATAAATGTGTGCATTTCATTATTTAAACCAGATTTTTAATGCCAACTCTGACCAGTACTCTGTGGTAAGGAATACATTGGACACACCAATAATAACAAGATACATTCGAATTCAACCCGAGACTTGGAATGCATATATTGCAATGAGGACAGAGTTTTATGGTTGCAGAGAAGGTAATGAAGAACTTGACTTTTTTTTTTTTTTTTCAGAAGAAGCACAAAATATATTAGCCCCTACAGGCTGCCAGCCTACAGGACGTTCTGATGGTAGCTTAAAGTGCCTCTACGACGATAAATTTTTGGTTTTCTTTTCGACTTTTTTCAACTTCAATTAAGTCAATATGTTCAAAATGATACAATGCATTTAAATTTGCAACGATAGAAGTGAGATAAGCCGGGAAATAGCCAGCCAAAAACCACTAAAAATCTGTCCGCCATAGGCTCGGACGGCATTGGAGAAGCCAGCGATTATTTTGTAAGCGGTCTTCACGCAAGACTTGGCTCGTGACGTCATACGCACACGCTTCCTGGGCATTTGACAAAGCGAACAAGTCGATCAAGGAGTAATGTGTATAATATCAGCAAAAAGCAACTCGGCGATCTCTCACATCTCATAGACGGCATGGGAAATTAGCCGCCTTTATTTTGAGCGTTGCGCATATGACGTCAGATCCCAGGCGATCCAACTAGACCCAACCCTCTTCCTCGCTCACAGTCATTTGCCGTTCGAGTAATGGCGGACAGCGAAAACCGAAAAACTACGTTACAAGAATCATACTTTCCGTGGGAATTTTGAGATAAAATTGGCATGATACCTATTTAGTACGTCTATTTTCAAAATCTAAAGAAAAAAGGACATGCAAAATTTTCGTCGTAGTGGCACTTTAAGTATCTAGATCTGCTGACATACCGAGGAGAACCTTTAAAATGTTTCAAAGCTAGATTTCTTCTTTCTAGTAGTGGAGTCAGGGTATCAGCAACAATGTATTGGGGATATCTCTGGAATGCATTATATGCCCTACACACATTCACTGTATGCTGAATGAAATTGCCGTGGTAGGAACGACTACTCAGCAAGAGCACATTGCCAGTCCAATAACATGTTGTTTACCCATCTCTTTTTTTTTTTATTTTCTAGGATTCGATCCGCCCGAGATCGTTTGTGCCGACGCTCTTGGTATGGAAAGTGGAGATATCCCTGACTCGGCCTTAACATCGTCGTCCGATTACAACCAGTACTTTGGAGCTCAGAGGAGCCGATTAAAGTCGGAGAGAAATGGAAGTTACTACGGCGGATGGGCGTCTAAGTCTTTAGATTATAACCAATGGCTGCAAATTGACTTAAGGAACTTAACTAAGGTCACCAGGATCGCGACACAAGGATTACATGATGCAAGCTGGTGGGTCACCAAGTATAAGCTGAGCTACAGCAGTGGAGACAAATTTGAATTTTACAACAATGGAGAGGTGAAAATACATGCATATTTTTTTAATAGCTACTTTTTTCAATGTGTAATAGACCATTTTAAAAGTTATTCCTTGTTCAACACCAGATTGATGCTATGTTTGTTTTACGATATTACGCTCCCACAACGGCGCATAGAGGATGCGTTGTGACTTAAGGACGTTCGCGCTAATTGTTTGTGCGCAACGTTACTGCGCAGGTAACGCGACTGTAACATGTCACGTATTACTTCGAGCATTAGTGAAGTTGAGGTTTTAAAACCTTTGCAAAAACCGTGGACGATAAGTCTTGCACAGCGTTGGATCAGAGAAGATCGTGATCAGTCAAAATTGATTTAAAATATTTATGAAAGTCAAGTAGACTACTGCACGACTGATATTCGCGAGGTTTTATCAGTCGTGCACTAGTCTACTTGACTTTCATACAAATTTTTCAAGCATCAGTTAAAATAACATGGCGACAAAAACGCCGAGGAAAAAATTACAGGCCGGCAAAAGAATGGCACATTTATTTCCGAATCATCATGAAACTTCAAAGAGAAGTGAGCGGGAGGATGGAAAAGCTCTGGAAAAGGTGGCTGATCGAGTAGACTAGTGGCTGAAAGTTTGGAAAACTCGAGGACGAACCGTTGCGTAAATTTATGGGGCTGTTTCTTTTTAATGTTTTTATTACCCTACGAACTTAAGTTCAAAGTGAATGCATGTTTTTAAAGTTCTTTTCCTTTACTTTCGTGAAAATTGAGCAGTATTTTCGTCCTCGTCGCTTGAATAGTGCGGACCTGCGTGGAAACAATCAGCGATTGAATTTCACGAAAAAATACACTCCAGAGGATGAGCATGACGGCAATGGAGAGATATTATACAAAACACCAACCAAATGAAGATGATCCCTGCTTAAAACTTCGTTGCTATGCTCGACAAAGGTTTTTTTTTCGGTAAAAACCTTTCATCTCTTCAACGATCGATCCTCTCTTGGGTTCCAGTCCTTGCCCGACAGGTCACGCAAAAGCGTGACAAACGAACTTTTCCAAGAGCTTTGCAAAATCACATCGATTTTACTCGTTCAGATCATAGGTGACCCCTATTTTTTAAATCATGAATCACTTACTTTACTTACTATCTACAAAATATGATGAAATGAAAAAATTCTCACCGTAAGAAGTTATCTTTTTTTAACATTTTCTTTTTTCGTGCCATCGAATTCCAGTAGTGGTTGCAACGGATAGAGCTTACGAAAACGCTCGTCGAGAATGAACTCTACTGTTTACCACATCCCTGGCGGCATACAATTATCTAAAAATCTCACTCCTAAAAACCTATGCACGGAAACTTTCACTCCAACAGTTTATTTTTATGATTTTCGATGGATGAGCAGATGAGCCTACATCTCGCTATTATGACCGATTTCTCGAAATTAAGGCATTTTTCCACTGCCATTTTCTCCGAAACAAAGTCGGTGACCCCCATTTTTTTTTTCATTTTTGGAGTAAGTACTTTATGACCTAACTCTAGGCGAGAAATGAAGAAAATCTCACCGTAGGAAGATTTTGGCGCGAACGTCTTTAAGATGTGTGACCAGTGCTCTTGTCGTATATAGGCACACGCAGCTCAAACGTCGAACTTCTCATGTGCCGAAAGTAATTTCTATCTTGGTCGACACAAATGAATTAAGTTCGATGGTTGATTCATACATCGAACTTAATTCGCCATTAATCACCATGTGCAATTTGCCGTCAGTGAATGAATGGGACTGTGGGATGCAAAAAGAAATCATGCAAGTTATGCATTAGATTCGGCAGATGAGAAACGTTCGACGTTTGAATCGAAGTCGTTCCATAGTCGAACTTCCCATGTGGCGCATTCGAACTTAATTCTCGGGTCGACCCAAAGAAGTTCTCTTGAACTTAATTTATTCAAACGTCGATCTCTTCATGAACTCAATGAAGAGAATTAGTTCGGCAATGAAAACTGGGCCTAATTTAATTACTCCCTTAAAGACATGGCCGCGTTTGCAACAGGAGTCACTCAATGACTGACAAATGTCATAAACAAAGGAGTACTCCGGTGCTCTCTGAATATCTGATCCATGAAGTATCCCACTTAAACTTTGTCAAATGCTCAAGGCATGGGAATTTATTACTGACTCAATTTACTATATCCCTCGTTTGTATTTCTGACCCTGTTTACTATGTTTTTACATCTCAAAAGGAAATCACAGGAAATATGGACAGGAATACTGCAGAAGGCCGCATTCTTGATCCGCCAATCCTTGCTCGCTATTTTAGAATTAACCCCACAGCTTGGTATGGACGCCTCTCCATGAGGGTTGAGCTGTTTGGTTGTAGAGGAGGTATGTTTAGTTTTGTGACTGTCGGAACATTTTTCATTTTTAATGCCAAAGGACATATCGTGATTTGCTTCCAATCCTGGCGTGACCACAAGGGGCCGGGACAAACTGTGTGACCGTTAATATCTAAATCTTTCACTCTTTATTTCGACTCCTAAACACGTTTGCAAATTCTCATATACAAACGCTTGTAACTTTAACTGATCGTGATGCTCAAATTACATTGTTAGCTTGGGTTACCTGTGCATGGATCTTATCGAAATTATGTGAAAGATTTAGATATCAACGGTTACGGGCTGGCCACCCTTGTGGCGTGACCATTGCCGTAGCTTTTGTATGTTGAACAAAAAAGATGGAGAAGAAAGAAAGAAAATCCAATTGCCATGTTTATGATTACATATTATTTTAATGACGTTTATTCACAACGTTGATTTTTTGTGTGTGTTTGTTCCTTGACACCAAGACGATCCAAGACCCTTTATTTACACGATCAATATTGAAGCAACAACTACATGCTTGTTGGGTCGTGTCCTAACTATAATAAAGATACAGCACAGGAAATAAAAATTAAAACTATGATCATGCAGTTGGAAACATAGAGACTAGGATACATACACAAAAGGGATGTAGATAAAATTCATAATTTAAATTTAAAACCTGTCATTTTTTAGGTACTGACTGAACTGATAAACTGTTAACGTTAAAAGTTATGAACGAAACATCATGAACTGATGGGATGAAAGAGTACAAGGATCATGACTACAATAACAAGCTAGTAATCATGAAATTATAAAAGTATATAATGGAAATGCATTTAAACAGTTGTAGTCTAGTGTTGTTTTCAGAAAAGTTACCGTTTGAAATTAAAAATGTAAAGTGAACTGTATTTTTAGGGTGAATAATAAAGTGGCAAATAAACGTTTGCATAACGAAGGTAATTATTTGTATTCTCGCAAATGAAGTGGGTCTAGCATTCAATTTCGACTTCTTTACATTCGGAAAGATAGTTAGCCTCTCCCCTTTGTCGCTATTCCATAATGCTCAGAGGGGTCCACCTGGACATATAAAGATATTAAGAAACAAGTAAAATACGCTCCTCTGAGTCTCCATTGGGGCGTTGGGAGGGGAAAATTTAAAGGGGAAATGGGTTATTGTAATTGCCAAAATTTTGGAAGACATCTTGTCTCCCTTTTGGCAAATGTGAATTTTAGTTTTCAATTTTGAATTATATTACTGACAAGGATAAATTTGGTCTAACTAGGTTTCGATTCCAACCAGATAAACAGTCAGGCATGCTTTGATGCGGCTCAGTTTTGAACATCGACTGAATGCAAGTTACGAAAATTGATTCACAGCCCAACGTTTCGACTTTTCTACGATACAAGCTCATCATCCTTACCCGGGTGATCTAAGATCGCAAAAAGTGTCATTTGCCCCAGTACCTCAAGTCAATCTGATTATATATTATTCCTTTTTGTTTAGAGGATGTAAGACAAAAAGCTCTGGCTTTTTCGCAGGTCTAAGTTTACTTAGCAACGACTTGTCGACTTTCTTTTCTTTCTTTTCTTTCTTGGGTAGCAAGGGTGGCGCAGCGGTGAGAGCACTCGTCATGCACCTATGTGGCCCGGGTTCGATTCTCAGACTCGGCGTCACATGTCGGTTCAGTTTGTTGGTTCACTCCTCTGCTCCGAGAGGTTTTCCTCCCAGTTATCCGGTTTTCAGCTCTCCTCAACAAACCAATATTTGATTTGATTTGATTTGATTTGATTTGAGTTAACTTCATTAGTGACCCCGATTAGTGCTCTAGTGCTGAATCCATTGACACTTAAATGAAGTTGTCATCATCATCATCATCATCATCATCATCATTATTATTGTTATTCTTTTTTTATTCGGTATCCGGAATTCCAAAAAAAAATAACTGATCGCTTGGAAACTAACTCCTTGGTGATGGGCAAAAGGACAACTGAAACATTGCAGTTCTAGATGCAAGATTCGAACCTACAATCTCCGTAACAGCGATCGGATGTTCTGCCCATTGAGTAACTAGCTATAGAACTTGTGGGGAACTACTTCGTTCATCTAGTAGGTCCTGTATGAATGGACTATGTGTCCCGCTGGTCTGCAGGCTCTACAAAGTCATGCGCCCCATATTTTCTACTGCAATTTTAGGTGATTTTTCAGTTTTCCTCTCGGCCGTCGCCAAACAACCAGTTTACTATTCCTCTAATGAGGTCTTTACAACGATAGTTGATCAATTGATATTCTATCGCCTTAAGACTTCGGTTGAGCCGTCCGTAAAATGCACCATTGAACAAAAAATACAAAACCAAACTTGTGGAGAAATGCTTGTCGCTCTGAGTTTATAATGGTTCGTGTTCAAGAGGCCGTTATTACGAATGTCGGTTGTTGAGTCACGCTTTTACGACCGTTGTCTTTGGTTAGCTCAAGTGTAATTTGAGGAGCAATAGATTTATCACCTTATATGGGCACGAACAACAGCGAATCCCCCGAGGGCACCGCGGGAACGTGTGAGGAGAGAAGCCTTTTGGAATGTGCGATGGCGATAAGTGCTTAGAAGGTTGTCTTGCGATTTAAGTTTTATCGTCTTCCTTTCTATTACTGTTGCGGACACATCACGAACAGTACCTGTAAATCAAACCTTTATCGATCCAGTGTGATTCAAGGCCCTGGCAAACAGAAAACTATTAATGGTAATGCTAGTATTTTAGAGCGAATTTATCTCACAGATGTTGGATATTCGTCTATTACACGTACGTGACAATGGAAAATTGATTTCATGTTATAAAGTGCAATGCATTGCACTCCGATTACATTTTCCGATTATTACTCTAGTCTGGATGGCTCTACTAAGCAAAGATATCGAGAGAAAGTAGTGATGATCGGCTTTGATCCATATTGCCTGAAAAAAGCAGAGTTTAGGGAAGATTTTGCGAAAATTCCGCGGATGGAGTATCCCGATATCGTTAATTACTTAGTGTTACAAACATCTTGGGATACGAACAAGCAGATGAAGTCATTCAAATCCATGGATGCTGGGTGTCTGGCTGGGTAAATACGCTGCAGATGAAGGAAGTCAGTGAAGACAGGGTTGTTGTCTTTGCGAGGGTGAGTTGAGATCAAATTTGACATTGAATTGAAGTTACTTTGTTGAACTAATTTGGAATGGAAAATAATTTAAAATGACCCTTTAAAAGCCCCCGCCGCATATGTCAAACATTGCTAAGAGTTTAAGTGGAAAACGTTGGTGATACACCTCGCCACGCGATCGTTTTCTGTCCTCTCCTTTTAGGTCAATCACTTACATAGAGCTCGTGAAACCCCCTTGAAAGGATGGGTACTCGCTGAAAAGAATGGCACGATAATAACTGGTCATTGCGATTGCATGGCTGGGCTTTGCGAGGCACGCTCTCACAAATGCACATAGGGGCAATATTGTATGCTTGTGAGGTTAGTGCAATAGCGGAAGGCGCTGTAACTAGCACTGGGGAGAGAAGTAAGTGGCGTATGCCTTCATACGTCAAACATACCATATGTGCCAGTGTCAGAGATGGACCTGAGGTCTGTGAAACGAATGCAAACATTGCTTACTGCCAGTTCGACAGTGCCTACAATCCTTATAAACGTCTTACCTGTTTTGTCTAAAGGCTTTATGCCAACACTGGATGAGCAGAAGTCATTTTTGCACAAGCATTAGCAAATGTGGTAGCAAGCCTGCAGTTTTTTTTTTAATCTCTTGTTGCACCATTTAGCGATTTGTATGTTCCACTGGACGTACACTTGCCAAAGCCCATTATGGAGCAGTTCCATTCAAAAGATGACACAATTTCTGACTTCCCAAGTCTACTTTCTAAATGCAGTGCAATCACGTTGAGCATGCGTAAAGATGAATGTGAAGCCACAGAGTATCACGACGGATCAGGCTAATTCAAGAGGGACATTACTAAACAACGAAATAACGAAAGGAAGCCCCAAAACACCATGTATCACCCCACCATACATTGAATACTAACCGACAAAGGTTGAGTTTGAGATTAAATAAAACATTGTTGCTCCTAACTCATTGAGATTAAGATTAAGATTCCGATTAAGACTGAGATTAGAAGCAATAACTTTTTAGGCCTACTCAATCTCCATTAATCTCAATCCAACCTTTGTCGGTTAGTATCCAATGTATGGTGGGGGCATACATGGTGTTTTGGTGCTTCCTTTCGCTGTTTCGGTGTTTCGTTGTTTAGTAATGTTCATTCTAGTGTGTGGTTAGACTGGAAACATGCCTATTATTATCATTTGCAGGCACGACAGGCACATTATCAGTTGTGTGCCGTCTTCTCAAGATTCCCCATCATCTGATGATAATGACGCATATTGGTGTGTTTGTCAAACACACATTTAGGACAGCACCCTTATACGGTGTGACAATAAAATGAGTACAATCAAGTGGTATCAGCCAGGCTGTGTACGTCTCCAGCAAATTCCTAAAGATAACTGGCTATGTCCCACGTGTCACATCAAGGCATAGTCACAGCCATGAGTTAGGACTTTACTTTTTTAATGAAACTAATATTTTACCTGTTTTATTTGGCAGACATGCTTCATAAACTATTTGCATATATTCCACGTTGTTTTATTGTTGTTCGTACAACTCAGATAGATTAATTTCTGATATGTAGTATTCAATGTGTGATCCAGCCCTCAACATAACTTAGCCGCATTCTGATTGAAAAGTGCCTTCTTGTATTTAGTGCAAAATTCCTGCAACTGAATTCAAATTCTGATTGAGGTTTCAGAATTCACGTAGAACCAAAAATCGCATCAGGCTTCTAGGTATAGAAATAGTTTCCCTCAGTTTGCTGTTGAATTCAGTAGAAATTTAATTTTTATTTGATCAGGATAAATACTTTTTTGGCGGGGAACTTAAGGGAGGGGAGTCTCGGGAATGAAACTGGGCGAATTTTGTTGGCGGGAAACTTTTGTGCAGCCCGCGTTTATCCCACTGACATTCGTCACTTTTAGAAAAGATTTTTTACTATTAGTGACGAGCAACGGGATAAAGAGCACGAAAAAGCACTTGAGAAGAGGCGGCGAAATTTGAGAAATTTAAGCGAAGAAACCCTCGAGAGAAGCCGAGGAAGGAAAAGAAGAGAAAATTTCAATGAAGAACACCGTTGAAAGCTGAGATAAATAGAGCGAGAGACAAAACACATAGTTACAACGGGTAGCTTTCAGGTAATGTTTTCCTTCTTAATGCAGGCCTCGATGCCTCACATATTTTGTAAAACTCCCAAAAAAAGAAAAGGAAGAAGGCCTGAAAACGTTTGAAATTCCGTGTTGACAGAGATTCTGGCATATTTCAACAATAACACACCACGTCACCATTCAAGCTTACAGCAGACACCATTGGCGAGTTTCTTGTCATCATTGCCTATTTTTTCAGACATATTAAGCTTATAACCGAACTCTCGACACCGTATAAACGTGGAACGTTATGGTAATGTACACAGGCCTAGGTTTGCTGTATGGACCCACTGTACACAAATAAATTCAATACATTATTATTATTATTATTATTATTATTATTATTATTATTATTATTATTATTATTATTATTATTATTACCATTATTATTATCATTACCATTATTATTACTATTACTATTATTACATTTTTCTAATAAAGTGAGCAGAGGTGAAAAGTAGTATTACAATTAAACAATAGTAAAAAAGAAATAAAAGAAATACTGCATGGCAAACAAATGATGTCATTCTTGGCAATAGATCTTTGGCAACAGATCCCATATCACTTTAAAGACCTCAAACCCATTTGCTTTCTCCAAAACTATCAAAAATTAGTATCACCCGACTAGTGCAAATGCTGCATTTTGATTGGCTACGCTACTAGAGAACTATTAGTAATAGTCCTCGAGTAGCGAAAAGCGTGACGCTTTCTTTCGTTTTATTCCCAAATAAATATATTTTCAACTTGCATTTGCTAACTTTATTACTGCCTTTTCTGTCCGACTATTTGGGTGATACTAAAACAATTAAACCCTTCGCCCTCAAGGGCCACGTGTCAATAGCCCGATCCACGAATGGCTGGTGGTATGGCATGATTAATGATTAAAATCAATGCAATGACCGATATTTAGATTTAGATTTAGATATTTAGATATTTTGATTTTTCTTCTCACCATGACAAACGCCACAAGATCAGCACAGCTGAGACCCTCTTACACCATGCAATTAAACTCCCAAGTACACGGCAAGAGAAAAATACCGAGATCAACCACGTCATTGATGCTCTACGAGCCAACATCTATCCCCCCTATGTTATTTCCAATATCTTAAAACGGAAATTTTCCAAACCACTTACACATGCCATCATCCGAGTTGTAAATTAGCCCCTCAAGACTTTGCAACAAGAATTTCTTTCTCCTAAATTCAGACCACCTATTGAACACCAACGCAACGTGATTTACAAAATACCCTGTGCCGATTGTGATTGGTGTTATGTAGGTGAAACCGGCCGTTGCTTTGAAACCCGCAAGAAAGAACATATTAGGAGTGTAAAAACATGTGCTTATGGGTCAAACATTGCGAAGCATGCATGTTCATTCGGTCATCGCGTTGATTTTAATCATTCTCGAGTTATCGACAAAGGCTCTTTTCGTATCAGAAAAACTTTGGAGGCTTGGCAGACCTCTGCTACCAAGCATGCGGACAATAATTCTAAGCCGATTCCTAATCAGTATAGCATTCTTTTTAAACAATGGTAAAGGTAAAGTCTCTGCTTACGAGCCAGAAGGCCCATCAAGCCGGCGCTTCTCTCCGGTTTCCTTAGCATGAAGCGAGTAGGAGTAATTCTACTCCCCCCTGGATGGGAAGCTGGTCCATCGCAGGGTTACCCCCAGCATTTTGCTGGTACCCATTATACACGTGGGTAGAGAGAGGCACCGTGAGAGTAAAGTGTCTTGCTCAAGAACACAACACAATGCCCCCAGCCAGGACCCGAACCAGGACCGCTCGATCCGGAGTCGAGCACTCTAACCATGAGGCCACCGCGCTTCCCACTCTTTTTAAACGATAGCCACGTTTTTTGATACTTTTACTTTGTTCTTCTTGCTATTTTTATCTCACCTTTTTTGCATATATTTCACTAATTTACATTCCATGTTTATCAGTGGAAGGCTGTAGATCGACAGCCGAAAGCTTACGTTCCTTTTTATAACTTTTAGCCAGAGAACGTTTTTTTTTGTATTTTAATATTAAATGTATTCAATTTTTGTATTTTTGACATTCTTATGTTTTCCCAGTTCACACCAACAACTCTGATGCTAATGTCAAAGGCAAACCAACCTTAAGTTGTACGGTTGTGCATTCACAAAATAATGAATTGAAAATAAATTTGCAAACTGACCCTAAGTAGCTTCTTGGCATTAAAGGATTAAAGTGTTTGCAAGACAGTGAATTAAGTTTTCACAATAAACTTCAATGTCTACGACTCACATGCTCAAATTAGTCTGCATTCTTTGTGTTTTCAAAATTAATTTCCTCAATCAGGAACAAAAACATGTTCAAGTGTTCTTATCCACTGCTACAAATTAAACACAGTCTCACAGAACAGAACTGTTTTGTTGAAATTTACTATGACAAATTTAAACCTTATTTTGCTCCTAAAATAAATGCTAACAATCTTGAAGGTGTGTAACGTCTTGAACAATACTACACATTCACCAAATGTTTGAAATAATTGACCCTGCAGCCATTCCTTTTTCAATTCTTGACAACGAAGCTAAGATTTAAGATGATGTAAACAATATCTAGGTTGTGCCCATGATAAGAAAATAAACTATTTCTGTAACTTTCATATTCTCAACAATAACTGCCCTATCCAATAGAAATTTAAAACTCACGCAGGATAATCAATGCAATTAAGGATTTCCATGCACACTGAAACCACAGGTACCCGAATCTAACTAAGTAATTTGAGCAAATTAATTATAAGCGTTGGTATGGGAATTTGAAAACGTGTTTAGGAACCGAAAATAAAGAATATGAATCGAACAAAAATACCTTACGTTGTCTTGTCGATACCTTACCAGTGTTTTTGTGGCGTACTTTGGCCATTTCAGCGCTATTCCAGTGAGTTGCAGGCTCGCTGTTTTCTCTCTATATTTATCTTCAAGGTTGGAAACTCCGATGAAGCAGTCGGAAACACAAGCCACTGTAAGTTCTTCCAAAAAGCTCAAATTGACCCGAAATTCCACTAAGACCAAGGGTGATAGTGCTGCTACATATCTTATTCCTCATATCAGATAAACTTTCAAGGAAAGGAATTGAAAATCGCCAAAGGGGACTGATTTTGCCCTTAGCAACATGCCTGATTCGGAAGTTCGTGCACGAAA
>NC_090876.1:24554763-24579763 GCF_036669935.1 Montipora foliosa
ATAAGGTTCTTGATTCTTTCGGAGTAGTGATTTGACGGTGCGACAGCCCTCTCAACTTCCCGGTTAGCCCTTGGGTATCTGGAAGAGTTTGTTACATGAGCAAAATCGTAATCAGTGGCAAATAGCCGAAAGGTGTCCGAGCTGAATTGAGGACCATTATCAGATACAATAACATCTGGTATCCCATCAGTGGGGAATAGCTCTTTCAAGGTTGAGATTACTCTGGCTGATGTTTGATCATTCAGTATTTTAATCTCAAACTATCTGGAGTAGTAATCGACGACGACAAAATACACAGTTTTCCTTCCAGTTCAAAGAGGTCAGCAGCTAGCCTTTCTCAAGGACGTGTTGGGAAAGAAACGGACAAGAGTAGCTCTTTAGGCTCAGGGCGGTCTCTGGCACAGGTGTCACGCTTGCCACCATATTCTCAATGTGAATGGAAAGTCCTGGCCACCATACTGATGTTCGAGTTCTAGCTTGACACATCGTTATGCCGAGATTACCGGTATGAAGGTAGTCAAGTATCTCCAGTCTCATAGATCATGGAATTACCAGGCGCTCGTCGTATAGAAGCAAGTTACCAGTAAGCGTCAGATTGGTCCTGTACTCCCAGTAGGGACACATTAGAGGTTGGTGTGGCATATACGTTGGCCAACTCTGAGTGCAATTGGCCCTGGTTTGCCTGCATTCTTCATAATCGAGTTGAGCCTTTCGTATCTCTGACAGTCGCTGTGTTGTTGCTGGGAGTGTAAACATCAACCTCAGGCGGAAACGCTGGATACGTGATGGTGTTTAGGACAGCTCAGTCTTGTTAAATAGAGTTTCAAGGGGCTTGTGATCAGTCACATTGCGTGCAAAGGCAATGTGACTGAGTGTCAAGTCGCAGTGTTCACTTTCCACAGGCCCCTGAACAGTGATGAGAACTCAGCTTTGAAATAGGCTGGGGTCTGAATGACTTCGTTGATTTCTCTTTCAGTGCGAGTTACTTTCCTTACGGTAAGTGAGTTTTCCATTGAACATACCAATTACCGGGATTTGAACATTTCCAAGGCCTCGCAGGGTGTGCTTAGGTTAACTTTTAAGCAATTCTTGATCTCTAAGCCATCACCAATAACCGTGACTGCTGCACCAGTGGCTAATTTGAAGCGCATATTAACTCCGAGTTGGGCAGTACAACCACTCCCGTTGGTCAACATTTCTCCAAGGAATAAAACTTCGTTTAATATTGTTCGAGCTCGTGTACTTTCTTTGTTGTGGTAGGAGCGTTACGGCAAACTCTTTGAAATTGCCCTCGTTTTCGTCACTTGACACAAGTGGCATCTTTGGCCGGGCAAACTTGGCGAAGGTGTCTCTCACGGCCACACCATCCACGAGATGGGGCAAACTTTGGAGGCTCTTTATTGGGCAGTTTTCTATTCCCGATTTTCCCGGGATTAACAAATTTAACCTTAACTGGTTTATTGTCTCCGCGGACGAGATCACGGTTTTGTGCTGTAGATTTTGCCTGATGGCTCATTTGAACAGCCCCTGCCAGTGTCAAGTTTGCTTTTGACTGGAGTCGATCGGAAAGTGAATCATCAACAACCCCTACGACGATTCGGTATCGAATCAGGGCATCTTTTAATGTACCGTAGTTGCAATTTTCTGCTAATCTGTAAAGATCCTGGATGAATGTGTCGACAGATTCTCCTGGTTTCTGAGACCGTTTGTTGAAGCGCGTATTCTCCACACTAACATTACGTCGTTCTTCAAAATAATCGTTCAGTGACTTTTTAATACCCTCATACGAGACGAGACAGTTCCTCCGTCTATTCGAAGCGTTTGGAGAATATCGTCGGCACTGTCACCCATAGCATAAAGGAGAATACTGACCTGCTCTGTTTCTGGTTTAGTGCTTAGCCCTGACGCTACTATGTACCGGTCGAATCGGCGCAGCCACTTTGGCCATGGATCGGCTGATCGCGGAGTACTCGCACTTTCAACCTTTCCAGGAAGAAGGATTTGCGTA
Source organism: Montipora foliosa (assembly GCF_036669935.1). Taxonomy (NCBI): domain Eukaryota; kingdom Metazoa; phylum Cnidaria; class Anthozoa; order Scleractinia; family Acroporidae; genus Montipora; species Montipora foliosa. The sequence continues at coordinate 24,556,772 of NC_090876.1, forward strand.
GTCGTTTGGACTTGACTGATTGTCTCAGCGACCGGTGGGTTAGTTTCTTCGTCTCCTGACATAGTTTATTGTCTGTCCCAACCGTTGCCACCATGTAATAAACTTGGTCTTTAATTGCATGAAAACATGGAACATACGAAATGGCGGATCTCTCTGAGCACATGGCCCCTAAGACGCAAAGGAGCACTAGCAACAACTACAAGCCGGAAGTCGTTAAAATGAAAACCTAATACTACAACAACAACAGCCGTGATGGCGCAATAACATCTGATTCGAGAGGGCCCGATTTCAAACAGCGGACCAGGAAGTCCTCCGAAAAGGCAATTTCAAAAAAAGGTGCACTTTGTGACTACGAAAAAGAAAACAAAAAGAACAAGAAGAAAATTAACAGCCATCCAAGGCTAATAGCCCACTTTCGAAATATTAAAATTTAGTCCTAAACAAAAGGCATAATCTCAACTCATACGAATCCTGATATCTATTCCCCAGAGCCTCAATGATGCCTTTTGTTTAGGACTGCATATTAATATATCGAAAGTAGCCTATTGCCATATCAGACTAGGAACAAACAAAAAAATAAGATAGCACGCTATTTCATTTACTGGACTTTGTGGAAGAGAGGTTTAGCGCGCTTCCTTCTTGTGTTCAGATTTGATCAATTTGTTTCACGGACCAATGTTTGGCAACATCAAAACAAAGCTTCTCCTTATTCCCGACAAGGAAACTTCTAATATTGGCAGTTATCAGTTCGATTGCCCAATCACATTACTGCATTTTAAATGACGTCAAACCAAAATGCCGATCGCTTTACAGAAAGTCCAATGGAGACATGACGTTGTTTGCATCGATCTGCGTTCGCTAAGGCAATGAAACCTTGAACTCGTCTGTTTTTATTAGATAAGTCATGATTAAATGTTTTGCATTTTTGTTGACGTTCTGTTTTCACGTTTATTTTAAAGGTCATAGGAAAGACCCTCCATTACCTTTCGGTGTTGAAATTGTTCCCCGGATCCTAGTTTGCGGGGTTTAATTCAATTTTTCCGGGCTATGCGTGGTGGCCTCATGGTCAGTGTGCTCGACTCTGGATCGAGTGGTCCTGGTTCGGGTCCTGGCCGCGGATATTGTGTTGTGCTCTTGGGCAAGACACTTTACTCTCACGGTGCCTCTCTCCACCCAGGTGTATAAATGAGAACCGGCGAATTTAATGCTGGGGGTAACCCTGCGTTGGACTAGCATCCCATCCAGAGGGAGTAGAAATACTCCTAGTCGCTTCATGCTACCGGAGATAAGCGACGGCCTGGTCGGCCTTCTAGGCTCGTAGCAGACTTTACCTTTACCTTTTATGCACATTTGCATCTACGAAGAAGAAGAAGAAGAAGAAGAAGAAGAAGAAGAAGAAGGAGAGGAAGAAGAAGAAGAAGAAGAAGAAGAAGAAGAAGAAGAAGAAGAAGAAGAAGAAGGAAATAAAAAGAACTCGACTAATGCCTATCGCATCACAAGTAATGAAGGTTAGTCTACTGAAGGAAATGTTAGCGAAGGTTCGTTGACAAGGAATCTAAGCTTCGTGGAGAATTGTTACACTTTCAGATTACGAAAGGAATTAGTGGAGAGGTGATTTCAAATTTGATCCTAGGGGAACTCGAGCGGTAGGGACTGGATATTTCGTACAGCCAGGGTCAATGCTATAACGATGCCTAAACATGTCCTCCCAATCGCGAGAATTGCAAGGAAAACCGTAAGGCGTTGTTTTTACACTACAATCCTCATGTCCTTAATCTCGTTATAGCGAGGGCATGTAGTTTACCTCCGGTTAGTTCGCAACATGCAATATGGCTGATACTATAACGAAGTTGCAATTTTGGGTGGAGCACCACGAGGCATATGAAGGAGACTGTTCAATTACTCCATTAATAGTTTATGTATCCATGGAAATAACTCTAGGGCAGTTTCGGTCTAGGAAAAGCGGTTACACACAAAACACAAAAACGTCCTTTCCCGTGGGCAAACGCTATTTACCCATGTGTAAAAAAGCTAGTGTAACCACAACTGATGCTTGGCTGGTAGAAACGCCGAAACGTTGGGTTGTGGATAGAAATTTTCGCAAGTTTCATTCAACTAACCTTCAAACCTGACTAGCATCAAACCATTTCTGATTGTCTACTCGGTTGGAATATAAACCTAATAAGACCGAATTCTCCCTAGTCAGTAATCTAAAAATTACAAACTAAAATTCACATGTGCCAAGGGAGACACTGTGTGACAACGATTCTACTTGTGCTATTAGAAATCATCCCCTCTCTTCCCCAATCAGAGTCTTTTTTTGTTATCTATATAAAATATATTTAGGCGGATTTGGCCACCTTTATTTTTTTCCTCTGATGATCATGGAATGACAAAAGAAGCAGGAGTTTCTCTAAGTTGAAATTAAATGCTGAGCCCATTTCGGTTGTGCAAATAGAAATATTTGACCAACTGTCATGCAATGTTTTGTTTGCCACTTTATTATTCACCCGTAAAATAAGGTTCACTTCACATTTTCATTGAAGCGGATTTTTCCCGTGAACAACATTACACCTGCTAAAATGCATGGTCATTATTTTTATAATTATTACTAGCTTGTTTTCCCCGGCCATTTATGAGCCTTCTTCTCTTTCAACCCCTCCGTTCAAGATTTGAGTCGTCTCTGATTCGGTCAGTTAACTGCCAAAAACCAACAAAACAGCAAAAATCAAAAGCAAAATTAAAGTTAGCACTGTTAAAAAAAGACCTTTCCCAAAACGTGCGATAACCGTGGCTTCTAGATCACCAATTATACAATCTGATCAATATATATATATATATATATATATATATATTGCCGATGCCATATCCACATTGACATAAGCAAGTTTACCTTTAAACAATAAGCAAGTTCCATAAATATATCGGCAGAAGATCAAAATAATAAGGCTACCCTCAGAACGTCAGGCAGATTGTCAGTGTTTAGCGCTTAAGTTCGTCTTCTGAAAAAAAAACAATGCATCTATGCATGCTAAAACTCCGTTCGCATTGCAATATATACACTCCAAGTCTTGGGATTAATTCGAATGTATCTTGACATTATTCTTTTTTCCAGTGGATTATTTACCACGGAGTACTCGGCAAAGTCGGCCGTATTATGAGCATACAAGAATTTTGTTAAATTTAGGGCAGCCTTTGTAGGTAATCATTTCCAAATGGAAGAATATGTTTTTCGAAAAGAAATGATGGAGTACCTTTGCATCCAAAAAGTTCTAATCTTATGGATATATGATTATACCACTTTGTCGGTCTAATGCGGATGTATCTTGCTATGACTGCCTGAGGTAGTTCATGGTAAACAACTGTGTTGCGGTCAGTGTTTGCAGCAAACTCCTGAAAAAAGGATCAGCAAAAATATGCGAATTAGTAACGTTGGAACATGTAGAGAGAAGGATTTAGTGCTGGAAGAAGTTTCTTTTATGGAAAGCATGCCCACTGAAACAAGAGAGAGATACTTGGTTTTATCTTCCTTTGGCACACCTTGGCTTCAACTTGGCCTGGCTCTTTGTAGTACTCGAAGTCAACGCTATTGTTACTGTACTGCAACTTGTATTCAGTGACCCACTCGTCGTAATTAGCACCTCCTTGGCTGGCTATAGCTGTCAATCTAGTGTTCTGACTGCCCAGATCGATCTGCAGCCACTGGTTGTCAGTATTTGTGCGAGGTGACCATGATCCTGATTCGCCAGCAGCACCAGGATGGTGTAGTCTAGCCTGATGGCCCGCATGATTGGAGTTCCACTGTGAAGAAGCCGTGATTTTACTATCACGAATGCCATGATTTTCCATGCCAAGAGCATCGTGACATTCTGAAACTAAGCAACAATCAATTCTCTATCAAATGGAAAGACGTATTGTTTTAAGCCGCTAGCTTTGATATTCTTTTAAGACCAGGTATCTGCAAAGAATTTTGTTAGTGATAGCAGTTTTCGTGTCATTCGGTGACACAAATATTAGCGTATTGAGCTAAAACCGCAATGGTCAACTAAATATTGTCAAATTTAGGGCTCTCTATGTCGTTAGTCTTTTCTAAAGGAAGGATATGCTTCCTGTAAAGAAATAATGCGTACCTTTGCAGCCAAAAAGTTCTAATCTTATGGATATATGATTATGCCATTTTGTCGGTCTAATGCGGATGTATCTTGCTCTGACTGCCTGAGATAGTTCATGGTAAACAATTGTGTTGCGGTCAGTGTTTGCAGCAAACTCCTGAAAAAAGGATTATTAAAAGGATGTGAATTAGTAACGTTGGAACAACAGGGAGAAGGCTTTAAAGCTGAAAGACGTTTCTTCGATGGAAAGCATGCCCACTGGAAAAAGAGAGAGATACTTGGTTTTATCTTCCTTTGGCACACCTTGGCTTCAACTTGGCCTGGCTCTTTGTAGTACTCGAAGTCAACGCTATTGTTACTGTACTGCAACTTGTACTCAGTGACCCACTCGTCGTAATTAGCACCTCCTTGGCTGGCTATAGCTGCCAATTTATTTTTCTGACTGCCCAGATCGATCTGCAGCCACTGATTAGCGGTATTTGTGCGAGGTGACCATGATCCTGATTCGCCAGCAGCACCTGCATGATGTAGTCTAGCCTGATGACCAGCATGATTGGAGTTCCACTGTGAAGAAGCCGTGATTTTGCTATCAGGAATGTCATGATTCTCCATACCAAGAGCATTGCGACATTCTGAAAATTAGCAACAATTAATTTTTAATCAAATAGAGAGTCATGATATTTGAAGCCCGTTGCCTTTATATTGCTTTACGCGCTCTGATTAATTTAAACAGCGTGTTTTATGAGGGCACAGATACACGGCTGACAACAATAGCAGGATTTGAAAATAAAGTTTTCCGACATTTTTAACCGAATGCGTGATGAAATTAAGAAATTATATATTACAAAAAAATGAAAATAATTATAAATAAAGAATCCTCCAGCACGATCTATTCTCTTGTAAACACTTGGGCTGCAGCGGATAGAGCACTCAAGAAGTAGGAAAAACACTCGACTACATCTTGTGTTTTCCTTACAGTTCTTCCGTGCACTATCAACTTTCTACGTGCTTTACAACAGAACGTACGTGCTTTACAACAGAACGTGAGGCTACTTTATTTGTTAATTGGGACCACGCGTTTGTACAAGATTTCTTTAGTGATATTATTAAGAACCTACTGTTTATTACGAATGTACACGTGTTAGGTGGAATGTTAAAGACTTAAAGCTAGAGTATGGTACTTAAGGAAATGCTAGGCCTATTTTGTAAGGTAAGATGCATTTCATACGCACAGGTTTTTCCATTTTTACAAGGTGCTGATGATTTGCATTCGGCAACATCTGAAAAAAGGCAATGAATGCTCGGAAGTTTTAAGCGAACGCTCGCTTCCAATTTTACATAATGCAAGCACGAAGTTACTTCGCGCCCAGCCATTTCACCTTTCTCACAGAGGTTTCCTGTGAAGCCAGCATTGCAGGCGCATGTGTAATTTCCTTGCTCATTCACACACTTTCCTCCATTTTTACAAGGAGCTGACGTGCATTCGTCAATATCTTGAGAAGAGAAAGGAAACTTCTTAGTTAGTCTTTTAAAAAGTGTAACCATTCTCAGTTGTCTCTCCATTCACGTATAAAAGGAGATGTGATCAGCGATCTAGCGAAGTACAAAATGCAGCTCACGGTATTCCTCGCCTTGGCGTTCTCTCTTTCGCCAACCATCAAATTTCGTTCTTTTTCCTTTTGTATTTTCCCTGCCCCAAAGCCCTCCCTATTCCTCTTTAGAATATTCATCAACAGGACGAGACTTTCGTTGGCCAATCTCAAGTGAGCGTGAGAGAGAGAGAGAGAGAGAGAGAGAGAGAGAGAGAGAGAGAGAGAGAGAGAGAGAGAGAGAGAGAGAGAGAGAGAGAGAGAGAGAGAGAGCAAAATACACTAGCAATACTCTTGTACTCTATTCAATTTACTGTTCCCACAAATCGATCCGGTAAAACGAGAATTGCAGTTGCACGCCTAATTTCCACGCTCATTCACACATGTTTCTCCACTTTTAAATGGAGACGCTGACTTGCATTCGTCAATATCTCAGTCATAGCACCTGTCTCGCAGAGATTTCCAGTAAAACCAGGATTGCAGGTGCATGTGTAACTTCCTTGCTTGTTCACACACATTCCTTCATTTCTACATGGAGCTGATGTGCATTCCTGAATATCTTAAGAAGTAAAGAAGACTTCTTAACCTTGTGAAGTGAAGTCTTCAAAAAGTCTATGTTTCTTTCTACGACGAAACGCATTCAACCGCCCGCAAAGGCTAATAAACTTGTGGCCCTTGATCAGACCAAAACACGACATTTACACCGGGAACTCCGTACCCCGCTCCTTCCGAATGGTCTGTGGGATCTTTAAAGTCCCACAGAGTTTACAACAAAGGATTGTGAAACGAGGCCTACGGTTTATATTTATTATGCCAGAAGCCTTAAATAAGGCATTACTTTAATACTGCTCTTGCAGGGGTCTTTTTTGTAAGTAGTCAAAATACCTTTCTCGCAGAGTTTTCCGGTAAAGCCAGCACTGCAGGTGCATGTGTAAGTTCCATGTTCGTTATCACAAGTTCCTCCATTTTTGCAAGGATTTGATTTGCATTCGTCGATATCTAGGAAAGAAAACTAAGTTAAACGTTTTTTAATATTTCATTGGTGGGTTACTTTGGAAATATTTGTATACGAGGAAAGTGTTTTTAGTTTAATTACAGTACCCTTCTCACAAAGCTTTCCAGTAAAACCAGCATTGCAGTTGCACGTGTAACTTCCATGCTTGTTTACACACTTTCCTCCATTCTTACACGGAAAAGCTGATTTGCATTCGTCAATATCTTGAGAAACAAAAAAAGAAACTTTTTCAATATTAAAGAAGGCATTACTTTAGCACTACATTTGTACGGACGTTTTTTTGTTTTTTAATGCTAAGTGAGAATAAAGTTCTCGGAAAAATTTCCGGTAGAACCAGCATTGCAGGTGCAAGTGTAACTTCCTTGATTGTTGACACACATTCCTCCATTTTTACGAGGTACTGATTTGCATTCGTCAATATCTCGAGAAGGAAAAAAAAATCCTCAATATTAAATAAGGCATTACTTTAGCAATGTAGCATGGCTATGATTAGGACTGGACCTTAGGCTTAGTCCATCTTAGGCCATACGTGGGCAAGGCCACTTGAAGGTATCTCTGAAATGTTTGTTGTTGATAATTAAAAGCAATACTCTATTGCGGGTATTGTTTTTTGGGCGGCTCAGTCAAATTAGTTTTCCCGCAGAGATTTCTGGTAAAACCAGCTTCACAGGTACATGTGTAACTTCCTTGCTTGTTCACACACAATCCTCTCTTCGGTTTACATGGTGATGATTTGCAGTCACCAATGTCTGTAAAAGACAACGGAATCTTTTAAATTATCACTAACGCATTTGCCATCACTTTATACAAGTAGGGAATTCTTTGCCTCATCCAGCTCACGGTCAATATTGGATGCTGAAAACTCGCGTAAAATTGTTTTGATTCGAGTAAGGCCAGTACTACTGTCTTGTTAAAAAAAAAAAAAGAAAATTAAGAGCTTCTGCCTGAGAGACCGGGGCAGACTTGGAAATGAAGGTCGGCCGATTTCGCTTAAAATTGGTACACAAAGTACTTATGTCGACTTATGTAATATGCCAAAGTTTCAGCTTCAACGACTTTTTTTTAGCCGAGTTCTGGATATCAGCCCCTCAGGGGTCCCCAGAGGCTGATTTTCAGTGCAATTTTGGCCACTTTTAAATCTCTCTTTTTAGCAACAGGAAATTAATTTCAGGCAAAAACAAAACCATCTTTGTAAAGCCCTATCCTCAGGCTTTTATGGGTGAGAACATTAGCTCATGGAAATTTTTCGCTAGCCTGTGGCTGTTATCACAACTTGGTCATATTTGAAGCATATGGGAAGCAACCGGAAATGGCCTGTCTTTCAGACCAAATATTTTCCATGCCCATGTTTTATATCTTGAGGTCTTAGTATCCCTGCAAAGTTCAGCCCTTAGTTTAGTAATAACAAGAAAAAAATACTAAGGTTGAGGCTTTTTACTAAGAAAAAAACTTACGAGAAGATGGCTAACCAGGCCACTTCCGGTTAAAGTTTCAACAAAGCGTGCCTGCAAAAACAGTCATTTAATTTCGATTATCTTTTTTCCTTCCAAGTTATGGTAAAAAGAGACTCTGAAGTTAATTGTCACCGAAAAGACTTTCCGTTAGTAAGAAATTTTTATGTGATTGTTTTAGGACCGATCAGATAGTGGTCCGACAGCGGTTATAAATTTCCTTTGAAGAAGTCTTGAAAATTACGGACAATAGAGCCGCTGCGAAAACTCTTTATTTACCTAACAACACATCTCTTGCCGGTAAATCACAATGCAAAATTGCATCTTTTTCGTCCAAACTGCAATGTTAAGTTTATCTCCTTTGTGCAACTCGTTCAACGTATCACGTCTGTGGCCCGTAGTAATAAAGCGCTAATTAAATCAGGATAAAAGCAAGCTTTGTGGTTCCATTCAGTAGTACTATAACCCACCTGTTTGGGCTTTAATATTTTCTGAAGAAAAAAGGACTTATCGGTCTCTTTAAATGCAACCACAACATCTGTCGTGACACTACTTGAGAATCGTTTTGAACTTGTATGAGAACCTCAATGGCATGATTTGTTTACTGAATATTTATTCATACCCAGTGCCCCAGTGTAAATGGCTCACATATGTTGTATATGATTGATAAGGACGTCCAACACGGTCCGTTTCCGCCGCCAATCCGCTAAATTGCTAGAAGATTACTCACGGGCACTCTTTCCCTTTCTCTATCAGTATTTTCCTTTTGTTGCTTTCTCAAACAGCACAGATCCATGGTGGCATCCATACTGCATATATATCCAAAGATAGGACAGGGGTGGAGTGGGTTATCCTTCCGGCAAAGACTACTGTTTTGGCAACTTGGGAAATAAAATATTTCAGCTTTCTTGGAGCCCTTTCAAAAGAAAGTGGACACCTTGCCGGTTGCTTTGTTTATTTGCGAGAAAAGAAACTATCTGCGATCTATTATTCTTTTGAAAGTGCTGGCCATTTATTTCTTCCCCGATACATTTTGTTGATTTAGGACAGATTAAAGTCCACATTACATTCGTATTCTACACAAAAAGGAACTGGCATAGCGCGTTAGCGGGCTGGACTCTGGATCGGGCGGTCCTGGTTACTAGGGCGTTGACATGTCGTCTTGGGAAGGCAATTTTCTTTAACAGTGCCTCTCTCCACCCAGATGTATAAATGGGCACCAGTGATTATTGTCCTGTCCAGGAAAGAAGAGCAGTAACCAATTTAAGCTCCAGCAGGTACGAGCGGGCACTAGGCCTTGTGACGACTTACCTTATCACCTACAGCATGCATAATGGCCCTCCAGGGCGATTACCGCCTAGGTTGCTTCTTATTACCGAAACCAGAGTTAAGGGTCAGCAATTCAGTGTGAGTCCATAAAGACTTACTTTTTCATGTGATCTACAGCTACGGGTGCCATAAAAAACCCCCAAGTCCTTAAGGGCTCCAAGAAAGCTGAAATATTTTATTTCCCAAGTTGTCAAAACAGTAGTCTTTGCCGGAAGGATAACCCACTCCACCCCTGTCCTATCTTTGGATATATATGCAGTATGGATGCCACCATGAATCTGTGCTGTTTGAGAAAGCAACAAAAGGAAAATACTGATAGAGAAAGGGAAAGAGTGCCCGTGAGTAATCGTCTAGCAATTTAGCTGATTGGCGGCGAAAATGGACCGTGTTGGACGTCCTTATCAATCATTTACAACATACGTGAGCAATTTCCACTGGGGCACTGGGTATGAATAAATATTCAGTAAACAAATCATGCCATTGAGGTTCTCATACAAGTTCTACCATAATCATTATCTGCAATATCAAGGAGACGAATCTGCACGAGAAAAAAACTGAATTCCAAGTCAGTCATAGCCAGCAAACTACAATGACCTCGTCACGTACGGTAATAATCGACCTGTGTATATCTAACTCGCAAACGACGCACTTGCGACCAATTTATCGCTGGGGCAAAAGTTTCTAATGTTACCTCACTTTTAAGGGATTGTAGGAAAGGGGCATGTCTGTAAAAGTGAAGCCAGGTAAACGTTTTTTGTAAGTGAATTTTTCCAGACACTTTGCAAATAGACTGGAAGAGTGACTGCAATTTGTGTTAGACGATTAGCTTTAATTATATTCGAAATTTCTTAAAGGTTCAAAACGATTCAGAAGTAGTGTCACGACAGATGTGGTTGCATTTAAAGAGACCGATAAGTTCTTTTTTCTTGAGAAAATATTAAAGCCAAAACAGGTGGGTTATAGTACTACTGAATGGAACTACAAAGCTTGCTTATATCGTGATTTTATTAGCGCTTCATTACTACGGGCCATAGACGTGATATGTTGAACGAGTTGAACAAAGGAGATAAAACTTAACATTGCAGATTGGACGAAAAAGATGCAATTTTGCATTGTGATTTACCGGCAAGAGATGTGTTGTTAGGTAAATAAAGAGTTTTCGCAGCGGCTCTATTGTCCGTAATTTTCAAGACTTCTTCAAAGGAAATTTATAACCGCTGTCGGACCACTATCTGATCGGTCCTAAAACAATCACATAAAAATTTCTTACTAACGGCAAGTCTTTTCGGTGACAATTAACTTCAGAGTCTCTTTTTACCATAACTTGGAAGGAAAAAAAATAATGCAAATTAAATGGCTGATTTTTGCAGGCACGTTTTGTTGAAACTTTAACCGGAAGTGGCCTGGTTAGCCATCTTCTCGTAAGTTTTTTTCTTAGTAAAAAGCCTCAACCTTAGTATTTTTTTCTTGTTATTACTAAACTAAGGGCTGAACTTTGCAGGGATACTAAGACCTCAAGATATAAAACATGGGCATGGAAAATATTTGGTCTGAAAAACAGGCCATTTCCGGTTGCTTCCCATATGCTTCAAATCTGACCAAGTTGTGATAACAGCCACAGGCTAGCGAAAAATTTCCATGAGCTAATGTTCTCACCCATAAAAGCCTGAGGATAGGGCTTTACAAAGATGGTTTTGTTTTTGCCTGAAATTAATTTCCTGTTGCTAAAAGAGAGATTTAAAAGTGGCCAAAATTGCACTGAAAATCAGCCTCTGGGGACCCCTGAGGGGCTGATATCCAGAACTCGGCTAAAAAGAAGTCGTTGAAGCTGAAACTTTGGCATATTACATAAGTCGACATAAGTACTTTGTGTACCAATTTCAAGCGAAATCGGCCGACCTTCATTTCCAAGTCTGCCCCGCTCTCTTAGGCAGAAGCTCTTAAAAGACTGAAAGATCCGAGCTTTCGCCGATCCATCGCATCGTCAAAGATGATAAAAATATTCGGCTTAGACCTTACATACTAAGTAATAGAATAAAAACGTGTGACAAAAGTAGGAATGAGTAAGAAGTGCGTGGAAATGTATGTCATGAAATACGAATACTAAGGTATGAATAAAATGATCTTATGAGGGGCTCTCATGGCATTAAAACAGTCTCTAGTACCTTCAGAGTAAAAGGTCTGCGAATGCGATGCATTCTTCTCTGGAGTTGTGCGTAGGTTTGTAAAATGCTTCAAATAGGCGCAAATTTACCGGGTCGTTTTCTAGCGTAATGGTCTTGATTTCAATCCTTTTGTAGTCTTTATTTTGGCTAAAGTCCTTTTTTTTTTACCAAGGGTTGCCCTTAACAGCCATAGACTAATGACCTTGTGCCCCTCGATCAGACCTGACCATGACACCGGGAAATCCGTGACCCTGCTCCTTTTGAATAGTCTGTGGGGTCTTTAACGTCCCATAGAGTTTATGAAAAAATATTGCGAGACGGGGCTTACGGTTTACAGCTAATATCCGAGAAGCCTTAAATAAAGCATTACTTTAATAATACTCTTGCAAGGGTCTTACTTTTTTTGTGCGTAGTCATAATACCTTTCTCGCAGAGTTTTCCGGTAAAGCCAGCATTGCAGGTGCATGTGTAAGTCCCCTGTTCGTTATCACAAGTTCCTCCATTTTTGCAAGGATCAGATTTGCATTCGTCGATATCTAGGAAAGAAAACTAAGTTAAACGTTTTTAATATTTCATTGGTGGGTTACTTTTGAAGTATTTGTATACGAGGAAAGATACAGCACCCTTCTCACAAAGCTTTCCAGTAAAACCAACATTGTAGTTGCACGTGTAACCTCCATGCTTGTTCACACAATTTCCTCCATTTTTATACGGAGAAGCTGATTTGCATTCGTCAATATCTTGAGAAGGGGAAAAAAGCCTTTTCAATATTAAATAAGGCATTACATTAGCTCTACACTTGCATAAGGTAAAGTCGGCCACGAGCCTAGAAGGCCCAATCAGGCCGGTGCTTATCTCCGGTTTCTGTGGCATAAGGCGACTAGGAGTATTTCTACTCCCCCCTGGGATGGGATACCAGTCCGTCGCAGGGTTACCCCCAGCATTAGATTCGCCGGTACCCATTTATACACCTGGGTGGAGAGAGTCACCGTGAAAGTAAAGTGTTTTGCCAAAGAACACAGCACAATGTCCCCGGCCATGACACGAACCCGGACCACTCGATCCAGAGTCGAGCGCACTAACCATAAGGCCATGAGCATTGCAGGTGCGTGTGTAGCTTCCTTGCTTGTTCATACCCATTCCTCCATTCTTACAAGGAGCTGATTTGCATTCGTCGATATCTAGAGGAGGAAACGGAGAGTTCCTTACCTTAAAAGGAAGGAATACTTTAGCAGTTCGTTCAGTGGATGGGCGCTTTTTGTGTTTTGTCATGCATTTCAGTTGCATGTGTAGATCCCCTGTTCGTACCCATCTTTCACATTTAGAAACGGGGGAATAATTTTAATATTTCTTTAATACTTTTCTTTAGCAGTATTTTTATGGGAGGAAAGCATTTTGTGTTGTCACATTACCTTTCTCACAAAGCTTTCCGGTAAAACCAGCATTGCACTCGCAAGTGAAATTTCCCTTGCCATTCTCACAGATTCCTCCATTTTTACAAGGTGGTGATTTGCATTCATCAACGTCTGAAAAAGACATTAATCTTCCAAATAGCACTAACATATTCTCTATCCCCTTGTGGAAGCAGAGTACTGTTTTGCTAAGGATTCTTAAAAATCGTTTTTTAGTAATCAGTAATGGAATTTATTGCCAAAAACACGGGGTTATAAAATATTTGTGTTGATTTGACTTTTCAGCAGATAATGAATTACATTAAGACACCCAAGTAATAAAAATAATACCAAGGACAATGAAGTCTTGTACATTCGATTGCAATTCTGATCTCTTGATATCTTCTAGGTATAAGGCTAATAGTAACATCTCATGTAGCTATAGGTTTTTACTTCTGAGGACTCATGAAAGTGATGGGTGGTTGGCTGGGTACGTAGACTTGACCTTAGCAGGCAGTGATCTATGTGTAGAGGGCGGGGATTTAATTTTTGATAGAAGCTACGTACAAGCTTAATGGTTTTTTTCTAAAACTTGTTTGGTTTTTACAGATGACTTACCAAAGGTGAACGTATGCTAATATTTGTGCTCCAGTTCCAAGAGGTGAGAATGACAATTCAGATTAGTCCCCAGCTCTTGTGGATGACTACCTACGTTGGCTCTTTGCAAAATTGGTTGGTTACATTTTATTGAAGGGGCACAAGTTGCCCCAGAAGCTTCAGAATATGTTGTAGCGTAGCATGTGGCGAGGTCCAACTCCAGCCCGAAAGTGAATCATTTTTCAAAGTCTCTTTAATTAGAACAAACATTTAGCACTTCAAAAACCAATGGGTTAACAACCATTTAATTTATTTCATTCATATTAAGTGCAAAACAGATAGACCTTGAACGGCTGGGAACCTCCATATAAAAATATCAGGAACAAATCAGCAGCTATTTTCATTCTTTATAAATGGTGCTAAAATATGGAATGGCATCCCTTCTGAACTTCGTGAGCTTAGGAAAGCACCCTTCAAACGTAAATTACATGATTTGCTTCTACAGATTCTTGGAACTGAGGAGATGAATGTTGAACCCCTAAGTCTTAATCTTTATCATTCTTTAATGTTGTAATTGATAGTTTGTTTTCCAGTTCTTCTTCTTTTTCTTTAATATTATATATCTATATTCGTTAATGTTGTTGTATATACATTTTCTGTTGTTGTACATATATTTTCTGTTCGTTGGTCGTTTTTTTGTAAACCCTTTAAACATCCAGTCTAAAATGAAGTAGCACGCTTAGAATAGCTATGCTAATTGCGGACTACTGTGGTCTCTGTATTTGCTTATAAAATAAAGTGCGTGTTGTTGTTGTTGTTGTTGTCGTTGTTGCGTTTTTTTAGGCATGTAGATCATAAGAGCCACAGGGCCAATGAGTATGTGTGGCGCAATTAAGGACGGTACACACTAATTTAAAAGTACTTTTGCCCCGAATTATGATTATGCAGGGAATGCAGATCTTAGCAAGTGCTATTGAAATCCAAAAAGAAAATTGGGGGTTACCACGTATTTTTCAAAGATAATTCATAAACAATATTTGTAAAAATCTACAAAATATAAAGCAATGTATGGCGTTCTTTCTCAAATTGAAGCTTAATTATTGCGAAAGAATGCATGGTTACCCCCAATTTTCTTTTTGTATACAAAAGTACTTACTAAGATCTACTTTCCCTGCATAGTTTTAAACCGCGCAGAAATATCCCTGTATGAGTAAGCATCACCGGAATCCTGAGTATCTGGAGATGCTCAGACCGTATGCGCAATAACAATAGTAGGCACCGTCCACCGACGTCGATTTATTTTGCGATTTTCCCTTATACAATGATCGCATGAGCCAATTAAAGAAGGCAAACTCTGAGAAATACTTCTACAAAACGAATGTGAGAAAATCATATATTCCCTTTTTTCTAAGACCGTAATCTTCTGACATCTAACGCTAACTGGCATTTGGCTATGTTGTTTCCTAAGTTAAGCCCTTTTGGACTTTTTCTCTTGGGTGGTCGACCTCCCAGAAGTTATCGACTGCTCAGAGAAAGTCATTCGAGGAATTTATATCGTTAAATCCCTCACAAATAGTCCTAATTTTAATTCATCAGTCCCTCTCTTTCCTGCTACATACGATCAAGTCTTCCCCAGGCTTTCAGTCAGTTTAATGTTTATTGGGTTACTTTAAATATCAAAGCAAGATTCCCTTATCTCAAGCGCCAGATCAAGATACTTGTCATTTTCCGTCTGTTTGATGTTCACTTCATATCCGCGGGCTCCCATTATCGATTACAAAGTAAAAAAAAAAAGGTTTTCTGGATCGTCAACCGCTATTTCTTGCTCGTTTGTATTAAAGAATTTCTGAAGAAAATTGTCGTTTTTTTGTAGCTAATATACTTGAATGTTTGTTCATTCTGTCTTTAGTTATGCTTACTGATGATCGTTACACGATTAAAAACTACTTGTTTTGCAAATTATATAAATCGTAATTTGTGCTTGCCAGAAGAACATTATCAATGTTTTACATGTTACCCTTTGTTCGCCTTATATCTCCTTTCTACTCTACATTTTGAGAACATTTGATCTTTCGATCAAAAAAATTTATTCGAATTCCCTCTTAATCTACTACATTTTGTGCCATGTAGGAATCTCTAACTCAGTCGCATGATAGTTGCTAAAATTCTTGTTTTGAAACTCTTCTTAGTGTGTTAAAAGACGTTTAAATTATATCAAACCTTCGTCACAATCTTTTCCCTTCCATCCAGCGGGGCAAGGCTGACAGCTGTACCCATCCTTAGTAATCTTGCAATTGGCTCCATTCTTGCAGGGTGACCTCGCACATCCATCAACTTAAAAATACAACAATCGACTGGACAATAGACCTTTTTACCCATACGGCAGCCATTTTGAATAAATTAAATTTACAGAATATTATGGGATTCCCAGGGGGCAAAATTAGTTGAAATGTAAACTCCGCATGCACGAACTGTATGTTATCGAGTCTTTTCGGTCATCTCAAAAGATATACAAATGGGGAAAGGCGATCGTTGTGCGGTATTTGGGTGTATTAAAATAATGATCGTAGATATCCGGAAAAATATGTGATGAAAGAACATACAAGTTTCTTCGGAGGAAAACCTCAAATACGTTTCTGGTCCTGCAAGGATCCGAAGAGGTTCACAGTTTGGACCAAACGACTTCGAAGAAAATATTTTAAGGTAAGCAAAGATACCAAAGTTTTCTCAAATCATTTTGAATTTGGAAAACCAACTGACAGTTATCCGGATCCATCACTTTTTCTGAAGGGTTACGATAAAAAATGTGTTACACGCAAGAGGAAAGCTCCGATGGTGAGGCCAACATTACAGCCGAAACCTCTAAAGGTGAAGAAAATTAAAGAATCGTTTAATGAAAAGGAGGAAGAGTAGAATGATGTAATTCCTGACTTAGAGCCTGAACAGAACGTTGAGGGTGGTGAAGCCATTCATATTTCAGACACTGATTTAATATCAGGGGAAACTTCAGAGGATTTTTCAGCCTCTGTCAGGCGAGATAAACTGGAAGGGATTAACATCTTAACGAAAAGGGAAATAACTGTTAACTGTTGCAAGGATGAAAAATGCAATGGTAGGAAAGTAGGGCAGCAATCTAATACTAAAGCCAGAGGGAACCCAAAATGTACTTAAAAAACTCACCCTGAATTTAGCATAAACAAAATAAAACACTGTGATGACCAAATGAAACTTTATACTGGCTGCACTAATCATAACATATTTTTATTTATTTTTAACAAAGTAAAGGGTAAATTGGGAAAGCTGTGTTTCCACAAAGGGAAGGTAACAAGAAATGATATTTCTGAAACAAGAAAATTATCAGAAAAGCCCAACCAAACCAGGATGTAGAAAAAAAAACCAAGGTCCACGCTGTGAAATAAATGCTGAAAATCAGATGCTGATGACCCTGATGAAGTTAAGGTTGAATTTGCACACTAATGATTTAGCTTTTAGGTTTAGTGTCAGTGTGCCATCTGTTTCCTGTATTATTTCAACCTGGATGGGATTTCTTGGAAGGGAATTTGAACCCCTTTTTTACTGTCCTACTGAGGATGAAACACTTTCTTACACTCCAAAGTGTTTTGTTGGAAATTTAAAAAAGGTTGAAGGTATTATCGACTGCACTGAACAACATATTGCAAAGCCCTCAAATGCAAAACTGCAATATCAGACTTACAGCATATATAAAAGTGCAAATACTCTTAAAAAACTGATTGTTTGCACTAAGGCAGGCTCAATAAGTTACATATCAGATGCATATGGAGGGTCAGCTTCAGATCGTTTTATTACCGAAGACTTTGGTGTTGTAAGGAAATTCAGTAGGGGAATGGTTGCTTTGGTTCACCGGGGCTTTAATGTGCAAGATTTATTTTTGAAACATCATGTAACAGTGGCCGTGCCTCCTTTTACAAAAGGTAAAAAACAGTTTACCAAGCTTCAAGTTGAAAAGGCAAAAACAATTTCTCGGGCTCGCATTCAAATTGAAAGGGCAATTGGTCGTCTTAAAGAGTTTAAATTGTTACAACATGAACTGCCATTGAACATGCTTGACTTAGCTGACCATATTTGGGTCACTGCTGCAGCAATCACAAACCTGCAGCCACCTCTTGTCAATGAATAAGTCAGTTTTTGTCATCCATATTTGATGCCATTTGAATTTATATGTCATAAGAAGCACAAGTGGAAGCATCAATTTTGTCTTTAAGAATTGATTTCACAATCACTTTAGACAACATTTCCTTAGTGAAAAGCTCAGGACATATGTAATTATTCAAGAAATGTTAAAATTTTGCCACATTTCCTGAGTAATTAAAATTAAAATTAATCTTCTATGTGAATGTGTCCTTTGTAGTGTATACTAAAAAGTACTCTTCTTTTGTTTCACACACAAACATCTGATGTTGCACTTGAGCAAAATATCTATGTTTTCTGTTCAGTTCAACATTTGTCTCCTCTCCCCTGGTGTTGGATGCAACCAAGCAGCTTCCTTTCTCCCGAATGTACTCTGACATTGGCTTGCCTCTATGTGTTCAGGGGCACTTGCACTCAAACAGGGTCACATATGCAGACACCATCAGGACTTGCTGCTATATAGGGGTAGTTCACTGAGATTACTAGACCAGTACTAGACTAGTACAGATAAAGTTCTTATGTTTTGTTAAATATGTTGCGAGCAACTGGCTCTGTCTGTGTACCCCACTTAATTGATTTACTCTTAACCTCAGGAAGGTAGCCGCAGATCTCTGCGCAAAGATTTTCAGCAGCAGTTTCATTTCTAACTGCCATGTCTGAGTCATACTTAACAATAACATCATGCGCTTTTGAAACAGTAATTCTTCCAATTCTGTACTCTTTCCATTTACAGTCTTTAGATTACCCTGTTGTTGACTTTCTAACAAAAGCAGCTTCCTCTTGTGTTATATTCGTTGCCTCTTTAAGAGCAGTGCACTTTTCTTGAAGACTGGCATCTGGAAATTTCTTGTTTATCTTTTCTACTATTTCTGGAAGTGTTGGTGGCAAATTTACAGAGCCAGTTGCTTCAGTTTCTTGCACTTTCTTGGCCACATAATCAGTCTTGATGAAGCATAACAGTGCAGATTTAGTGCAGATTTACCACTAAATGCCTCAGCTAATTTCTCTCAATCTTCATTGCCAAAATGTGAAGACCTGTCACCAGGTGCTCTTGGGTCAAATAAGCTTCTGCTTAGACGCTTCCCATGTTCGGGAGTTTCAAAACCAGATTTAGCCTTGTTAATTCTCATATTTTTAGTCTTGTCAGGATGGTGAATTTTTTTTCGCTTACTTGTCTTTTTTCCCCATTGTTGTGGGATGGAGGTACAGGTCGTATTGTTTCCTACTCTCACCTCGTATTCTATGTAATGTAATAAAGCAGATACATGTTTACAGCTCTCTCCATACCCGGTCAAGCACCCACATTCCCTGTATGTATATCCCCATTACTGGCAAACCCACACACTGTAGGGACTTCCTCCAATTCTCGTTTGGGGAACAACTTTTCCACGAACGTAACAAAACGTCAGGCAGAGTTAACTGAATAGAGTGTAATGTGAAGTGCTAGATTTCAATCCCATATGAACCATGTGAGCGTTAGCCCTACAGATGGAAATGGGCCCACACAAGGACAGAGAAAAACTCTGACCAGGGTGGGAATCGAACCGGGAATCGCGATTGAAATCTAGCACTTCATATTACACTCTATTCAGTTAAGAATAGAGCGGCGGAGATCTAACTCGAAGGTCGTGGGTTCGATTCCCACCCTGGTCAGAGTTTTTCTCTGTCCTTGTGTGGGCCCATTTCCATCTGTAGGGCTAACGCTCACATGGTTCATATGGGATTGAAATCTAGCACTTCACATTACACTCTATTCAGTTAACTCTGTTTAAAATATAAGTGCTACACGGCCAACGTTTGTATAAACGTAACCTTTCCTTGTACTTGTACATGTTCATTGCCGTGACTTTAACATCTTCACTTCCCACGGCCTGCTCCCGTCTGACCTTGTAGCTCAGTCGGTAGAGCGGCGGAGATCTAACCCGAAGGTCGTGGGTTCGATTCCCACCCTGGTCAGAGTTTTTCTCTGTCCTTGTGTGGGCCCATTTCCATCTGTAGGGCTAACGCTCACATGGTTCATATGGGATTGAAATCTAGCACTTCACATTACACTCTATTCAGTTAACTCTGTTTAAAATATAAGTGCTACACGGCCAACGTTTGTATAAACGTAACCTTTCCTTGTACTTTTACATGTTCATTGCCGTGACTTTAACATCTTCACTTCCCACGGCCTGCTACCGTCTGACCTTGTAGCTCAGTCGGTAGAGCGGCGGAGATCTAACCCGAAGGTCGTGGGTTCGATTCCCACCCTGGTCAGAGTTTTTCTCTGTCCTTGTGTGGGCCCATTTCCATCTGTAGGGCTAACGCTCACATGGTTCATATGGGATTGAAATCTAAAACTTCAGGCAGTCTGATATGTTATTATAATCAACATCACTAACGTGTCCGCTTTCACAGAGATTTTTCCCTTCTTTCTGTCGTTGTTTTTCGACAGGTAAGCCTCTAGATCGGTCATCATCATATCAGGGAAATAATAACTTCCCTATACTCAATTTCCCAGGTTCTCCGGGAAAGGAAGCGCGATGCCGTCGATAAAAAGTTTTTCCTTTCTTCTTGCAGCAATTTGGGCGTCTTCTTGTTCTTTAGTGCTACATAAAGGTAAATGTAGCGGGAAGCATAGAAAACGTTTGTTGCCAACTCGCGTTTACGAGTATCACCGGCCATAACAATTCAACAATTTTTGAAATATGTTCGCAATTTCTCGACGTTCCACACATTCAACTCCTCTCTACTGAACTCCTTTGTGTTTTCATCTTGTTGATCAGCCATGACTTACCGTTGGACTAAAAACGTAAACAGTTTTATCGCACAACTTATATACATGTCACGCACAGCGATGCAAGTTTGTTTGCCTCGTGCAAATCCCATAATATTCTGTAAATTTAAATTATTCAAAATGGCAGCCGTATAGGTAAAAAGGTCTATTACCTCGAATTTTACTTTAAATTGGTGAAGTTCAAACTGTTTATGAACGGATAGTAAATAAATGACCAGTGAAACTGCACCGTTAACTCTCTGTCAAAGATATTGAAGGGTTTTACTGATGAAAACGTTATCTAGACGTTATTGAATAATAGCGGAGCTCCGCGCGCATTCTTTCTCTGAGATTGTTGTTAACTTGAATGTATTCACATTATGGATTACAAATCACAAATGTTTTACCTGGTAATGTAATTTTTGGAATGAATTTATATATGAATCAGTGTCAATCCCCTTTTTAGTATACTATTATTAGTTGACTATATACCATTTATCTATAGTGGTGGTATAATGCATATAACTACGTTATCTGTAATAATTTCGTTTTTTTTTTCTCTCCTGAAGCTGTTTATACAAATGTCAATAGTACTTCGCCTGACATGAGTAAATTTTGTACCAACAAAACGTGTAAGTGCATTGTAAGCAATTAAAAACTAAACGATTTAACTACGAATCACTGTCAATCTCCACATTTTTGTGCAAAATTTGTATTTGATGTATCCACAATGACTGGATAGCATTGAGGGGACGTCCTATGATTTTTCTTTCAACAAAGAACTAGCTCGAAGTTAAGGATTTTTATAGGACAATAGGCTCACTTTGCTGGTCGCTTGCGCGCTCCTTGCCTTTTTAAAATTTAAACTGTTTAACTCAAATTATTCTTCTGATATCTGTGTGTCGGCCGTTAAAGGCGATTCCCGTATCACGAATTATTTTTCTAAGAATTGGCCACGAGAACGCATGAGCTGCTGACTTGAATTTCGTTCTCAGAGTTAGAATTACTTGTGCGCGTCATTTCATCAACTTGCGACTTTCGCAGCTTAGGCCATTGAAAAAAGCTTAAATTTAATGCTTTTTCATTGGTTTAATTTTCAGACGTGAAAGTTTGCCCAGTCAAAGACACAATAGGGCAGAGTGAGATGATATCATAACAAGATTTGGAGCCATTTTGTAGACAACACCGTATTTCACGAAACCTGCTGTGTTGAACGTTGCCACTTTAAATGACAATTTCTTTACACAAATATTTTCTTTGGTTGTTGGGCTTACTGCAGCAAGCGGGAATTCCTGTATCACGGCCTATGACAAACCTCTCCAAAAAAGGGAATTAAACTTTTATTTTGTGCCAAGCAAATTTAAATAATCTGGAGCACTCGTAAATTTCGTCCCCAGAACAATTTCCGACTCTACTCGACCATGTTTTCAAAATGTCAAGGTTAGGAAGCTTTAAAGCGAATTGAGATGTTCTTCACCAGTGGCCTGTCATTTTCCGACTCCATCTTGTTAGCTGATTTATCGTTGTCCTCGCTTCAAACGCCAGTTTAGCCATATTTTTTAATGTAAACTCACATTTCAATTTAAATCCGACTTACTTTATTATTAAATAGCACTCCATTCTGAGTTGAAGTCTCTTAAATAAGGAAAACAACGCCAGGAAGGCAAAACTATCCTCTGCTCCTGCAAGTTCTGAAGTTCATCGCCACACTTTTGACTCGCCATCTTCGTTTCATTTGTGATCCTTCGCCTTATTTCCCGTTGTATTCAACCAGTATCAGTCATAAAGATAAGGTAATGCCCAAGTCTTTCAAATGATTCATCATCATTGTGTGCCGTCCTTTTGGAAACATGCGATGAATATTAACAACGCCAAACCTACAACCGCCATTTCTCATGCTCCCGCGTTTCGAAAGAATTTTACTGAATTTCAAGGAATTTTCGGGGTGATGGGGCGCATGCGCAACATTAGTCTCCTCTGATCAATTGACAACAGTGAAAACAAGGTATCCGCTGACCAGTATCACGTGACCATATCGCGGGCGCAAGCTTAAAGCTTATCGAGGTCAGCTGTTTTTTTGTAGTTGCCGCTGACCAGTTTTTTCAATTGGATTGCAGGCTCAACTCAGGTTAACTCACTTAAACTTAAACGAGGCTTCATTTTTCACTTCCTTTCTGTGGCTCGACGCGGCTACACGGCCATACTACATCAACTATAGTTCTTATACAGTCAACTCTTTTCGTGTTCAGGTGGAAAACTGTTTGGAAGATGCTTTCTTTTTCCATTTTTTGCTGGTTCCAATCCAGTTTGACATATCATGATATCTGTGGTCAACAGTGGTGGCTTGGCAATTATTCACGTCAAACATCGGAGGGATGTAAACTTGAAGCTAAGTGTTTATTTTTAATTTGCCTA
>NC_090876.1:24584763-24597263 GCF_036669935.1 Montipora foliosa
AACTAAAAAACAATGGAATAGCGGTTAAATAACAGCTTTAGGCTCGTCTGGAAATATAAAAGATGGCTACAACTCTGTTCTTTACCACAGTAAGCAAAGTTCCCATCATAGTTTGAATCCAACGAGCACCAAGGTGATCGCACTAAACCACCTGAAGTTGTGCAAGAGTAGTGCGTCTTCCCATTGTACTTGAATGGAAGAGCGCAACACCGGCCATGTGGGTCAGCTGTCATCTTTCCAGGAGGACAATCCCAGTTACTATGGACTTAAAAGAAATACCTCTTTAAGGTAACAATAAATTAGATGTGTCAGTAGTGAAGGGGCTTAGTCTGGAATAAAAAACAGCAAACAAAGCAAGGTATTTTCCCGACAATTCTAGTGTAATTGTTTTTCAATACGTTTTTGTTCTAATTAAGTTGGGGATCTTTTAATTTTGTTAGTTTTCAGGTGGTCGCGGGCGTTTTCTCGAATGAATTATTAAATGTACCATTTACTTGATTGTTTAAGTAATGATCCGCGTAAGGTGGATAGCAATTTCCTTTGTTATGCGGCAACGGGGCTTTCCCCACATAGGAATGTTATCATTTTTACACAGAGAATGCATAAACCTACAGGAAAGCCGTTAACGCAATAAAATTCATTTACAGCCCACTTTGAAAGGGTGTTTTTTGTGTTAAAAGATTTTGACCAATCACAAGAGTTGAAAACAAAAGCCAAGGAACGTTTACAATTTTACATGTTCCCCACATACGATTTCTGTGGAATTCATTTAAAGATGAAAGATGGAAGATGGTTGGAAAGTAAGGACGAATATAATACTGCTTTTATGAAGTTTCGTTAACTTTTGCTGTTTAAGCCAATCAGAAGTAAGTACAGACAATAGAAAAGTTATCACCTTTTTGCATACCAATTGAATTCCAACATGTTCGTTGCCGTTGTTGCTATCGTTCTTATCTGGACCGTTTCTTAAAAAGGCAATTTAAATTTATTGAATCGTAACCTTGAGTAATTTTTTTACTGTCTCTGAGTGCTTTAATTAACGGGGACGGGAGCTATTTCAAAGAGATTCCATGAGGAATGAAGGCACAAAAAGCTTCAGCAAGTTTTGTTTTGGGAGATTTTGTGAGCACTGAGAACATTATCAAACTCAAATGGTTACCAATTAAATTCAGGAACAGTTTCAACGGCTTCTCCTAAAGGCAGCACACGAAGCAAGACATAGCCCTACATGGCTAAGCTATCTCAAAGTAGATTTGTTAAACACACGAGGACTTTAAGATCTAATCAGGGACATCCCAATTTCACACCTATGGAAAACCATAAACTCCAAAATGAAGCTGCAAAGCTCTTCAATACATTTTCTTTGTTAGTTATAAACTGCACAGATTTTAGTACCATTTCCAAATCGACATTTAACTATTTAATGGAAAGAATTAAGAACACACGACTGGAGTGAATTTTCTTTAATTTTAGTGGAGCTCCGCGCGCGCAGCACCATTGTTAAGAAAATATGGTATCCTATTGTTTTCGAGAAATCTTGGTTTTATACCCATGATGTCATCGAACTTCCGTAGGTTTGTCCATCCCTCCATGTATGCCAATGTGACCAGTATCATGCCAGTTTACAGCATACATCTCTGATATTGGATATCCATGATTTGATCAATTGACACCTGTCAAAACAAGGTATCCGCTGACCAGTATCACGTGACCACATCGCAAGCTCAGCTTTTTTTTTTTTAATGAAGGGGGTAGTTTCTAAAGAAACTGTGGTGCTGCGTCGGTGGGGAAGTAGTATACACAAATTTGGTTATATCAACGGAGTTGATAATGTAAATTGGCCACCGTACAGAGATTCTAAAAGCTGACGCTTTAAGCGTTCGCCCTTCGTCAGAACGAATCCAAAACGCTCTGACGAAGGGCTAACGCTCGAAACGTCAGCTTTTAGAATCTCTGTACTTTGGCCAATTTACATTATCAACTCCGTTGATAAAACCAAATTTTTGTGGTTTTTTTTAAGCTGACTGCTGACCAGGTACTGGGTTTTCGATTGCAGGCTCAACCCACGTTAACTCACTTAAACATAAACGAGGCTTCATTTTTCACTTCCTTTCTGTGGCTCGACGCAGCTACACGGCTATACTACATCAACTATAGTTCTTTTTCAGTCAACGCGTTTCGTGTTCAGGTGGTAAACGGTTTGGAAGATGTTTTCTTTCTCCATTTTTTGCTGGTTTCAATGCAGTTTAACATATCATGTTATCCGTGGTCCACAGTAGTGGCTACGCAGTAATTCACGTCAAACATCGGAGGGATATAAACTTAAAGCTAAGTGTTTATTTTTAATTTGCCTAGAGCTGCGTTTTTCCCTGTATTGCAATTATTGGCACATCTTTAAAAAATTGGATAAGGTTTCATGATGCTTGGAGGACCTATGTCTAGAGCGCAAACGAAATGACAACGACAAAACAGAATACCAGTAATAGCTCATACTTGTGGAAAAAGTTACTCCACAATTTTTTTCCTTGGGCACTAAACCGTTTGTTATTTTTACGGATGCGTTATTTAAAGTGGATGCGTATTTTTAAAAGAAGGTTTAATTGAAAATCAAATTTTTATTGTCAACTGGAATTACGTTACAATTATCTGTACTCTTTTGGACATAAAGAAAAAGTTGATTTGTTTGTTTGTTTTGCTCTAAAATGCGAGCGAACAAGTGGTTTTTTAATCCGTTTGCCCAACTGGTTTTCGTTGTGCCTTAGCAGTGACAAGAAAATTTTTCCTTTAAATTATAAACACGTAATCGCAATGAGTTCTCGTAAAATTAGGGGGAAATCTCATTAGCTTGTGTTTCCAGAAGTTTGTTTAAAGCACCTAAACGTTATTTAAGTGTTGGACCGGATCTTGGTTGATGTTCGTCCTTTCTTGGTTGCATTGCCGTATTTTGCCGATTTTTGTTTTAAGCCAACGTGGCATGTTTCAATGAAATACATCAAAATGTGAATGATCTCGTTTTCAAAGATAAAGTGGAATAAAGTACATCAGTAAAACTCTTCTTTGACCTTAACTAAAAAAGGTTGTTTTTTATTTTTATTTTTATTTTTTATGGCTTCTAATTTTAGCGTGATTCCTATGGCTTTTTTTCTTTTTCCATTCGCTCGCTGAGAGTGTATCCACCGCGCACCAGTGGCTCAGTTGATTGAGCACCGGCTGTCACGCGGGAGGTCGTGAGTTCAACTCCGGCCGGACCAACACTCAGGGTCTTTAAATAACTGAGGAGAAAGTGCTGCCTTTGTAACTACATCTGCAAATGGTTAGACTTTCAAGTCTTCTCGGATAAGGACAATAAGCCGGAGATCCCGTCTCACAACCCTTCAATGTTCATAATCCTGTGGGATGTAAAACAACCCGCACACTTGTCGCAAAGAGTAGGGCATGTTGTTGCCGGTGTTGCGGTCTGTGCTCTGTGATGTATCATGGTTGGGAGTGTAAATGCTCGGAGAAATTAGCTACACCAAGCTACTCTATAAATCCGAGGGTAAATATATATCTATATATATCTAATATCTATATATATCTAACCATAGTAAATAGAGGGAAATGGTTATCAAACCCGACAAATTTCTTTGTTGTAGGTTTTTGTTCTCTTTTTTGGCCTTGACCGTGCACAACACACAATAGTTGTTTACTCCGTACTGAGGAACTAGCCAATAGAAACGTGTTGGTTACGTAATTAATGCATAGTGTATGAGCGCAAAACAAAAGATTGTGCACGGTCGTGGACTTTCCAACCTAAATCTTGGTATCTTTGTTTGCTCCTCTGATGTTTGCCGAGCTTCCAAACCAGTCCACTCTATTAACTATGATCTAACTGGATTTGTCAAAAGGTGCCTGCGGAAATTGTGAAAACAAGCCAATTCTGCTGCTGTCACAAAGTAAAAAGAAGCTACCCTCCCCACCCCTGTTCTTTGGTCAGACAACTGCCAATCACCACCCCACGCCACACTGTGGGTTCACTCTAATTGTTGATCAAAAGCAAACTATCATTCAGGCCTGCACTAGTCCAGGAAAAATTGCCAAGGCATCCTACACTGTAAAGTCTCACTTAACATGACCACAAACTCTAACTGCAGTTAAAGTCTCAAAGCTGCAAACGTGTTCAAAAATTCCCAGCGATAGTGAAAGGGAGGAGTGGGCAGATCAGACAGCATCAAGAGATAGTCTCGGAGTTGATTGGTATATACAAGGAGCATCGATTCATCCATGAGCTGAAGTCACAAATTCCTGAAATTTATGTTGCCAAACTCCTTGTACGCCTTTGTAGTAGATGGGTTGAGTTTGTGGAAGGGAAGCCACAAATGTCAACATGGGAGTCATTTGCGGAGTGATTGGAGAAGGAGGCAAAAATAATTGAGTCGAAACAGCGATGGATGGTTGAGAAGAAAGAGTCGAGACGACCAGTCTCAGTCAAAGTGGGTATCCGAAAGAATAGTGATAATTTTGTGCCTGGATTGTTTGTTGGAATGACGGGAGAAAACTGTCACCAGCATGTCACTGCACCAGTAGTGTAGGAGTGAGATGCCCAGTTCACAAGTCAACTAACCATAGGTTACAAGAGTGCAAAGTGTTCGAACGAATGTCCGGGAGCAAGAGGGAAAAGCTTGTGGATGAGCACAAGCTTTGTCTATCCTGTTTATCACCAGGCCATCGTCTGCGAAAATGTCGTAGTAGAGACAGATGTAAGGTTGACGGTTATGCAATGCGTCAGTACACACTTCTTCATGAGGTTGACTTGAAGATTATTTAACGGGGAAGAGCAAAACATGAATCAGCGAGAATGTCAGACAGTGCGAAATCTTCAGTGACTACTTCTCAGGACAGTGAAGTTACCTCAAGCCAGATGCAAGAGGTGCATCAGAAGTATAGTTATTCTGTTTGCTCAGGTTGTGACGCTGGTGGTCGTGCTTTCGTTGAAGTATTAACGGTGGTTGTGTTTGGGGAGAACGGTGAACAGCGAGTAATGGCCCTGCGTGACTCGGGTTGTAATACTACCCTTATGGTCGAGAACTTGGAGGTGACATTGGGACTGAAAGGCAAGGAGATGGATCTTGAAATTCAAGGCGCCAATTCTCAGAACGTATTCACTTCTCAGCATATCAAGAAGTGTCATGTTGCTCGAGTTGGGAAAGAGGAAATCAGGTACCAATTACGAGACGTGACGACAGTGCCAAACCTAACTGGTCCCGATCAGAGGCTGAAGTGGTCAACAATCAAGCACCAGTACAGCCACCTGAAGGACTTCAATATTGCTGACACCGATTTGGGCCCAGTGCAGTTTATAACTGGAACTAACAAGTCAAGCCTAATTCTACCTAAAAGAATTGTGAAGCCCTGAGAGTATTCAGTCGACGATAGAGTACCCTATGGTGTTGAGACCCCACTTGGCTGGTGAGTAACAAACTAGTTGCCAGGTGACCAGAAAAAGTCATCGCCTTACAACGCATTCAAAGTGTATGAAAGATGTGGAGATGAGGATGAAGATTTAAGACGGCTGGTCGTTGCTCAGTCAGAAATTAAAAGCGTGGGAGTGGTGAAGGCAGCAAATCCAACCCGTTCAATCGAGGACAAGCGAGCACTTGCTCTCATGGAGCGGAGGGAGAAGATACATACGTGTCTGGACTGTTGTGGAGAGAGGAGCATCCAATTCTACCGAACAACTATGATATGGCTGAGCGACGGTTAAAGTCCTTGGAGAAGAAATTTGAGAATAACCCAGAGATGAAGCAGAAATATGCCATCAAGGATGATGTTGAGAAGGGCTACGTGAAGAAACTTAGCGAAGCTGAGGTAGAAAGCGAAAGCAAAGTCATTTGGTACTTACCACATCGGTATGTCATCAACCCCAAGAAACCAGATCGTCTTAGAAGAGTGTATGATGCATCAGCGAAATTGATGGGCCTGAATGATAAGATCTTCATTGGGCCAAACCTTTTGTCCTCCTTGTTTGGAGTTATGCTCAGATTCTGTGAGGGAAGAGTTGCCATGGCTGCGGACATATGCTTCGCCTACCAGATTGTGATAAACCGTCGATGAGATTCTTATGGAGAGAATCAGCAGAAGAGCAACCGAGCGTGTACCAGTTCGAACGAACAGTGTTTGGAGAAGTTTCAGTGCCATCCAGTGTGAGCTACACAATGAGGCGCAATGCAGATGAGAATGGAGGAGATCTTCCCTTTGGTGTAAAAGCCGTTTACAAGCATTTCTACATGGATGATGGCCTGCCGTCTACGAACTCGCGAGAAGAAGCGATTGAAATGCGAAAGCAAATGACTGAGTTGCTGCGTCGAGGGGGGTTCCGCCTTCACAATTGGATGACAAGTCACTCAGAAGTCTTACAAACTATCCCAAAACAGGACAGATCTCCACGATTCCTTGAGTTCAGTGAAAATAAGCTGCCGACAGACAGAGCTTTAGGTATCATATGGGATGCTGAGAAAGATATGTTGATGTTTACTGGGTTAAGTGGAGAAGCTGGTACTACGAGGAGAAAAATACTTTGCCAAGCGTTCTCAGTTTGGGATCCTCGAGGGCTCGTGCTCCCTTTTACAATTAAAAGTAAGATAATCTTGCAGAATTTAAATCACATGAAATACAGCTGGGATGACGACTTGAGAGAAGCTGATCTTCGAGAATGGCGTGAGTGGCACAGTGAAGCAGCAGCACTTGATGAGATCAAGATTCCCAGAGTCTTCCTCGGTCAAATGAAAGCTGTGAGAGAAACCTCTTTACACGTGTTTTGCACTTCTAGTCAGGATGCCTATGGTGCATGCGCTTATTTGAGGCGAGAGTTTGAAGATACCACCCTGGAATGTAGACTGGTAGCTGTGAAAGGACGAGTCGCACCCCTGAAGACTCAGTCGATCTGTAGGCTCGAGGTCATGGGAGCGCTCTAAGGAGTACGCCTAGCTGAGACTCTAGCAACGGAGTTGACGATGAAGATAGAGAAGATAACCTTCTGGAGTGATTCTACTACAGTTCTACATTGGATAGGCCAGGCCAGTTCCAATTACAAAGCGTTCGTGGGAAACCGGGTGTCTGAGATTCACACAATTATGAGTGAGCTGGAGTCCACACTGAGGGCGGGCACGGTTTACTGGACAGAGTGCAACCCTGCTGATGACATCCTGCTGATGACATCACCCGAGGACTACGCCCAGCTCAGCTCAACATGAGTCACCGCTCTATCGTGGACCTGAGTTTCTATACATGCCAGTTGAAGTTTGGCTAGACAGTAAGATTGAGGTACTTCAGAAAGAAGTTGAAGAGAGTGAAAGAAAAGCAATATGGGTTGGAGTATTGCACGAGTCTGAAGTCTTGTTGGGCTGGAAGAGATAATCATCACTGGAGAAAATGAGAATTATTGTTGCATATGTGAAAAGGTTTTTAAAGAACTCGTCATGAGCTTGCACAGCTACTCATTGGTGAAATGCATCGTTCTTACTACCATCCGCCGACAGAGTACCTGTTGTATCAAATTAGACAAGACTATTAGATCATTCATGGTGGACAGGCAGTCCGTAGTGCAAAGTTTAAGTGCAATTAAGACCGCCGGACAGTGAAGCCCCTCGAGCAGAAAATGGGAAACCTACCTGAATGTAGACTTGAAGTAGGGATGGTATTCAGGAACACTGGAGTTGACATTTTTGGACCAATGCTAGTTAAGGAGAAGCGTAATGAGGTAAAAGTTTATGGCTGTTTGTTTGTTTGCATGAGTACAAGAGTCTTGAGCTGGTGGATGATCTTTCAAAAGATCATTTCATTATGGCATTGAAAACATTCATAGCACGACGTGGACGACCTCAAAGAATGTTCAATGATAATGGTACAAACTTTGTTGGAGCCAACAACGAGTTGCGGAAACGTCTCAAGCAATTGGATGAGCAGAGAGTACAGAACTTTTGTGCACCAAAAGAGATTGATTGGAACTTTCAGCCACCGAGTGCTCCACACTTTGGTGGTGCGTGGGAAAGACTCGTACAGTACGCGAAGAAAGCGCTGAAAGCGGTGCTGAAAGATACAGTCGTCCCTAAAGAAGCAATGCGGAGCTCTCTAGTTGAGACAGAGGGAATTCACAACAGTCGACCAATCACTCATGTATCCTCTGATGCAGGAGATGTTGAAGCACTCACACCAAACCACCTATTGCTTCTGTGTGCAAATCCGAGTTATGAAGATGCCGTTGTTACGGATAGAGAGGTTAACTCCACAAAGCCGTGGCGACAGTACCAAGCCATAGCAAATTTCTTCTGGAGACGTTTCACCAAGGAGTATCTTACTAGCCTGACAGAGAGAAAGAAGCGGAAAGAGAACAGACGGAATCTGAAAGTGGGAGACTTGTATCTGAACCGAATCAGCCACGTGGCATTTGGCCGCTGGGCAGGTCGTGTCTACTCATCCTGGGCAAGATGGAAGAGTCCGTGCAGTTACTGTCCGAACTGGAAGTGGAGAATTCAAAAGACCAATAACAAAACTTTGTTTATTAGAAGAGGCGGAAGTTTAGATTTATTTCTGTAATCGTCTCGACTGGGGGCGGGGGATGTGCCTTCCGCTCTTGCATGACGTCATAAGAACACGGGTTGTTTTAGTTATTATCTGTACTTTCTGTGTAACTATCATTTTCTTCTCTCGTTATACTGCAATGTGTCATCGCTCTTGATTTGCCCCTTCTAGACTAGCTTTGTAGCTATTTGCGGGGTAGCCAATATGTTAAACTCAAATTATTTTCTTTTTATTACAAATAAATGCTAAGAATGTTAGATTTAAGTTAATCATTTTTTCTTTCTGTCAATTCTTTAAAATAAGTACGAAATACTGTTTAGAACCAAAACAATCCAACAATTTCAAAACCCTCGAGCTCCTCTCCAAAATAAAATAGATCCTGGTTGACGTCAGTCCAAAAAAGAAAATGTTCAACGACATATTTTGAACATGTAAGTGATTCTCATCATGTTCATGAGAGTGTTTTTTTTTTTTTTTACATCAATGTAGTACTTAACTCTACTTAGTAAATGAAATGGTGACAATGGAACCCACTGGAAACTCATTTGCGCACTTGGGTGGTTGGTTGGCCGCATCGTAGATATCCTTTAATGTGACTGCGTGATGCAGTTATGAGCTATGCTGCCGTTATTTGACTCTGTAGCTGCGTGATGCAGCTCGAGTCAAAGACCCTTATTTTGACCTTGCTCACCATAGAGTCTCCAGTAGCTCAGTGGTTAGAGCATCCGACTAGATCTCGGAGGGTCGCGGGTTCAAATCCCATCTGGAGCTCGGATTTTTCCGAGATTCCAGTGGGTTCCATTGTCACCATTTCATTTACTGTGTATATCATTCTCACATTTGTTAACTCTACTTGTGAGAAAAATGCCTCTTGTTGGTAAGATGATCTATTTTTTAGCTTTTTTAAAGTTTTCATTCTGAAACAATTTATCTGAGTCCAACTTCAAACCTATCAGTTAATTGAGTGTTAAGGTCAGAATCTCCAATTAAGCGACATTGAAAACACCTGCTTAAACGTGTCCTCTCCCGCAGGCCACTTAAGTGATTGACATCAATTTTCAAATTCTGACAATGTTACAAACGCGCAGGTTATTTTTGTTTGCATTAACTTCGCAAGCTCCTCTACGTTTTCAAGTGGAATTTATTTCTTTAAGGACATGAAATTGTGGAATCGTTTCTTTTTGTTCAGATTGCAAAGATCTCTATAAATTATAAAAAAAAGGAGTCATAGAACCAGAAGATGCATTTCCTTCAA
Organism: Montipora foliosa; assembly: GCF_036669935.1. Classification (NCBI taxonomy): domain Eukaryota; kingdom Metazoa; phylum Cnidaria; class Anthozoa; order Scleractinia; family Acroporidae; genus Montipora; species Montipora foliosa. The sequence continues at coordinate 24,594,578 of NC_090876.1, forward strand.
ACATTGCCGAAGACTTCCCATTTTGTGCGAACACTCGCTTGCTACACCACATTTGTTTGTACCTTTTTTTCCTCAAGCACACATTTTGCTCTCTTCTGCAGCCGCATGTGCTTGGTCATTTGCCATGCAATTGTTTCAATGCAGTTATTACTTTAATGTTGAGCATGCATGAATAACTAAAGCTGAGTATCAATTAATTCCTTTCTAGATTTATTTTATTTTATTTTTCATATTCAAGTCTCCTAGAGCTCGAGAGTTGAATCAATAATTGAATCGCACAGCAAACATATCCCTCTTAGAGCACACAACTCCAACCCCTGCATAGCAACCCAAAACTTTAAAAGCTTGAAACTTATATGGTTCATGATTTTATATCTTTTTTTAAAAATCTTTTTTGATCATTCTAAAGCACTTTTTGCAACCTTGTCACAGAGTTAAAATTTACATTTTCAGGGATGCTGCATTCACTTAGTGAAAATATGGGACTTCCATCGAAGCGTCTTCCATTCGCCCATAAGACTGTTGGAAAAAAAATTACCAATACCCATGGAGGCTATACGAATAACAGCGAGCCGCTCAGGCCTTTTCTTTTCGTCTTCTAAAATTCCATAAAACGATACTCCGGGCATTCAACAGTCGGTTTCTTCACACGCAGTTCAGACGCCCTCGTATATTTTCACTTCTTTTTCAATAGCATGCGCAAAAATGACCTCTTACCAACCGAGCGCGAGCAAATAAAAACGCCAACGGCCGGAAGGCCAACGTTCAACATTTCTAACGTCGTTTGCAGGTTAATCAATAAGTAGAGTGATTGGTAGAGGAGGGTTGTTCCGTTAAATTATTGGATTTACTATATCCTTGATAGGTTAACATGGCAACAAACCTAGTGCGTGCCTCGGCGGGGACAGGAGCTATTTCGGAGAGGTTTGATCCATGGCCAAAGTTGGAACTTACTCGATTGAATGTCTTAAATTTTCTGCTAGATAGCATCTGTATTAAATAATGCATTACAATTGCCTTATTTTAAAGGGTTATAGTAGAGAGGAACGAAATCCCCATCTAAAGAGAGCAAGATAGATCCTAATCAGTTCAACAGAAAGTAAGTGAGTGTTTACCACCTACATTGTGTAATACCGAGTTATTGATTTGCATGGTGATTTCACGAGAAAATTCTGTAGGATGTCTAACAATGGCATACCTTCCATTGTACAAAGGACATTGCGAGGTAACAAATGTGCACTTTACTGTATCCTCAAGAGCACTGAGAAAAATAAAAGCTGGCGATCTTATCGGGAATTTGACCTAAGCTACATGCAAATCCTACACTCTACAAGGCAAACCACGCTGCGATGCTGTAAGAAACTGTTGTTTGTGCATGAATTGCGTGAATTACGTGAAATTGAGAGCAATAAAATATTTCAGAAACTTTTGTTCGTGTAAGCCAGTTTCTTCTCAAACGCTTTCCATTAACTGCACTGAAAGTTTGCTTAGAACATCGATACATATCCGGGGCAGCTGCAACATATAATTTCACGTGTATCATCATATTACTTACCAGCATTGAAAATGACGGTAAAAACCAGCAAAGTGTATATTAACATACTTCAAGTAGATCACCTGAAAATGTGTGGTAATATGTTAGTCCTCTAAGGGCGATGAAGGCGTTGGCTTTTTTCAAGGTTAACAAACCTCCAAACACACAGAATAGTAGCTTTGGTGATAAAAGTATCTATTATATAGACAGGAGTGTTTTACTGGAAAATACATCATTCATTAAATTCCTACGAAACTACATCCGGGACCCGAGTGGCATATTTTGTGAGGATATTGATGGCGTCATTTCGCGTATTTGCATGGTTGTTTGTGCAAACAGTCAGTGAATAATGGCGAGTTATCTGAAACGGACGTAAAATCTTCCTCTGAGAAACAAGAAAATACTAACACGAACAATAAAATTTCATATAACTTTCAGTTATTCAAAGAGTTGCTTGCAAGTGAAGAAGAAATGGGAAAATTGAAGAACTTCCTTCCTCCGAGCTGCAAGAATTTAGGCTGGTCTTTCATATACCGGATCTGAAGTAATTAGTGTCCATATAACAAAAGAACAAAGCGAACATATCAATACCTATTCAGCAAGGCCTAATCGGGATAACAAACGTTTTTTTTATCCTCCGCCATTTTAATCCGGTGTATGAAAGTCTATTCAGAATTTGCGATAACGTTTGTGCTCAGTGTCAGTGTGAGTAAAACACTTCTCTCTATACAATAAAAAGGAAATTACCCGGTAACCCTTTTCTGAAGCAGTGGTGGCACTTACAGCGAAAATAAAAGTGCTTGTCGTCTCTAGTGCATTCTGTTTTAAGATGCTCGTCCTCATAGGTTTCATAGGTTTCTTTATTTCCACACATACAACAATACAAATTAATACACTTTACAGAAATGTGGAGGTTTGTGAGCGAGATCCCACAGGGTTAATGACGTTCGCGCACCTAATCTAGCATTTAATAGATATTAATATTAATTTGAAATAGCAGGCAGACATGATAGACCATGTTGTGGGAACTAAGAAATAAAATAAAATAGACGAAAAAGAAGGTCTTTTATTCCAGTTATCGGCTGCGGCAAATCTAGCACTGAATTTGCCATAATTAGTTCTTGGCCGAGGTATAAACAGATTTTGGTTTGA
>NC_090876.1:24602263-24609763 GCF_036669935.1 Montipora foliosa
TATTATGTCCTTCTTGCCGTGGTTTCAGACTACCTGTATGTGATCTCTTGTGAGCTTGCGTTGCTGTCTTTTACTCATACTGCGATGACAGTACAATAATAAGACAATTTCTTTCGAAGTAAATCAAACGAGGTATATTTTAAACTCGTCCGTCTCGAGAAATAGATACTGTCTTATTATTGTGTTGCCATGGTTTCAGACTACATGTATGTGATTATGAGCTTGCGTTGGTGTCTGTTACTCATACTGCTATGACTACACAACAATAATACAGTTTCTGTCGAAGTAAACCCACACGAGATATATTTTAAACTCGTCCGTTTCGAGAAATAGACAAACTGTCTTATTATTGTGTCCGTGTTGCCATGGTTTCAGACTACCTGTATTTGACCTCTTATGAGCTTGCGTTGGTGTCTGTTACTCGTACTGCGATTACAGCACAATAATAATACAATTTCTTTCGAAATAAATCACACGAGGCTATTTTAAACTCGTCCATCTCGAGAAATAGACACGTCGTCTTATTATTGTGTCCTTGTTGCCATGGTTTCACACTACCTGTATGTGACCTCTTATTAGCTTGCGTTGGTGTCTGTTATTCATACTGCGATGACAGCACAATAATAATACATTTTTTTTTCGAAGGCATGATTTACACTCGTCCGTCTTGAGAAATACACTCTCTTTTTTGAGTCCTTGGAGCTATAGTACTATTATTTCTCAGTTTTAAGTTATCAAACTGCTTTTCTGTTAATGAAATATCTTGCTACATACCATCACAAATTCAACCCCTTACGTTTTATCTAATCGCACATGTTATAAATCTTAAACAGTGAAGAAACAGGCAGTTTGATCTTTTTTTAGCACCAGACTTAAGAGCGGAGGTAATGTTGGAGCTCCTCGATCTTTTTAACGTTTCCATATGATCAAAAGGTTTTTCTCCGTGAGTGTCGTTTAATCCTCCCACCGTGTCGTCCATGAAAATGACTGTGCCATGTTACCATTTTTATTGGATTACTGCGTCGTCCATCGGAATATAGGTCTGTCATGGTGGTGCGCATGTAGTCCATCGAAATGGCTGTGCCCTGTTTGCGTTTCAATTGGTTTACCGACTCTTCGATGAAAATGACTACCTGTGCCATATTGGCCTTTTAAACTCTTTAACTGCGTCGTCCATAAGGAATGCCTGTGCATTACTGGAATTTCAATTATTTTCCAACTTCGTCCATCGAAAAGACAGTGTGTCGGACTGTCCCTTGGATTTTCTTATAGAGCTGTCCACTGAAAAGACTGCTTGGCTGACTCGCATATAGGTGCATAAGCCCCGCGCTTGTTAAACCTGTCAACTGTTTTAATCCGTAGCGGTCCCTGTATACAATGTAAGTTTTCTCAATTGCGAATACCAAGGTACTGCGTATTTCGGAACGCGTTGTGCTGAAATATTTCAAAAGGGGTAAGTTCAACTGTCTTTCATCTAGAGACAAGGAACCTTGAAAATTTATACCGTATGTTAATTAATCATTAATTAGTCATTAATAACTGGCATGAAAATTTCCTCTCGTAGTTTTTGTCCAGAGGTGTTTCAGTTACGGTCTACAACGAAAGGAAAACTATCGTTGTAAGCGGAGGGGGAAGGGGGGAGGGGGAGGAGAGGCGTAAGATTGTAAGATTATTATTTACTGGGAAAATGAAAATTTCCAATACCTTACGCTGGCTGACGCTGGCTGGGAAGGGTTTCAACATGATAGATGCTGCTGGCTGGCGCCCAAAATGCAATATCTCCCTCCTGGCTGGGAATAGGCCTCAAAATAATATATGCTGACTGGCGACCTCGGAAAATAATTTATTGCTAGCTGACTCTGAAGAGGGGATACTTTTTTCCCAAAGTAGTTAAATATTAACCGAAAGTGTGTTAACGGATGCTCACAGATCGTCTAGGTCGATAACGCATTCATTCCAAAAAGCTGTTCGTTGGGTACTACTATTTGTTTTGGTAATGAGGTGCTTTTCTCTTCGGCTTTCTCGTTTCGTTGTCCGAGTTGCTCGACATGTTTGACTCGCTTGTTGTATTTAGCACTGCGAATGAATTTTCAGATTCAACAGTTTCCACACTAGAGTCGAAGAAAGAGTTTGAAAACTTCGGAAAGCCACAGTCGCAGCAAATCCACGTCAGGAGGAGACTGAGAGAATATTACACATGTGGTCTCCAACGCCTCAACACCAGCTCTTACGATGATAATGGGCCCTTTGCAGGATAGTGATCACATGGTACAAATCCGCCATACTGGGACGCACATTGCGCACTGGGACATCTAAAACAAAGGCTAGTTAATCTAAATTTTCTTTGTCTTAGATGTCCCAGTGGGCAATTTGCGTCCCAGTATGGCGGATTTGTACCATGTGATCACTATCCTGCAAAGGGCCCATTCTCCGGCAAGCAATTACAATTGTATGCCTTTTCGTCTTTTGTTCAGTATTTACAGTCAATGATTCATCCCTGACCAAGCAGCCATTAGGAAGTAAAACTTTCGTTTGTGCGACCCGCTTAAACACTCGAGTAATTGGTATGCAGGGCTGTTAACCAAATTTCATTCTTTCCGGCGGGCAAAGAAGAAGTACTTTTCTTTGAAAATAGTGACAACAACCAAAATGCCGGTTCTACACGATTTCTTTCCTGAATCACGTGTTGCAAATGTTATTCAGTTCCAGCCTCCACGCGGCTATGACTAGCAAATACGAAATGTGATCAAAAAAGAAAACAGTTTCAACGGCGGCAAATATAGTTCATAACAATAATCCTTAGTTGACTTGCGTATGCAGCGAAAGGCTGTTAGGATGTACAGAATTGTGCATGGCCTTGCTCGGTTGTATTTCATAGGTGTGTTTGCTGAAATAATTCTCATTCTCTAGTTCATCATGACCTCATTTTGTATACAAGGCTTTTAGATAGAACAGAGTTTCTATGTTGCTGCAAGCTTCAATAATAATATTGGGAGTTTTTTTTTAATGTACGCCAGTCACGAAGGTTTCGTATTATAGTATTTAATGCTACTTGTAGAGTTGTTATCATCAAAAACGATATTTGAATCATCAGTACAAAGACAAATCTAAATTTATTACACTAGTTATGCATATCAATAACATACAGGAAAAAAGTTTCTTTGTTATGATATGTTTATGTAAATTTGACAGAATTACCATGTTTAGATGGTTTTTTATCCTGCTTGGCAGAGGTTTCCTTGATTTCCCTACATAGCGAGAAACATCCAGTTTGAATTTTAACACCTGTCCAAGTGACGTTGTATTGACGTCAAGTCACGCATGCGTTACACAACGTCGAGGAAGTTTGTGCAGTGGTTTCCTTTCCTACTCGCTAGAAAGGGAAATCAAGGAAACCTTTGCCAGCAGGGTAAGTCTTTTCTCCCACTTTTAATGAAAATAAAACTTGCTTTAGGTAGCTTGCCGCGAAGACAAGGACAATGCGCTTAAGGTGATTCCCCATAAAAAAAAAAAATTGTCGAACGATTTCAGTGAAACTTTCCCTGAATGTTCCCTACTAATCCCTGTTTTGAGAACTACAATAAAAAAGATATGTCACCCTCCTTGCTTAAGAGATATAAAGGATCAATCTTACCCCATTGATGCCTGTATTGATACTAATCACGCGCGTTATTTCATCGGCTCAGGGTACATTTTGCGGTTACTAAACGAGAGGGTTTTAAAGGTAGCATTTGAAAAAAAACCTGATAGTTAGAAAGTTTAGAGCATATGGAACACTTTCTTATATAGTCTATGGAAAAATCACTCAACTGAAAACGACATCGACTCAAAACGTTTCTCGAGTCGTTGTTTTCAAAATCGTAATTTACATCCCTGGGTAAGGGGCTTTGTGCACGTTTTTAGCTGTATCTTTTTTTCTTCCGATAATTTTTTAAAAATTAATTTTTAAAGGGGATAATTTGTACACTAAAATTATGAAATAAAAAATATAGGTCACAAGAGAGTATAAGAGTAAAACACCATCGTAGCTGTCTATCTCGATTATCGTAGATCGAAACAAGAAAATTTGCCATGTTCTAGGAATGCGCGCACTTATTCGCAAAGAGTTATGGTCATTCACAACTTCTGTAACGTGTTTTGAGAACTGTCTCAGCGTGTATCCTCGACTTACGCCATATTTAAATTGTTACAGATTTGACCAATTTATAAATATTGACACTCCGTATGCGCAGTACAGGATGCGCAGTGCAATACTGAGGAATCACCTTAAGATGATTCTCTGGTTTTGCAACGCGCAACCCTACTGCGCATAATCTCTTGTGTCATTGGTGCCAGCAGTAGCGCGGGCACATAGATAAAGTGACGGATTTTCATTGACTCCAAGCCTAATCTGTCAAGGAATGGCGATTTCTCCTGAACGAGTACAGTGACCCCCATTTTTTGTTTCATATATTTTCTGAGAACGTGTCTTCATGGAGTACTGAAAACATCAGCAAAAATCTATGGCCAGTTTTTTGGCAATGTTATAAAATTGTACGGAAGGAGCGATTAAGAGTCCAACAGCCCGCACTTAAATTAAATATATTTTGGAGTGTTAAAGTGGTACTATGATCAAAAAATCATTTCCTTTTTTTCTTCAGATTTTGAAAGCGTGTTCGCTTAACACCTAACTGGCAAAATTTTGAGCTTTGAGTTTTATCCAAAGGCTGTTTATTTTGAGTGTAAGTTTTGGATTTCATGGTCCGCCAAACTGGCCGATTGGACCTCAGAGGGTTGGATCTAGAGAAAATGACGTCATTTACTCACTAGCTTAAAATCTCAGCGTGTAAACGCAATTTATTATATATGCAAAACACGGGTTGAAAAGTCTGAAAGCCCGAAACTCCCGTGCTGCATATTAATTAGGCCGCGTACACACGCATTGCATTCTTAAACTAGTGAGTGTTTGACGTCATTTTCTCCTCGACCCAGCTCTCTCAAGATTTTAAAGTTAGTGATGGCGGACCAATAAATAAGAAAATTCCAGCTAAAATAAACAGGTGTCTTTTTAAAATCAGAACTTAAAACTTGGGTGAGTTAGTGTTTAGTTAACATAGTTTTGAAATCCAAACGAAAAACAAAATTTTTTTTTGGTCGTAGTACCACTTTAAGCACTCACTAAGGTACTATAAGTACATTTTTCAGGTACGTACTTGAATTAACCATAGAATGACACCAGGCTCTCCGTTATTCGTTGGATAACATTTATAAAATCGAGCTAAATTTGTCCAACATTGGCAGTGCGCGGCAATTGTCAAAGAAGCTGAAATAGCCGTATCCGTCAGCGTCGTACCACGGAAACGAGCACAGTGACTCCCCCTTTTTATTACATTTTTCATCTCCTCGACATGCTACAACAGTGTTGGAAGTTTCATCGAAAATCTATGACAAGTTCTATTTCTAGGGAATCCACCTAAATTGTCACTGTTTAACTTTTCCCCGAAACACCGACATTTTTGCTAATACGTTGGTGCCAAAATTTTATAACTCCGCGTGTAAGCTAAATAGGCCTTATCACGGTTTTCGACGCCATCTTGACGGGTAGGCAAAGCAGTCAGAAATTACAGTGTTTCTATGGGAATCCGATAGCAAATAACTTCTTCCAAATTGAATTTTTGAATCGCAACGTTAAAATTTCTGAATCGCAACGTTAAAATACTATGTAGAAGATTGTATTCACCAAGTTTGAAGTATGTAGCTTGGCTAGAAGACGCTCAGTTAATTTTTTGAATTTTCCACACATTTGTCTGTAAATTTGGCTGGGTAGACAGACGTCTAGACGCAGTTCGCGGGAAAAAAAATAAGACTAATGTAGGGAAAATAAAAAAAAAAAGCTCAGCGACTTACAGGAAAGCTACATCCTTCAAACTTGGTGAATACAATCTTCTACCCAGTATTTTAACGTTTTGATTCACAAATTGTGTAAAATTCAATTTTGGAAGAAGTTATTTGCTATAGGATTCCCATAGAAACACTGTAATTTCTGACCGCTTTGCCTACCCGTCAAGATGGCGTCGAAAACTGTGATAAGGCCTATTTTTGTAAGGCAGTTTTGGGGAAATTCCGACCGAAAATTTAGGACTACGTTTTAAGGTAGTTCTTCATTTCGACTGGAGCGTTCCTTTGCCTTTGAAAGTTTATCCAATTCCAATTTTTTGACGACCGTCGCTCAGTTACACTGTTTGGCAACGGTCAACGAAATTGAAATTTCCTGACAAATGAAAAGCACCCTTCTTGGGTTGCACGTCACGCAAGTGAAAACATAAATCGCTTACCATTTAAAAAATTAAGTCAAGAAATGGAAATCTTATAGAAGAGGAACAAATAAACTACGGGTCCAAGTCTCAGGGCTGTGCGATATTCCATACTTGAGTTATTCAGCAAAATACATTACTCAAATTTGTAGAGTTTAGTATTGAGGCGCCATGTTGGTGTACTGCTCAGGTACACCAACATGGCGGACGGAAACCTGCAGAAACATGTGGAATTTAGTTTGGCTGTCTTCAACACTTTCTGCTGTAAAATGAGCTAGCAAACATTCGTATAGACACGTCTCCTAGTATATTGGCTGTTTAGGCCACATAGGGGCATGGGTGTTTTATGCAACTGGCATGTTTTTCGAAAGCCGTCAACATGTCACGCACTGTGAAAAACTCTGAAATTCAAACTGCTCTATTTTCGAAAGGAATCGAGGTGCCGAGATGAAAACATGCAAACAGATATATTTTAAAAACCCCCTGTAGCTGATCGAGATAAAAACTCAAAAGGTTCTTTAGTTTTGTATTTTATTTTTTGTGACGTCACGTGCAAACCAAGAATAGATACTGAACAGCGATCCAACCAGATTAATGGTACGTCAGACTATGCTCACACGTGTGCCATAGCTTTCTAGACTATACTATAAGTGGGAAGATCTCTTCTCAAAGAAGAATCAAAACCTTCTTCAATTTGAAGGATTAACGAGACGTTTCTAGAAATTTTACGAGAATAAGCAAGGCCCTTCAGCAATTTATCCACAGAGAAGAAAGGCGAAAAGGGAAAGCACGCAAGATAAATCTATATACCATTAGTGATCACATTTCTTTCTTCGTAAATCGAAATAAAAAAGTAATTGAGCCACAAATTTAAGTCATTTATTCCAAAAAAATCTTGACACCATCGTTTTCCTCCTATCTCGTTAGCAGTATGCCCGAACAAGCACTTAAGCGAGTTCAAGTGTCAATATATACAGCTTAAATACAACGACAAAGCTGATTCGAAATCGAGAGCTGCTTTAACATAGCACGTGTTGCAGGCAACAAAGTAAATGGAATCGTGTGTTTTGTGACCCACTTTCTATAATTATTGACCTTTCCACGTGATACGTTTACGTTCCCACCTTAAACCTTCTTACAGGATCATCTCGATTAAATTAGAATAAGGAAGATATTAAAGCAGTAAACCTTTCTGTAGAGTCGGTAT
>NC_090876.1:24614763-24618734 GCF_036669935.1 Montipora foliosa
ACGGAAGAAAAAATGATCATTAAAAGGCTTAGACAGCTCATGAGAATCATAAATAGAATTGCCACAGGGGAGCTTAATTTCGTTTATGACAGATTTGTGATTTCCTGGACAAAAGCTCATTGATAATTCGCCAGAGTGTTAGGGACGGACCATTAGAAAAGTGATGGAGTGGGGGGGGGGGGGGGACCCTAAAAAATTCATGGCAAGGGAAAATGCCAAGAAAAAAAATTCACGCAAAAAAGAAGGTAAAGAAAAAAATTCATGCAGAGGGAAGGTCAAATTGTGACTTTTATTTAATAATTATATAATATTTGCCAGTGTCTATTACAAATAATTCTTATTCAAAATATTATTGGGTCCTTACCCCAGGCCCTGCTAGATTATTATTAATAAATAAAGACATTTAGTGTACTGAGGTGTTTTCCTCACACTGGATGAAAGGACAAATTAAAGATGACATAAATTAACTCACACTACAATAGCATGCCAAAATGGGTTTGACAGACCGGTGCGACTCCCACTGTGTGCCCATTGTGTTGATAAAAGCCTTTATAGTTTTGCTTTAACAAGCATGTCTTTAAGCGATTTCCCTTTTCTATAAGAGATCAAGGGAGTTTCCTTGTACATCTCTCTTAGTAGCGGCTGGTTTTGTATTAAATGCCATTTTTCCGTTAGAATATTTTTCAAACATGGCAGTGATGGATGAAATTGTGTCACAAGGGTAGAATTTTCTTGTGCGCTTTCATGTTTTTTGGGTGTAAGAGGCGTGTTCTTTCTTTCTGCGAAATTTAACTTCGGAGAGGATTTTGTCCACCAGTCATATGGGAATAACCGCGTCGCAGTCAGGCGTGTTCTAAGTTTTAATGTTCTCCTCAAACATTACTTTAGAAGAGATTGTCCTCAGGAGCCTAAGAGCTTCTCCTTTAACGGAAGCCTTTTTTAACAGGCCTGCTGGTGGCAAGTTTTTGTAGTTTGTTGTACCCTGAAATGTGTCCCAGTAGGTTTTGTAATGTGTGCGCACTGGTCCGAGAATCGATTCCTTTCTCGAATCTGTCCTCCCGGGTTATAGAGGGGGGGGGGGGGGGTGGCGGGAGGGGGAGGGGGGTGTTTGTGTTCCAAGAAAGTTATTTCTTAACTGTTAGACTTCAGCGGTAAACTTTATGGAAGGATGGTACGAATTTGCTTACTCCAGTGAAAAATGCTGTATTTCTTCTTTGTTTGTATTCCCACAAGCAAAATACATCGATAAATATAACCTTTTCACGTTACGTGGTTTGTTAACGCTCCCTGCTTTAAGATCATCTCCTTCTTCTATAACCTGACCATAAAGATGTTGGCAAAAGCTACTGCCATTTTAGTGGCCCATTGCCAGTTACAACGGCGTGTGTTTTGGAGATAGTCTTTTTCCCTTATAAATTGGCTGGAGTTTCTCCTTCCGTACAAGGCTGAGCATTTCTCTGAGAAAATTAGGTAGCTCTAGGAGGCTTTTGGGCATGAAAGTTTTTCGCATGCTTTGCACACTTATAGTGATTTCCTTCCTCCTGTGGGATATTCGTGTAAAGGCTAGTGACATCCATTGAGACTAGAAAGCGTTTTTTTGTTTTGTGCACCCTAGTGGCTCTCAATAAACCTTATGAAATGTGTCGTATCCTGTATTCGTGGCCTATTGGCTGAAGTAGTTTGTCCCTGCGAATGGGATGATGAGGCGTTCTGTTGGGCCATCACACTCCAGATTTGATAGGTTCTTCACGACAAATGTCGGTTTGTGGAATATTGAGGGTATGAACACTGGAATTCGAGGCTGGATCTGTTGTTTGGCTAGATTAGTTATTTCTATCATCCAGTTGTATCTGTCCATCCTTAATTTTGTTGTTTTCTCTAGTTCATAACGACGGTTTGTTGTGCCTTTATCAGCTTTTTTGAGTGAATAATGTCTTTGTTGTTAAATAAGCTCCTTGAGAAGCTCGATCCTTTGGCCGCCGGGTGGCAGATTTTTTTTAGGTTTACCAGTGGAGTTTTTCCTGCAAGCGTCTATTTTTGACTACCCATTTCTTCTAAGTAAGTCTCAGGGCAACTGACCGTTGAATCGTGGAATCCAACTGGATTTCACGTGAAATGGGGTTGTTGCTCAGTAATTTGGGTCATTGATCAGATATATTGAAGGCGCATTCTTCTGGCAAATTGGTTGAAGTCTGAATGAGCTGATGTGTGCCTTAATCCTGATTTTTCTTTCATGACAGGTGTTGGAAATGCAACTTTTAAACCGTCCGAGAGAGTGAATTGATCTGCTCTGTAATCAATTGTGTGTCTGAGAGGTTTTTGATGTGTTTTGCTTGTCGTAACTCTAATAGTCTCACAAAAACATAGATAATGAATCAAGATTTCAACTGGTGTAAAGAAAGCAAGAATTTGTCTAAAAAAAAATTTCGTGGCAGGGGGTTTCACCTGGAAAAAAAATTCCCTGCACAAGCAGTGTCGCAAAAAAAAAAATCGTACCAGCTGAAAATCCCCATCACTTTTCTAATGGTCCGTCCCTTACGTGAGATCACCTTGGTACTCATTGAGTGGCCCATTTGGGGGGGCTTATAGTGCCCTTCTTTCGCACGTTTAATTTCATTGTTTTACCATATTGCTGAAGGTTTTTTGAATTTACTCCATGTCCATGCCAGCCCGAGTGACTTTTAACTTAAGGATATGATCTCTTGCATGCAAACGCTTTTTCATGTATGCGAAGTAATCCAAGATGATTGTCAAGGGTGAACACGTTTTATTACGCAATCGGGGGCATGCTGGTCAACACAACGAAGTAACAGTTTTTTCCAGGCCTCCCACATATCATTTGGGTTATCATAGTTACACTATGATGTGCAATCTCGCCTACGAAAATTGAAAGTGAATATAAAAGGGAACAGGCAAATGGTCTGCAAGGGTCGACTTAAAGTTCTTAATTTCTATAGGGTAACTATAGTATGGCCCCTACGACGAGGGTCAATCTCTCGAAAGCTTACGATACGCTAACTAAGGCTGGTGGTCACTTATGCTTTTCTATATGCAGACCTACTCCAGAACATACAATCCTATCAGGAAGGTTAGTACAAACGAGATTCACTTAAAGTTGAAGAGAGATTCCGGCGTTGCAACGAGTGGGATCAGGAATGAGCTGCTGCAGGCTGTACAACATCATCTTTTGTCTAGAGAAGTAGGTGTGGGTTATGGTCCAATTGACAGAGCAGATAAGTTGCAGTTCAGATCGCCAAACCCATAGAACTCAACATTCTTCCCGCGTCAATTTTACCTATACGCAGATTTTCTAGATTAGTACAGATCTCAACTGGAGGAGTTCAGGTCGGCCCTATAACTCAGGTTACCCTAGAAAAGGCTTTGAGTTTCGGTTTTCGTACTTTTTCTATCACAAAGATTTTCAATTTGGAGAGTTAATCAAATCAGATCGCAAAGAATAACTAATGTTCGAGTGGACAAAGAAAAAACACCACCGCCAAAGCGACCATTTGTTTTCTTGTCACGGCGAATAATTTCATAGCCGGAATTTAAACATCACCTAGCCTTATCGAGTCTTCAAGCCCTTCTCTTCGTCTGCGTCAATTTATACAACGACTCAACGTGGTCGTTGTGCTGCGAGTCACATGATTCTCAAGTGTCGTCGATTTGTTCTCATCAAGCTGCGTGACATTCACTATTAAGCTAGTTTGAATCCACGACTGGGAGAGGGGAAATGGGAGAGTATAAAATAGCATCAATTCGAGGACTCACACTGCACTGCAAACCTTCGCAAGCCACTAAGAGGATTCAATATATTATCAATATGAGTTTTAAAAAGTTACTGGACCAAAATAGCTCAACCCCCTTTTCTATTTTAAATTAAAGTCCCACTCTGCATTAAAGACACGAATACAGTCAAAATGTTGATTTGAGGAAGAGAAACCCCCCCTTCGATTGGAGCACAAATCTTT
>NC_090876.1:24623234-24633234 GCF_036669935.1 Montipora foliosa
TTATCACATGTGGCTTCATACTAAACGTATTGTCAATCCACACTCCAAGATTCCTGATAGGGTCTATCGAGGAATTCCTCTGCGACCAATACTAAACGTATTGATACTAGCATTAGTACTATCAAAGCAAACTCGTGTTATCATCATTGACAAGTAGTCTGTCTCTTATCATCCACTGGCGGATTTCATGTAGACATTCTTCCATAGCAGTTATGGCGTTATTTTGTGCAGTACTATCATCTGGCTTGAACGCTAGATACATCTACGTATCGTCAGTATAACAGTGCACAGTGGTTGATGTTGCTTAATGATAGTAAACAGCTCGCCAGTATATATATAAAACAACAATGGTCCCAAACAAGAGCCTTGTGCACACCGCAATTTAGGTCAAAATGGGACGATTTGCCATTGCCAATGACAATACGCTGAGTTCTATTTGTCAAATAAGATCTTACCCAACTAAGTGCGCTATCAAAGATACCAAACCTGTGTTCAAGGCGCTGCAGTTAAACGTCATGATCCACTGTATCGAATGCCGCACTGAGGTCAAGAAATACCCGAAGAACAACCTGTGGTTTATTTCATATGAAGCAAGAGTACTACACTCGCATCAGTGCAGTTTCAGTGCTATTGAAAGAGAGATACGCCGGTTGAAATTCAGGAACTAGGTTGTTAGAAGTTATATGTTGCAATATTTGTTGGTCTACTACCTTTTCCGTGATCTTTGACAGAAAGGTAAGGTTACTCACAGGACGATAGTTTTTTTTATTAGATCCGGATAGGTTTCTTCAACTTTGGCTTCACCAAGGCCTCCTTCAAGAATCGGGGACAATGGCACTTCTCAATGATGAGTTAACAATATTAGATATGGATGGAGAATTTCATTTATACATGCCTTCACAACTTGTGTTGAACAGGGTCATTATCACATGCATATGTTTTGGCTTAGTGCCTTCACTTACTAATTTCTCGATGTCATCTGTTAAGACAGGTTGGAATACAGTAAAACGGTTTGTTCCAGAGAATGAAGGTTGAAACATTCCCTTAATCTAGTGTCTGTAGACTGTCCAGTTCAGATGAATGTTCTCAATGTTTCGATTAAAGAACTGTCCGAATTCATTGGCCATAGAGACGGAGTCCTTATGTGGGGGATACTGTTCATCTGAAGAACCACTAAGAAGAGTACTAGCAGCTTTAAATAGCTTCCTTTGGTTGTCGCGTTATTATCAATAAGCGTTTTTGTAAATTACGTCTAGCTTGGTCAATTAGGTGAACAGTACGGTTCCGAGCTTTGACAAAAACTCCTTATCAGATGAAGACGTGTCTTCTCCATACACGGTCACGTTTTCGACGTAGTTGTTTTGGCCGTCTTAATTTCATCACTGAACCACAGAGCTCAAGGACGTACAGTTATGGTCTTAATTAATGGAGCGTGTTTATCAAGCACATCCGAAAAGGTAGTGTCATAGCAAGTTATGAGATCATCTATAGCTTCGGTGGTTCTAGGCATAGTGCGGTTAATTGACTTAATTTTCCTATATCGCAGTTCTTTAGTCAATAGAGATAGCTTTTATCCGTCAGCTTTGCATAGTACCATACAATGGTCTGACATGAAGCCGAGATGGGCGTGGTCAAAGCTATATTGTCTAATTCACGAGTTATTATTAAATCCAAGTGTGACCCGACTCATGCATGGGTTCGCGCCTCGATTCCAGCGGATCTCTAAACTTCACAGCGTCAGCATTATCGCTTACATCCACATGAATATTCATGTCACCACAGCGGGCTTCACGCGAAGCAGTTTTAAAGTAAATTACCGAGGAACATTGTACTCTTCTAAGTTTGGACAAAAAAACACACTGTCTTATTATGAGTCCTTCGTGCCGTGGTTTCAGACTACCTGTATGTGATCTCTTGTGAGCTGCGTTGCTGTCTTTACTCATACTGCGATGACAGTACAATAATAAGACAATTTTCTTTCGAAGTCAATCAAACGAGGTATATTTAAACTCGTCCGTCTCGAGAAATAGATACTGTCTTATTATTGTGTTGCCATGGTTTCAGACTACATGTATGTGATTATGAGCTTGCGTTGGTGTCTGTTACTCATACTGCTATGACTACACAACAATAATACAGTTTCTGTCGAAGTAAACCCACCCGAGATATATTTTAAACTCGTCCGTTTCGAGAAATAGACAAACTTCTTATTATTGTGTCCGTGTTGCCATGGTTTCAGACTACCTGTATTTGACCTCTTATGAGCTTGCGTTGGTGTCTGTTACTCGTACTGCGATTACAGCACAATAATAATACAATTTCTTTCGAAATAAATCACACGAGGCTATTTTAAACTCGTCCATCTCGAGAAATAGACACGTCGTCTTATTATTGTGTCCTTGTTGCCATGGTTTCACACTACCTGTATGTGACCTCTTATTAGCTTGCGTTGGTGTCTGTTATTCATACTGCGATGACAGCACCATAATAATACATTTTTTTTTCGAAGGCATGATTTACACTCGTCCGTCTTGAGAAATACCCTCTCTTTTTTGAGTCCTTGGAGCTATAGTACTATTATTTCTCAGTTTTAAGTTATCAAACTGCTTTTCTGTTAATGAAATATCTTGCTACATACCATCACAATTCAACCCCTTACGTTTTATCTAATCGCACATGTTATAAAATCTTAAACAGTGAAGAAACAGGCAGTTTGATCTTTTTTAGCACCAGACTTAAGAGCGGAGGTAATGTTGGAGCTCCTCGATCTTTTTAACGTTTCCATATGATCAAAGGTTTTTCTCCGTGAGTGTCGTTTAATCCTCCCACCGTGTCGTCCATGAAAATGACTGTGCACATGTTACCATTTTTATTGGATGACTGCGTCGTCCATCGGAATATAGGTCTGTCATGGTGGTGCGCATGTAGTCCATCGAAATGGCTGTGCCCTGTTTGCGTTTCAATTGGTTTACCGACTCTTCGATGAAAATGACTACCTGTGCCATATTGGCCTTTTAAACTCTTTAACTGCGTCGTCCATAAGGAATGCCTGTGCATTACTGGAATTTCAATTATTTTCCAACTTCGTCCATCGAAAAGACAGTGTGTCGGACTGTCCCTTGGATTTTCTTATAGAGCTGTCCACTGAAAAGACTGCTTGGCTGACTCGCATATAGGTGCATAAGCCCCGCGCTTGTTAAACCTGTCAACTGTTTTAATCCGTAGCGGTCCCTGTATACAATGTAAGTTTTCTCAATTGCGAATACCAAGGTACTGCGTATTTCGGAACGCGTTGTGCTGAAATATTTCAAAAGGGGTAAGTTCAACTGTCTTTCATCTAGAGACAAGGAACCTTGAAAATTTATACCGTATGTTAATTAATCATTAATTAGTCATTAATAACTGGCATGAAAATTCCCTCTCGTGGTTTTTGCCCAGGGGTGTTTCAGTTACGGTCAAAAACGAAAGGAAAACTATCGTTGTAGGGGGGGGGGGAGGGGGGGGGGGGGAGGAGAGGCGTAAGATTGTAAGATTATTATTTACTGGGAAAATGAAAATTTCCAATACCTTACGCTGGCTGACGCTGGCTGGGAAGGGTTTCAACATGATAGATGCTGCTGGCTGGCGCCCAAAATGCAATATCTCCCTCCTGGCTGGGAATAGGCCTCAAAATAATATATGCTGACTGGCGACCTCGGAAAATAAATTATTGCTAGCTGACTCTGAAGAGGGGATACTTTTTTCCAAAGTAGTTAAATATTAACCGAAAGTGTGTTAACGGATGCTAACAGATCGTCTAGGTCGATAACGCATTCATTCCAAAAAGCTGTTCGTTGGGTACTACTATTTGTTTGGTAATGAGGTGCTTTTCTCTTCGGCTTTCTCGTTTCGTTGTCCGAGTTGCTCGACATGTTTGACTCGCTTGTTGTATTTAGCACTGCGAATGAATTTTCAGATTCAACAGTTTCCACACTAGAGTCGAAGAAAGAGTTTGAAAACTTCGGAAAGCCACAGTCGCAGCAAATCCACGTCAGGAGGAGACTGAGAGAATATTACACATGTGGTCTCCAACGCCTCAACACCAGCTCTTACGATGATAATGGGCCCTTTGCAGGATAGTGATCACATGGTACAAATCCGCCATACTGGGACGCACATTGCGCACTGGGACATCTAAAACAAAGGCTAGTTAATCTAAATTTTCTTTGTCTTAGATGTCCCAGTGGGCAATTTGCGTCCCAGTATGGCGGATTTGTACCATGTGATCACTATCCTGCAAAGGGCCCATTCTCCGGCAAGCAATTACAATTGTATGCCTTTTCGTCTTTTGTTCAGTATTTACAGTCAATGATTCATCCCTGACAAGCAGCCATTAGGAAGTAAAACTTTCGTTTGTGCGACCCGCTTAAACACTCGAGTAATTGGTATGCAGGGCTGTTAACCAAATTTCATTCTTTCCGGCGGGCAAAGAAGAAGTACTTTTCTTTGAAAATAGTGACAACAACCAAAATGCCGGTTCTACACGATTTCTTTCCTGAATCACGTGTTGCAAATGTTATTCAGTTCCAGCCTCCACGCGGCTATGACTAGCAAATACGAAATGTGATCAAAAAAGAAAACAGTTTCAACGGCGGCAAATATAGTTCATAACAATAATCCTTAGTTGACTTGCGTATGCAGCGAAGGGCTGTTAGGATGTACAGAATTGTGCATGGCCTTGCTCGGTTGTATTTCATAGGTGTGTTTGCTGAAATAATTCTCATTCTCTAGTTCATCATGACCTCATTTGTATACAAGGCTTTTAGATAGAACAGAGTTTCTATGTTGCTGCAAGCTTCAATAATAATATTGGGAGTTTTTTTTAATGTACGCCAGTCACGAAGGTTTCGTATTATAGTATTTAATGCTACTTGTAGAGTTGTTATCATCAAAAACGATATTTGAATCATCAGTACAAAGACAAATCTAAATTTATTACACTAGTTATGCATATCAATAACATACAGGAAAAAAGTTTCTTTGTTATGATATGTTTATGTA
Source organism: Montipora foliosa (assembly GCF_036669935.1). Lineage (NCBI taxonomy): Eukaryota > Metazoa > Cnidaria > Anthozoa > Scleractinia > Acroporidae > Montipora > Montipora foliosa. The sequence continues at coordinate 24,628,275 of NC_090876.1, forward strand.
AATTTGACAGAATTACCATGTTTAGATGGTTTTTTATCCTGCTTGGCAGAGGTTTCCTTGATTTCCCTACATAGCGAGAAACATCCAGTTTGAATTTTAACACCTGTCCAAGTGACGTTGTATTGACGTCAAGTCACGCATGCGTTACACAACGTCGAGGAAGTTTGTGCAGTGGTTTCCTTTCCTACTCGCTAGAAAGGGAAATCAAGGAAACCTTTGCCAGCAGGGTAAGTCTTTTCTCCCACTTTTAATGAAAATAAAACTTGCTTTAGGTAGCTTGCCGCGAAGACAAGGGCAATGCGCTTAAGGTGATTCCCCATAAAAAAAAAAAAATTGTCGAACGATTTCAGTGAAACTTTCCCTGAATGTTCCCTACTAATCCCTGTTTTGAGAACTACAATAAAAAAGATATGTCACCCTCCTTGCTTAAGAGATATAAAGGATCAATCTTACCCCATTGATGCCTGTATTGATACTAATCACGCGCGTTATTTCATCGGCTCAGGGTACATTTTGCGGTTACTAAACGAGAGGGTTTTAAAGGTAGCATTTGAAAAAAAACCTGATAGTTAGAAAGTTTAGAGCATATGGAACACTTTCTTATATAGTCTATGGAAAAATCACTCAACTGAAAACGACATCGACTCAAAACGTTTCTCGAGTCGTTGTTTTCAAAATCGTAATTTACATCCCTGGGTAAGGGGCTTTGTGCACGTTTTTAGCTGTATCTTTTTTTCTTCCGATAATTTTTTAAAAATTAATTTTTAAAGGGGATAATTTGTACACTAAAATTATGAAATAAAAAATATAGGTCACAAGAGAGTATAAGAGTAAAACACCATCGTAGCTGTCTATCTCGATTATCGTAGATCGAAACAAGAAAATTTGCCATGTTCTAGGAATGCGCGCACTTATTCGCAAAGAGTTATGGTCATTCACAACTTCTGTAACGTGTTTTGAGAACTGTCTCAGCGTGTATCCTCGACTTACGCCATATTTAAATTGTTACAGATTTGACCAATTTATAAATATTGACACTCCGTATGCGCAGTACAGGATGCGCAGTGCAATACTGAGGAATCACCTTAAGATGATTCTCTGGTTTTGCAACGCGCAACCCTACTGCGCATAATCTCTTGTGTCATTGGTGCCAGCAGTAGCGCGGGCACATAGATAAAGTGACGGATTTTCATTGACTCCAAGCCTAATCTGTCAAGGAATGGCGATTTCTCCTGAACGAGTACAGTGACCCCCATTTTTTGTTTCATATATTTTCTGAGAACGTGTCTTCATGGAGTACTGAAAACATCAGCAAAAATCTATGGCCAGTTTTTGGCAATGTTATAAAATTGTACGGAAGGAGCGATTAAGAGTCCAACAGCCCGCACTTAAATTAAATATATTTTGGAGTGTTAAAGTGGTACTATGATCAAAAATCATTTCCTTTTTTTCTTCAGATTTTGAAAGCGTGTTCGCTTAACACCTAACTGGCAAAATTTTGAGCTTTGAGTTTTATCCAAAGGCTGTTTATTTGAGTGTAAGTTTTGGATTTCATGGTCCGCCAAACTGGCCGATTGGACCTCAGAGGGTTGGATCTAGAGAAAATGACGTCATTTACTCACTAGCTTAAAATCTCAGCGTGTAAACGCAATTTATTATATATGCAAAACACGGGTTGAAAAGTCTGAAAGCCCGAAACTCCCGTGCTGCATATTAATTAGGCCGCGTACACACGCATTGCATTCTTAAACTAGTGAGTGTTTGACGTCATTTTCTCCTCGACCCAGCTCTCTCAAGATTTTAAAGTTAGTGATGGCGGACCAATAAATAAGAAAATTCCAGCTAAAATAAACAGGTGTCTTTTTAAAATCAGAACTTAAAACTTGGGTGAGTTAGTGTTTAGTTAACATAGTTTTGAAATCCAAACGAAAAACAAAATTTTTTTTTGGTCGTAGTACCACTTTAAGCACTCACTAAGGTACTATAAGTACATTTTTCAGGTACGTACTTGAATTAACCATAGAATGACACCAGGCTCTCCGTTATTCGTTGGATAACATTTATAAAATCGAGCTAAATTTGTCCAACATTGGCAGTGCGCGGCAATTGTCAAAGAAGCTGAAATAGCCGTATCCGTCAGCGTCGTACCACGGAAACGAGCACAGTGACTCCCCCTTTTTATTACATTTTTCATCTCCTCGACATGCTACAACAGTGTTGGAAGTTTCATCGAAAATCTATGACAAGTTCTATTTCTAGGGAATCCACCTAAATTGTCACTGTTTAACTTTTCCCCGAAACACCGACATTTTTGCTAATACGTTGGTGCCAAAATTTTATAACTCCGCGTGTAAGCTAAATAGGCCTTATCACGGTTTTCGACGCCATCTTGACGGGTAGGCAAAGCAGTCAGAAATTACAGTGTTTCTATGGGAATCCGATAGCAAATAACTTCTTCCAAATTGAATTTTTGAATCGCAACGTTAAAATTTCTGAATCGCAACGTTAAAATACTATGTAGAAGATTGTATTCACCAAGTTTGAAGTATGTAGCTTGGCTAGAAGACGCTCAGTTAATTTTTTGAATTTTCCACACATTTGTCTGTAAATTTGGCTGGGTAGACAGACGTCTAGACGCAGTTCGCGGGAAAAAAAATAAGACTAATGTAGGGAAAATAAAAAAAAAAAGCTCAGCGACTTACAGGAAAGCTACATCCTTCAAACTTGGTGAATACAATCTTCTACCCAGTATTTTAACGTTTTGATTCACAAATTGTGTAAAATTCAATTTTGGAAGAAGTTATTTGCTATAGGATTCCCATAGAAACACTGTAATTTCTGACCGCTTTGCCTACCCGTCAAGATGGCGTCGAAAACTGTGATAAGGCCTATTTTTGTAAGGCAGTTTTGGGGAAATTCCGACCGAAAATTTAGGACTACGTTTTAAGGTAGTTCTTCATTTCGACTGGAGCGTTCCTTTGCCTTTGAAAGTTTATCCAATTCCAATTTTTTGACGACCGTCGCTCAGTTACACTGTTTGGCAACGGTCAACGAAATTGAAATTTCCTGACAAATGAAAAGCACCCTTCTTGGGTTGCACGTCACGCAAGTGAAAACATAAATCGCTTACCATTTAAAAAATTAAGTCAAGAAATGGAAATCTTATAGAAGAGGAACAAATAAACTACGGGTCCAAGTCTCAGGGCTGTGCGATATTCCATACTTGAGTTATTCAGCAAAATACATTACTCAAATTTGTAGAGTTTAGTATTGAGGCGCCATGTTGGTGTACTGCTCAGGTACACCAACATGGCGGACGGAAACCTGCAGAAACATGTGGAATTTAGTTTGGCTGTCTTCAACACTTTCTGCTGTAAAATGAGCTAGCAAACATTCGTATAGACACGTCTCCTAGTATATTGGCTGTTTAGGCCACATAGGGGCATGGGTGTTTTATGCAACTGGCATGTTTTTCGAAAGCCGTCAACATGTCACGCACTGTGAAAAACTCTGAAATTCAAACTGCTCTATTTTCGAAAGGAATCGAGGTGCCGAGATGAAAACATGCAAACAGATATATTTTAAAAACCCCTGTCGCTGATCGAGATAAAAACTCAAAAGGTTCTTTAGTTTTGTATTTTATTTTTTGTGACGTCACGTGCAAACCAAGAATAGATACTGAACAGCGATCCAACCAGATTAATGGTACGTCAGACTATGCTCACACGTGTGCCATAGCTTTCTAGACTATACTATAAGTGGGAAGATCTCTTCTCAAAGAAGAATCAAAACCTTCTTCAATTTGAAGGATTAACGAGACGTTTCTAGAAATTTTACGAGAATAAGCAAGGCCCTTCAGCAATTTATCCACAGAGAAGAAAGGCGAAAAGGGAAAGCACGCAAGATAAATCTATATACCATTAGTGATCACATTTCTTTCTTCGTAAATCGAAATAAAAAAGTAATTGAGCCACAAATTTAAGTCATTTATTCCAAAAAAATCTTGACACCATCGTTTTCCTCCTATCTCGTTAGCAGTATGCCCGAACAAGCACTTAAGCGAGTTCAAGTGTCAATATATACAGCTTAAATACAACGACAAAGCTGATTCGAAATCGAGAGCTGCTTTAACATAGCACGTGTTGCAGGCAACAAAGTAAATGGAATCGTGTGTTTTGTGACCCACTTTCTATAATTATTGACCTTTCCACGTGATACGTTTACGTTCCCACCTTAAACCTTCTTACAGGATCATCTCGATTAAATTAGAATAAGGAAGATATTAAAGCAGTAAACCTTTCTGTAGAGTCGGTATGGTATATGTTAACCTATTCGGAAGGAAAAAAAATTCAAAATGGATGGTACTGCTCCAGCAAGGATTATGACCCTACATATTATTTACTCCTTATAATCAAGTTTTTCCCTCCTAAATTAATAAAGGAAAGCAGGGCATCGAGCTTTCATATTCCTTATGCTACACCTAGATCGCCTAAAATGAGTCCACTAGCAATGTATTGGTCCAAATAGTTTTCAAGTGAGGCCCCCTGGCAGATGAAACTCGCGAAAACGATGAAGCATTGGCACGTGCTTCAACTATACCAAGCGATTTATTTCACGTTTTTCGTGACATTCAGAGAAATCGAAGCTTTTTTCAAGGATTAGCAAATAAGACAATACATGTAATGGTCCCTTTATTGGCGAGTGCTATCAATAAACACAGTTCTCCCGCATTGTAATTTATTTTTCTAAACTAAATTCAGCGGTAAAGGCGAAACCCAACTCTTATTGTATTTCGATGAAGAATTTTAATTCATTCAATTGCAGGTTATTTAAGCGCTATTATTTCAAAGCTTTTGGTGGTAGATATAGTACGTGGGATATATTTTTGAATTGTTGATCATAAATGATTCTAATTCTTTAAAGGAGATTGAACATTCTGTCATCCTGTTCACGGTTTTCT
>NC_090876.1:24640734-24690734 GCF_036669935.1 Montipora foliosa
GTTTTCGTATTTCTATACAAAGATTTTCAAGTTGGTGAGTACTCAAATCAGATCGCAAAGAATAACTAATGTTCGAGTGGACAAAGAAACAAACACCACCGCCAAAGCGACCATTTGTTTTCTTGTCACGGCGAATAATTTCATAGCCAGGAATGTAAACATCACTATCCTTAATCGAGTCTTCAAGCCTGGTCTCGTTAATTGATACAACATCAACGGGTGTGTCTGCGAGCAAGATTCTCAGTTCGTCGATATGTTTCATCAAGCTGGTGACATTCACATTAGCTAGTTTGAATCCACGACTGGAGGGTAAAATGGGAGAGATAAAATCATCAATCTGAGGCTCACACTGCACTTCGCAAGCACTAGAGATTCAAATATTATCAATATGAGTTAAAAAGTTACTGGACAAAATGCTCACCCCTTTTCTATTTAAATTAAGTCCACTCGCATTAAGACACGAAGAGTCAATGTTGATGTGAGGAAGGAAACCCCACCTTCGATTGGAGCACAAATCTTTTGAGCAACTTGTTAATCTTAGTAGCCTTTTTCCACAGTTCATCTTCCTTCCGGACACAAATAGCAGAAATAGAGACAAGAGTCCCCGATGAGTCACTTTCAATCTGGTCCGCCAAGTTCACAATACTCTCAGCAATTTGTTGTTGTGTTTGGATCGACAGCAGGTCATTTGTACCGACATGTAGAATCAAGCTTTCTGGACATTTCCTGGTTATCGGCTTTGGGTAATCTTCCATGTCAGATGTGGTTGCGCCAGAATATGATTTCACTACAAGCTTGTTGGATCTAGAAAGTTTCCATCCTCGTAAATTTTGCACTATGCTGTCGCCACAACAACTGTGAAAGGTTTTCCTTCCGCAATGGCAAAATGGCTCTTTTTTATTGAGGTTGCTTCTTCTGTATTTCGCGAACTCCTTCTTGCGTTAGCATAATTTGCAGGCTGGCGCAACTTTGATGACCTAGTGAAGTTCTTTTGTGTTGTTCCATTGGGTTTGTTTTTCGATCGTTTACCTCTTGTGCTTCTTTCATGGTTTCCATTCATTGTAATTGATTTCCCAGGAGATTCTTGTTGGTCATTAACAGCGCATTCAGTCGAAACCTTAGAACAGGCATAGGACTCTGTAGAGAGAATTCTAAGGGAGTCTAGAAGACAAGCCTTTTCTTCTTCCGGCATCCTTTTTATTTTGTCCTCATGTGTTGCACACTTAAGTTTGTATTGGTTGAGTTCTTGTTCAAACGTCGAAGCTTGTTTGGCGGGGAATTTAAGTTGGGAGTTGATGGATCCAACCGTTATCCGCTATCCAAAGCTTGTGTATTTCGTTTCTGCAATTACACTTCTCCGGTAGCGAATCTACTGTACCCAATTCTGTGTCTGAAGAACTGAATCGCTGTTTTGAATCCTCTAACTCGGCCTTTATCCTCTGTAATTCGTCTCTCAATGACTGACAACCAGAACAGCCTTGGGTGATTTGACCATTTTGACAAGAGGACTTCGCATTGTCTATGAATCTGCTACTGCTTGACTCAATTTGATTTCTGCTGATACTGATCGTTGACTGAGATTCACTATGTTCATCTGGCATAACAACCACTGGTGAATGGTTATGCTGGGCTCCCTCGTTGTTGTTTAGATCAGTCAAAATAAAGATTTCGTCCACGGGTTTCTGGTCGTTCAGAGAGGCGGCGGGCTCGCCGCCATTGTCTTGTCGCCTTTGGAGAGTCTTCGTACTATAGCAGAAGTTAATGGTCGCTAAAGGTGTTTTAAAAACGGCGCATTGAGAGTTTGAAGAGATAACTAGTTCTTGAGCATCGTCTTCATCCTCGTCGAGCGACAATATTCTGTCTTCAATAAATTTTCCAAGGGAATCCTTACTTCAACAGCTCAAAGAAAATCTGGAGACGGAAGACGAGGATACTAGTTCCCGTGGAATTATTAGACTTTGCCTTTCAAGGCGGACGGTTAGAGCCAGTTGTTCTAGACGAATTCCTGAGAACTACGCAGTTCTTATGGAAGAGTGGGATGTTTGCTTGTCCTAACGATTACAACCCGATGTGCGTGCAAGGATAATAGGATGCAAGGCCCAAATGGAACGATTTGAATTGTTCTTTGGTTTGCATCTTGGAGAGCGGCTTTATTCCCACGCCGATAATCTATCTAAGACTCTTCAGGGTGGCTGCTGTCACTAGACAACGCCTGGCAAATCTAACAAAGGAGCTCACAAAAATGCGCACTGATCAGAGCTTCAACCATTTCTATGCTACTGTTGCCCGCAAAAGTGAAGGCCAAGTTGGCGAACCAACACTTCCAAGATAGCGACGCACTCCAGTCAGACTGGTGCACCAAGCTATTCCCAAACTGCCAAAGATCACTTTAGAAGGGTCTATTGTGAGGCTATTGATCTTATCGTCAGTGCTATCGATCAGCGTCAGCTCCTACGCCCAGATGGAGACGACCCTCTTGGTTAAAGCTGCTAATGGTGACGACTACGAGGCAGAGTTCAAGCTTCTTAAAGTATCATACAGCGAAGATGTTGCTACTGGGGCGCTACCTGGGCAACTAAGTATTTTGGAAGTTATGTTAAAGGAGAAAGTATCATGTTTTGACGAAATCCTGTTTCCGGTGTCAGAGGTTTCCAGAAACAAAAGAAGCTCATCCAGGAAGTACATAATATCAGTAAGCTGGTTGCCGTAAATCGTGCCACCAGCACTGGTGGCGAGCCTTCATTTTCATCTGCAGGTCGTCTGAAGAAGTGGCTTTGATCCGAGATGGGTGACAAAAGCTTTAGCAACCTACAATCATGGTAAAAGTGTTGGAAAGGCAGCATCACTTTTTGGTTACTTTTCTTCCAACATTGAATATGGGGGAAGGGGGCCCACAAGAGCATGCATGGTAACTTTTTCCAAATAGTACAGCCAATAGTTTGAATAATCGAATAAAGTGTGAGGTGAAGTGATGCGCGCAACCTTCCCAACAACTTTTGACCACGATTGTAGCAGTGTTGAAAGGTCACAAGCAGAGAACAGAGAACAGTGTTTGTAGGTTTATTTAACGTAATGGCTGTATTGAATAATATAACAAGTGAGGAAGTCTATGTTATATTTATTGGGTTGTAAGTAAGATGGCGCGTAAATGCAAGATAAATGACGTACACTTCCTTAGCGTTTGTTTGTATGGGCCAGATTTTTTAGCCCTACATTTTTAAAATGGTCTCTGCGGTCCATGAAAGTGTTGCTTGTTCTTAGGATTCGAGAGAAAATTATCCTTTAACAGCAAGAGACAGTGCCAGCAACATTACCAGATGCGTGCCTTTGCTGCGCAATAGCTTTAGCTTTTCTCAGTATCCGTCAAATACGATCGTTCTTTTGTAATTTCTATACACATAGTTGCAATACAGATCGCACACTTCCTTGTATTTTGAAGAACCTCTCGGCCATGGGACTCGGTGGAAAAGAGCACCTCCATCCAGCAAGTACTGTATATTCCCTTTAGGATGCTTCTTGGCCCCTTGTGAAAGCTTGGCCCACAGCCTTAAGGTTAATGGCGAGCCGAAAAGAGCTGTTAGATAATATATGTGAATAGTGAATAGTTTTTTTTGAAAAAAACCATTGCAGCCAAAGGGCTGAATTGCGTTATACATTAAATACAAGAGTAGATACTAATAGACAATTGTATACAATAAAAGTTGAAAAAGCTGCGTTTGGCTCTATTGTTTTAAAACTAACATCATAAGTTCGAGAACGTCTTAGATTACACTTAGACTTATGCAAAGGTGGTAACAGCTTATGTAAACGATGAGAGATATCCCCTTCTATTGAGTTAAAGAGTGACTGGCTTAGATGATGGTGACGCTGCTCTAATACTCTAAATTCAGATCACCAGATGTTTTGCGAAGGTTATTTGTAAATTTTGTCTCCACTTCACAACGAATGAAACACACAGCTAATAGGCAAATAAGTTTATTTGGGACGGGCCTTGCAAGAACCAACCCAAACATTACGTGAATAAGAATCTACATAACTCGCTCAATAGCTGCTTGTTGATGGGTCTAAACTCCTGTCGCCGACCACTTGTGCGAATTGTCCATGTGGAAACTTGTGAAGAGTCCATCCTCAAAGCAGATCTGAACATATTACAATAGGTATTTGACGAGTGTTTCTATAGATTGTCCACTACTCTGGACCAAAATCTCTCACGTAACAAATGTGTGTCACAGAACAAAGAAACAAGCATGCAGCTAAAACATAGTCTGGTGGGTTCACAACTTTGAACCGATCCCTATATGCAAACAAAATTGTGCCGTTTAGGCTGGGATATCCACTACTTTAGACGAAAAATATCATGTACAGACACGTCACGCCAGTTAGGCAGGGGAGTCCACACCTTTGGACACAAATCCCCGTACACAACTATATCAGGCCAGATAGGCTGGGGTATCAACAACTTTGAACCAAAAACCCCGTACGAAGCATATCAGGCCAGTTAGGCTGGGGCGTCCACAACTTTGGACATAAATCCCCGTACAAAACATATGCGGCCAGTTAGGCTAGGGTGTCCACAACTTTGAACGAAAAAACCCTGTACAAAAACATAACACGCCGGTTAGGTTGGGGAGTCGGCTACTACGGACCCAACACCCCCATATACAAACACTATATCATGCTAGTTAGGCTAGGGCGCCCACTACGTTGGACAAAAATCCTAAAAGAGAGCACATTACGTCAGACAAGGTGAGTTGTTCATTAAACCTAAAATACAAAAATATCGTACAAGTAGACAACGCTAATTTAAAAGAGGATAATAATAATAATAATACAGGAGCTGAGCAACCGCTCACAATAGACGTGCGATTAGAACGGAGGCCAGAAAAAACCTGCTATAAAAAAAACCCTTGGGGAAAAAAAGCAGGAAATCTGGGTAGGAACCATGGCTCAAGCTCTGGCGGTTTGTAGTCTTTCCTACGGGGGCTTTACAAAGGTAAGACAGCCGATAGTGCAGTAAAAACAAAACATCTTAGACAACTAGAATGAAAAAAATATATATTAAACGGAGCTCTGAACTGGGTTGATTCCGAGGTCTAGATGACTATCACGTGCTACACTTCCCCTTATATACGGTTTTCTCTCTACCTGTGATGCACCAGGCCGCGTTGATTCCCGTGTCGACAAAATAGTTATTTCGGCCTTCTTCGCGAGCTCATTCGTCAAAAATAACATCTCTTTACCTTTTTCGTTAAGTTGGAACCTGTTCTTAATAGCCCAGTGCTCAACTGAGTTCACTAGTTGTTGGGCGAAACTGATTTCACCTTTCTCTACAACTTTCTCTACATATTTCCATAGGCTTGCGCCATCAACTATTAAATCGTTGATAACAAGGATAAATAGCCAGGGACCAAGCTTTGTGCCCTGGGGGACGCCAGAGGGAAACAAACCCCACTGCGACACGCACCCCTCACAAAGCTTCACCCTCTAGTACCGTTCGCTAAGAAAATTCATTATCCAATTTACAACACTTACGGGCAAATTGAGAGATCTTAACTTATCTGTTAGAATCCTAAGATCTATCAGGTCAAAAGCTTTCCTGAAGTCAAAAATGATTATTCTTACAGTAGCGCCGTTTCCGTCGGTGGCCATGGTCCAATTGTTCAGCATATCTAACAGGGCGAGTGTGGTGGAGGATTTAGGCACCGCTCCATATTGACATTCGTCCAGTATCTGCAGCATTGCTGGTTTGACATGCAAACCCACAACAAACTCCTCAGCAATCTTGGATAAACAAGGTGTCAGCGATATAGGACGAAGATCTTTTTTCAAGTCCTTTACAGGTCTTTGCTTGGGCAGTGGTGTAACGTCTGCATGCTTCCATATACTGGGGAGTTGCTGTTCCTTAAACGTGGCATCCAGTTTGAGATGGCGTCGGAACCACAAGCTTTGGCTGGGTTCAGTTTTCTTAGGGTCTGGTAAACTTGGTGGTTTTCAGTAACTTGCAGGAACGTAGGGGACTCATCCAAGAGTAGTGCGACCAGTGGTTCAACCAGTCGGTATTCTTGCATGGGCTCTAAGAAAGCCGTGTTGATGGAATTAGCTAGTTCAAGGTCGTCGAGGTTGCCAGCATCTATCAGATCGTGCAGGTCTCCAGAGCGTGACTGTAGACCACTTAAACGATTTACCTCACTCCGTCATCTCTTTGGGTTGCTATCGTTAAGAGTACTGATCTTGGACTCGTAAAATTTGCTTTGCAACGTTTTCTTTCACGATTAACGATGTTCCTGTAGAATTTAAATTGTATAGAGTCAGGACCCAATTTGTGGAAGGCACTTTGCCTTTTGATGATAAAGGCTTTCACCTCAGTTGTCATCCAGGGAACGTCCCTAACATTCACACGTTTCTTCTTCAAGGACGTAAGGATGTCAAGGCCTGTAGCTATAGCCTGTCTGAAAACGCACCCTAGCTCTTCGCAAGTGTTTAGGGATAAGAAAATTGATTCCCAGTCTAGAGCACCAAGATATCGACCGAACTCAGCTTTGCGACTTTCACGCGTGTCCCTTGTGTAGATAAATTTGTTGGAGGAAGTGGTAATGTAATGCGCGTGCCTCTTTAAGCTTCGGAATTCCAATCCTCGAGTGGATGTCTTCTTGTATCGTCTCCAAGTGACGTTGGTGGCCTGCAATACTGGCTTATACGATCCGTTTCTCGGATGGTAATTAGGACGCCCTCTATTACAAAATTCAGTGTCTCTTTACCTCGCCGGAAAATTGGAATCTATTAGTAAATGAAATTCATACGTCATATAGATGTAAAATTTTTGCGCACACTAAAAAGTTATCAAACTGAACCAAATTGCAACATTTGGGCGCGCTTTCAACATTCATTCACAAGTAAAGTGAGCGAAAGACTTTCTTTCGGCCTTAGCAGAAAACTTTGGACAATTCCACAGAAATTGGTGCCATTTCTAGACATTTTGCAGTACGCTCTAAATGAAATAGATGAACTGACGAATAACTTAAGTTTCATGAGAAAAATATGTTGGAAGCCCTAAGTGATTGAGTGCAATGACGTCGGTTTTTCAGTGAGGTGAAATTCACTTTTAATTCACAACTCAGGTCAATGACAAATGAAGTTTTCTTGAATTACTTAGCCTAAAACATGACCCTACTGTTTATTTAGTTTAACATTTTCTCCTTTCAACGTCTAACTTCGCTTGCGAAAGACACAATTTTTTCGCTAAATACTTCACAAAAAGTATAGTCAACCTGCGCGGACGCTTTCTTCAGGATTGTTGCTTTTGGCTGATTGAAAATTCTTGTGTGCAGTGAGAAATTGTTTCACCTACTAGGCATTACATGATTCGATTGGACTTACCTCGGAAGAAAAAGCAAGAAACTCTTTCTATCTATTTTGAGGGCTCTAATAAAAGTGGTAATTAGTCAAAATCCCCAACTAGGATTTACGGAGACTTTTGATATGTTATAGAAAATATGTTCCTGGACCAAAAACCGTTAAAATACCTCCCGTTTCAATGGCGATAAAATGCCTGGATTATAATGTCGTTGCATGCCCAGAAGTAATTAGAGATATCGCAACTTTGGTCGGAACCCGAAGATCGCCACGATCTAGCTGAAGATATAATGTTGCCAATTCGCCCTTATTCCGAAGTTATCCATCATGTAGATGGAGATGAAATCTCACAACAAGATAACCCTGACCAGAAATTCCCATCGTCAGACTGCCCGACCAAATGAGTGTGAAGATTCTTCAACAAGCATTGCTGTCATCAGGCGTTTCGTGTCTTCACCACAGGTGTAGGGTGTTTAACCAGATTGCCGCGCTGTTTGTACGTGCTTTCTACAGGTCCCGAATACGCTTACCAGCATGTTGCCTCGAGTGTATATGTTGCTGGTAAAATCCGGTCTTAGATTGAATCGGTTTTTACCTAGGTTAAATTGGTAATCTTCATTTTACCTAGCTTGAATACGCACGTACTCATGCAGATGAATTAAAGAAACTTTTATTGGAGCCTAAATTAAGCCTAGAGAAAAATTAGGATCAAGTTAGGATCAGTTAGGCAGTGGTTAAAAGGAAAGGAATAAAAGGATTTAATCCTAACTACCCCATTTTTCCATTTGGAAATCTCCAGAATGGATACTAGAGGATTTTTTGGTTGCACAATCTGTTGGTGGCAAAGCCATGAACTAAGCGGGCAAAGATCATAAAATTCAAAGTTACTAATGTGAACACATCCAAACAGTCAACATGGACGTGAAACGTGTGAGAGAACATGTTTTGTTTTTTAATTCTAAAGGAACACACGCAAGACATACTGAGATTTTAAAAAAAGAGACCTTTGTTACTTGTGCGGTTTAATTTTTACGCTATAATCTTTGTATTATCTATTAAGGGTGATACAAGAAACTGTTTTCTTTTCTGAGGGTGACTTCTGAAGAAACCGAAAAGCTGTTGTATTTCTAAGTGGAGGAAAAGCTGAACGAATTAACTTGTTTGCTTCGAAGTTTTTCAAATTTCTACAAGCTGCAAAATATTAAAAAGCGCCATCTAAATGCCCCCGGTAACTAAGAGTTCAGGATTTGTCGCAGATTTCCTTATTCTTGATCTTGTCCTTCCAGGAAATATTCATTACATCCCTAAGCTATTTCATCATAAAAGCAGGGAAGTTTTTCACCTGTGAGCGGTAGATTGCAATTGACCAGGAATGATGATAGTACGACAGCTCGATACACCTTGAACTTGACTTTGACTGAAAATTAAAACGTGCTGATTTTTCCATAGTTCTTGCAGTTTGAAATCTGTACGCTGCACTAGTGGCCCCCGGGGGGGGGACTCCCATATGAAACAGACGGGGATGCTCGTCGTCTCGCTTAGGGGTGTAAATTTTGGATTTTGGTCTCGCTTAGGGTGTTCCGGGCAAAGTGCCAATAATTTATGCCACCAAGGTCTCGTTTAGGGTTCCGCGAAGTAACACAGAATTACGCGAAGAGAAACAGAAGTCAAATTTCCTTTTAAATTTTCTTTTTAGATAAAAGCATTCGATGATTATGCCGTTTTATCATTAAAACTCATTGTGTGTCGTATTTTTGTGTTTTTAAACGGTCTCTTTTAGAGGTCAAAATTTGCTTCAGCCACGCCTAGATTGGTCTCCTTTAGGGGTTAAATTCAAAATTTCCGACGAGCATCCCCGTCTGTTTCATATGGGAGTCCCCCCCCCCCGGGTAGTGGCCCTTGCTTTATGAAGGTGCTTCTGGTTCAGGAGGCGGGTTAAGGAGCTTAACTGGTTGTCGTTGATCTTCAGACTGTGTTACGCATCTCAACACATCTTCTCAGTGTTCATGTTATAATGTTTACTTATTGGTTTATTTTTCTTTATTCACACACTTACCCATTGAGTCTCAACATTACAACATATTAAGGGGAAAAAGAACTGTAAGTATGCACTTAACTGACCCTAATTTTCCTTTAGGCTTAATTCAGGCTCCAAAACATTTTTCTTCAAATTATCTGTTTGTGTATTCAACCTAGGTAAAGTATCAGGATCACCAATTTAACCTATTGTAGGTAAAAGCGGATTAAACCTAAAACCGGATTCTTGAACAGAAATGACGTTGTAAGAGAAATCATTAGCGCGAGTTTCAATCGCGAATGTCGTAAAGCCAAAACCAAAGTAATTACTTTTGCCAATCCAAAAGGATGAAGACAATCCAAACTCGAAGTAGGTACACGTAGCTGCCGACACAAAGCGCGGGAAAAGGTGCACGCGCGAGCCAAGATTGGCCTTGGCTTCACTTCTGATCGGTTGAAAAAATGGCGCGAGAACAAAAGCAATTCGGTGATTACTTTAAACCGCTCTAAACAAAGAAAAGCAGGTAAAACCAACCTTAACAAAGCTACAACCTGATCAGGGTGAATTTTAAGGCGACCCACAGCAGGTGCCTAAGAAAACCTTCTTCGCTCATTGCGGTCGCAACTTTACGTTCAAGGACAACTCTTATTTAGGCAGAGATTTATGTGTGTCTATAGTTAGACCCTCACCCACTTATATATAGGTATGTATCTTCTACTGATGTCTTTCATTGATAAAATATCTTACCAGCACGGAAATTACGACTATATATTGAGGGAAAGTCACCTGGCCAAATTTGAGGTATTTGTGCATGGGTTTTTTTTCCCAGAACAACATAGCACTCCCAGTGGGAAATATATATATTTTTTTAATCCAAATTATTCATTTGGCTTTCTTAACCTGTAAAGTACTGGACTTAACATTCGAATTTCTCAAAGGCAAAACTGACATACGAAAAAGGCCAAGTTATAATTGCACGAAACACTTTGTCGGTTGTTTTTGAGTTTTTAGATGATTTCAAGGGTCCTTTTAAGTTAGTTTGAAAGGTCAGACATTTCAGACAGAAAACAGTTTTAACCCGCCCTTTTAACAGTTTAGTATGAATATGAATATTCCCCTGTAACGGTCTCCTGTATTAAATTTCGCTAAATGTGATGTTATCATCATGATAATCAGAAATGTTTAAGAAAGCTTGGTTTGTGATTTGCCGAAGAGAGCAGAACACCAAATGTATTTTGCTGTTGTTAACGCTGAGTTCACAGAACAGAATGCACGCCGTCAGTGCAATTTATCGCTGGGCTAAATTCTCAGTGTGCAAAATTAATACTTCTGTAACAACTGTCAGTTGAAATTTTTTTTCAGCCATGTTCGAGTTAAGCAAAATGATTTCAACAGCAAAATGAAGGTAACAACACTAGTGATGTCAAGAGAGGCAAGTCACGGTCAACTTGGCACGGAATCCTGCGTAGACGAACATTATCCAAACTGCGCTTGCTGCTTAATCGACAGGAAATACATCATTCCCAAAATGTTTTACTTATTTTATTTTGCCGGACTTGGCGCCGTGTTGCCCTATCAACCACTGTTTTATAAGGACCTTGGAATACCGGCCAAGAAGGCAGGAATAATTTCAGGTATCCAGCCATTTGTATCATTTTTATTTACTCCAGTGTGGGGTGCCGTGGCTGACAAATTTCAGAAGGGAAGGTTTATATTCGTCATGTCATTTACAGCGCTGACCGCCGTAGGAATAGCTTATATCTTGACTCCAATGCCGCACTGCGAGGATGCATACGGAAGAAGAAGCCTTTGTGCGATACAATCGAAAGGAAATTATTCTATTCTTTATAAATTCTCTCAGCAAATAATTGAGTCACACGATCTAAATCGATGGCCGATACAAGCTGAAGAATCCGAGTCCAATCTACAGACGCGAGAGAGCAAACAACATGAAGTTGATGAGGGGATCGACGTATTTTTGTACTTGTTGTTGGTCAGTTTATTTGGCACCCTCTTCTCGTGCCCAAGCCTTCCTCTGGGAGACGCGGCTGTTGTGTGCAAGTTACGTAAAAACAATGATGTACACAAATATGGCAAGCAAAAGAGGTGGGCCTCTATTGGCTGGGGTGTAGCAGCTTTCTCTTTTGGGGCAATTATCAGTGACAGGTATCTTTGTCCAGACATACCACAACAGAAGGCAGTAATCGACTACAGTCTCTGCTTCTATGGGTCCATAGTACTGAAACTGCTGGCCCTTTTTTCAGGCTTTCGGCTCGACTTTAATATGAACGGGGATAATAAGGGCGACCAAAGTCCTGGAATTAAGGAGGAGACACGTGGTGCCATGGAAGTCTTAAAAGCCATTAGAGAGCCACGTTTTCTTGCATTCCTTGTGGTTGTTCTCTATAGTGGAATGACTTTCGGCATGATTATGGGTTTCTTTTTTTGGCATCTAAAAGACAACTCTGCTCCACATATTTTGTTCAGTATTATCCCAGTGATTCGATCTGTAGCGGATGTTATTGTTTACACAATATCTCCTCATATAATTACCTTAATCGGTGTCCGAAACCTTATTTACCTCGTTCTGGTGGGGTACATAACGCGATTGACTTGTTTCACGTTCGTTAGTAGTGCCTGGGCATTTATTCCTCTTGAGCTTTTGTCCGGGCTGACATCTGCTGGGGGCTGGGCCGCTTTTGTGGCTTTTATCGCGTATCATTCCGTGGAAGGTGCTCCTGCTACGCTTCAAGGTATTTGACCCAAATTACACATTTTACATCTTAACTGACTGAACTGCTAAAGTATATGTCTAGTGTACCATTTTATCTTAAGAACATAAAATTAACCACGCTAACACAAATAATCTTTGTGTCAGAGTGTACCAATTAGAGAGAAACGCAAACGTCTCTCTCAAATTGTAAAATGAGCACCAAAAGTACAAAATTTGGGTATAGGGTATTTCTTTAACATTCATACAAGTTCATTGGTAGTCAGTATATCAGTTATTCAGGAAATTCTTGTGGCAAGAGCATTTTACCCCTGAAAAATCGCTAAAAACACTTGTCTGTTAGTAATAGAGCTGTGTGTGATTTTTAACATCCTCAAATGTTAAGTACGGAAAAGAGGCAGCCACCGAATCACCCTCTGTAGTCCTACAAATCGTTACTTTGAATTAACTTTGAATTAAAGGAGGCAGCGCATCCCAGTGGATAGAGAGCTTGCTTTGAGATCCGGAGATCTTGGGTTCAAGACAGGTTCTGACCACTCGTTGAATTTGTTCCATGTAGTCCCTGGTTCAATTTCCTGGCTGCACTTGTAAATAGCCAATTGGTTTGCCTCCGGCCAGTTGGGATTCTTAATACTCGGAGATATTAGCTATTTGTTGCTCTAAAAACTCCGAGGGTAAATAATTAACAATTATTCTTTGAAATTCGAGGTAAATATTCTGCCACTATTCACCGAGATTGAAAAGAATCATTGTTTTAGCATATACTCACGAAGCAATTTCAACAAAATTTGCAGAAGAAAACCATCCAAAGTCGATTTAATTGGCATCTCAATTCATGCGTGGAAAACGTGCAAGCGGCACAAAGCATGCACGAAAGTGTTCACAGAAGCTTCAAACATGGCAAATCTAAATAACCTTCGTTAAAATCCTCGTCACAAACAGCAAAATGGTCATTTAACACCTTATAAATCTAAATCGAAAGTCTGCCTGTTCAAACATTTTCACCGTTCGATCAAAGTTTTAGAGATTCATTTGAAATGGAAATTGAAAGTGCAGTTGGTAAAGGATCCACACGAAATGGCGGCTCTAATAGTCCATTTTACAGTTATGTGCTTCGTTTCCTGGCCTATGAATGAAAGTGAGGCTGGAGTTGATCTTGTTTTGATAGAAACCTCAGTGCTTTTCTTGTGTAAATTCTTACAATTAGCATGACAACAACATCGTTAACATAAGAAAAGGAGGGAGTTCTGTATCATAAGAAGGTCAACACCAGCCTCACTTTCATTTAAGGGCCAGGTAACTAAGCACACAACTGTAAAGAGGTCTATTGAGGTGAGCTTTGGTTTGTTGTAAAATGACCCGTCTTGTTTCCTTGCAGCCATGTAGAACTTTCTTAAACATTTTTTTAATTCCTCGATTTCAGTAACAATTTCGTTTTGCTGGGCGACCAGCCTTACAAAATAAAATTATTCCGAGTGAAGCAAATTGTTGGCGTGAAGATTGTTTAATCAAGTTAAATTAAGCAATAATTATTTGGAAAAACGAAATCAAACACTGATTGGCAAAAGTTTGAACTCTTCTCTTACCTTTGAAAACTATTAGGCCAAAATTTGTGGCCCTCTTTGTACTCTGAAGCACAGCATCATCTTGTATTCTCAATATTTCCGACTCAGAAATGCTGGCGAGTTTACGCCGGCCATTTTGTTTTGTTTGGATCACGCATTATTCACTCCGTAGGGAGTGGATAATTTCTCCGAGATAGGGAACCAATCAGATTGCTTGAAACACCAAAATCACTGAGTGAGTATATACTAATGATATTTATACTTACTTTACTTAACTGATGCACTACTATAGAAACCTAGCAAATTAAAATTTCTACCCTCTATCTTAGTCAGTTGTAACCGTTTTTATCACAAATACGTATACCAAGTATCCTTAACAAACGTATTTTAATGAGAGAGTTCCTTCACTTTGTTATTGTTAAACAAGTTCAATAGCTACGTGTACTATTGTTCCTTCAGAACTGCAAAGAAGTAAGGATCTAGGCAATTCTTGCACATTTGAATATTAAATACCACTTTAAACATCTGTAGCCAAACTAAATGGCTAACATGGCTAACTAGCGCTTAATTTTCTATACAGGAATCCTTCACGCGGCGTACCATGGTATCGGTCATGGACTGGGGCGAGTCATCGGTGGCTTTCTATTCAGTTCCTTGGGATCAAAAGCAACATTTTCCATATTTGGTGGTTTTGGAATCATAATGTTGATAATGTACTTCACAGTTAACAAAGCCTTCGAAAATACTTAAATGAAATGAAACAAAATAAAACGTTCCTTTTCATTTGTGCAGTTTTTTCACTCGAATTAGGCAATTTTGTTGTGTTATTTATTGCCCGCGTAGAAAGGTTTTTCTTTTCTTTTCGTATTCGTCCCATCATCCTGTTTTTACTGAAACCAGTGATAATTATTAGTAGGAGACTGGGCAAAATAGTGGCAATGTATCGCTAAGGTAAACGCTTCGCCAAAGTTTTTATATCATTTTGTGGTAAAATGTTTGTTAAATTGGAGATATATTTTAATGTGGCAGTGTCGGAGATACTCTTGCTGACTCGCAGGAGGTCTGTATTACGAAAGAATGCACAGCACAGTCCCCAATATATCATTACCTTGCACATCGTTTACTGAACATGATTAGATCCTTCTGTCCAGTCTATAAAAATCTACACATGACAAATAATGACACCATGCCAAGGAGAAAATCACAGAAGCAATGACCTAACCTCAATTGATTCTGCGTGGGTCAGGAACCCATGACCCGGAGCCTACAGCTCCCATACTGGGCCTATGTAACGGCATTTTTACAAACCGGTCTATTTTTAGACTACCTTTTCCGGAAAAAACAAAGGCAGTTCCAGTTCGGTTCGGTAACCCTATGACGTCGGCTTAATTTCTTGTAATTGGTCATCGGCCCACTATGGGAGTCTCATTCGCGGGAAATTCAATCTAAAAATAAATCGGTCTGTGGAAACGCCGTTACACGAACACAGTAGAGTTGTAGGCTTCGGGTCATGGGTTCCTGGTGAGTTCAAGAGTCAAAATTTCTCATTCCTCTCCAGGGCCATCAGAGAGCAGGAATTTGAATCTCTAAACGCTTATATATTACCTTACCCAGTGGAATTATCTTGCCTTTAAACAACTGGGTTTTGGAAGGTATGAGACCAGTCTTGTTTAAATTTCATAGATAGTGTTTATGACAACAAAAATGAGAAGAAAGCAAAAGCTAGCAAGGGCGTAGAAAAGAAAAGCCAATTTCATTCCTGAGATGTGTACAAGTAATCCGCCCATGAAGCCGCCAGTTGCGAATCCCAGGCCCATGTAAACACCATTTAAAATACCTTGAACAGTGTTGGAGACTCCCGGATGTAAGCCAACAAAAGACACACAAGACGACCACAATGCTGCAGTAGTAATTCCTTGGAGCAACTCCGCTGGCAAAACATACCAAGGGCTTTGAATGAAGTAGAAGTAAATAAAACGGAGGGAATAACAAAACAAAGCAAGATAGATGACATTAATGTGACCGAAAAAGCATAGAAGCCTATCAGTTACGAAGAATACACAAACTTCGGCTGCACAGTTGAAGCCGTTAATGACACTAAATAAGAGCTGATCACCTCCTAATTCATGAAGATACCAAAACAAAAATGTTTCTATAAAACCCGTAGCTGATCCGCAGAAAAACGCAATAAAAATAACAAAACAGAATTGAGGATTTCGAAAGACACCAAGACCTTCGATAACTTTGGTAACCTGCGCCTTCTGTGCATCCGGACCATCAAGAAAATCTTCATCCTGATTAAACTGGAATTGAGTTGCACAGAGCAGGGCTATGCTCATTGCCGCTGCGTAAACATAGAAGCATGGACCGTAATCAATAACAACTTCACCGCAGTGATTCTTTACTTCATTGGAGCTGATCGCGGCGCCAATAGAAAATCCACCAACACCCCATCCCAAAGATCCCCACAATCGAACTCTACCATACTTGTGAGTTTCGCCTCGAAGACTTTGAAGAGTGGCTGTATCTGCAAGGGCCTGGGCAGGAGCCGCGATAACAGTACCCAAGACAGTCACCACGAGAAGGTAAATAAATTGCGAAGAGTCGCAGCTTACGTATTTGTTATTGTTGGGGATTGGATCATCATGGAAAGAGTGGTTACTTGAAATGGTCATATTAAAAATGTGGCTTTCGGGCTTTTCCTTTGCTTCTGTTGTGTCATTCTTGTCTCTTAATCTCACACTGCAAGTATCCTGAAAATATCGGAAAGAGAATGGAAAGAATGGTACTGTGGGTGGGGAAGATATTCTTGAGTAAACGTCCGTCAATTTCATGTGCTCACGGCAAACAAAGTTGTTAAGGACAGTTCGATTGCCTGAATATGAAATACCATCCTCGTAATTTGTATTATAAAAATCGCACAGTATTGGATCATTGTCAACAGGAACCAGCAATAATAGGAAGTTTGAAACCAGCCAGCCCAACACAGATACAAGTAAAATAGCCTTGCTCTTACAGAACTGATCAGCACATGCGCCCCATAGAGGCGTACAGCAAAATTGAATTAACGGCCGAATTCCAATGAGTATCCCATTCTGATGTGACGACAATTTTAACTGCTTGTAGTAAACCGGTAAATAAGGAAAAAGCGTCCCAATAGCAAAGTAGAATGAAGTGTAAAATGCTTTGGATAGCCAAGTTCTTTTGTCAACGTTTGAAAAACATGTAAATCCATTTGTGTTTGATCCGTTTCGCTCCTGAGACACCCAGGACATTTCTCTGTAGGACCAAGGATTCAACCTACGATATGCTTGTAGTTAAACCTTATTACAGCCTGATTCCCCAGCCGGAAAAAGAATCACAATAAAATATTTTCCTTAAAAACACGTTATCTTTGTTGCTTAAAGATCCCCCGACGGTTCAGCTTGACGGCGACCACGGTACAATGATTGATTGACTGTCATTCTAATTCAGATACCGTTTTTCAATCAACTCGATTTCCTGATTGTCAGACTTCTTTTTACTTCAGATGGCTACACAATAAGGTACCAACCCTCCTTGTTCAATGAACAAATTGCTTTCATGGTATTTTGTCACGCTTGATCCTCTCTGTATAAGATTCTTCGAGCTGGCACCTGGTGGTGTGCAGGTCAATTTATCAGCATTCATCAGTGAGACTGACTTCGGAAAGCACATGACACCGATTTTCAGATAAATTTCCTTACCGAATGGTCTTGATAGCACAAGTGTTACAATTATCCAAAAAAAAAAAAAAAAAGACAATTAAGGAACATGCTCCGATGTTTCAAGCATCATCATCACCATAGCGAGTATAACTGTAAATCTTTACAAGATGATCGGTATATTTAACTCTCAATACTAGAGATTATTTCATGGAAAATGCGCGCGTACGATTTTTATTCACGAGGTGAGTACTACCAGAAAACGAACGAGTAAAAGCGCAGAGAAGGAGTGAGTTTTGTTTCGTATCAACGAGTGAATAAAAATCGTACAAAGCATTTTTCATGCTGTAATGTGTTTATTTCGTAGGTACCGGGTTTTCTTCTCTTTTTTTTTTTCGTGAAGCGTTTGGTAGACAAATTAATTTCGCACAAATGGAGCGATGAAAGCAATAAAAAGAAATGGTTTGAAATCGCTCAACCGACAATATTTCAGGAAAATCAAATGTTTGTTAATAACGGAAGCCATGCCAATAAACTGTTTAGTGTTATGAAAATAACTCTGCATTTAGTCATCATCAGAGTCGCTTTGCAGTTACTTCTAAAGGCCTCAAATGTTTCTATCTCACCCCCTCGGGACTTGACAAAGTTGTGGCAAGCGTCGAAGACTGATTTACCGTGTTGATGTTGATGTTAATGGAAAAATTACCACCTTGAATAACAGCTCCACTTCCATGGACTGCTTACCGGTATTCTGGGAGTCTAAGCTAACCCCTAAACTTCGAATGGAAGTCCACTGAAATTCATTGCCATCTTTAGTGCTGACGGAGATGATAAATTGCCTGATTTTTCATTCAGGTCAACCGCTGGAATAACTTCCATTTTCCTATCTTCGTCCTTCGTTTTCAAAAATATTTCAAGCAATCTTACATCTCGTTCAAGGTTTTGAGCGGCATTTTTGTTTCCTTGTTCTAAAATAAATTCTTCAACTGAGCAAACGTTAACAGAAGCAAATCGCCCTTTGTGAAGGAATCCAGGTGGCTCTCGGATTCTGGATTCTGAATAGTGGAACCCAGATACCCGAGTAGTGGATTCACGGGTTCCACCAAAATGGGTCCAGGATTCCATCCAAGTCTATGGATTCTGGAGTCCAAACAATGCATTCAGGATGCAACGTTCTGGATTCCGGATTCCAAATCTTCAAATTTTCTAGATTCCAGATTTCGGATTCCTCCACATCAGGCTAAGCAAACCTTCCCTTGCCCATTTTTGGAAGAACACGATTTTTGTGCAACAACTGTCGGGTAACGTTCCCTCACAGGTACCCCAAGCTCGAGATATGAGCAGCTCTTTATTTATAAGGATTTGTACGGGGAAAATAACGATTGTTTCTGTGACCTATGAAAATGTAACGATTTAAATAAAAATCGTCTTACCTTACTTTAGTTGAGTGTTTTTTCGCTCCTGCGTGGTCTTTGAGCCGATTTACGGCCATTCCTGTTAGTTTTTGAGGAACCGGTTTGCTCCCTCTATATATATACTAAACAAGGTTGGGTACTCTCACGAAGCAGTCGATCCGATTCGCCGAAGGAAAACGGCCGTAAATTCTCTCCAGCAGCTCCAGTCGCCTCGAAATTCCGGGTAGAGCACGGACGATAGTTAATTGTTCCTTCCGTGGTCTTTGCTTGGCGTCGAATCTTCACAGAGGCCGAATAAAACGTCGGCAATCTCTGAAAACTTTCCCGTTTTAGCCATCGAAAGAGGCTTTGTTCAAACTTCGCGTTACCCAACGATCAAAAGTTAGCTTAGCGACCCGGCCAGAGACGTCCACTCCGGGTGGGAGACAGTCCTTTGCTCCCATCAAAAATCACTTCCTTGAATTCACTTCCTTGAAATCCTACAGCAAACGTCTTTCTTTAGTTTCACAGATGAACAACAAGGAGTATTGAGAACTGCAGGGTACGAGGGTATTGATTTTTGATGGGAGCAAAGGACTGTCTCCCACCCGGAGTGGAAGTCTCTGGCCGGGTCGTGATTGTTAATCGACAAGGCTGTGCAATACTATTGTGAGGCAATGTTTTAAAGGGTGTTTTCTGGGTCCCAACTGCTGCTATGGTAATGGTACAGTGCCGCTCAAAGATCGTCTACAACTTGGTGTTTGAAAAGTATCTTGAAAACCAATTCAGTGAGCAGTATCTTGTTTTTTAGATTTTGAAACCATATCATAATTCTCTGACCCAGTACATGATGTGACAAAGAGAGATAAACTGGAGTAGAATTTGAAATATTTATGAAAAAGCTGAAAGATGAAAAAAATTCCACTCGATAATTTTTTGAAAATTCACTTTAAGAATGCAAAATAACGCTTTTCACTTGTTTCCAAACAAATCAGCGAAGGACGCTTGATGAATTTTTTTTGACATAAACCTGACAAAATCTAACAAACTCTATTTCCGGTTGTCTAATTTTGATTCATTATCCTGAGGAGCGGCTCAGGTGGCATGTGTGGCATTAAGGCGGAGCACTCGGCTGAACATCTGTTCTGAGCCTCCTAAAGGATAAGGATATGGCATCTTTTGTAATACGTTAAACTAAGTAATTTGCAATAAACTTGAAACTTAAGGATATGCCATTACAATGATGCAAATTTTATTTTCTAGTAGACTGTCAGTATAATAAAACATGTATTTCTACATCGACATACAATGTGTGTATGTATACATAATTATTGGAAATGTGCATACCTTGACGGATGTTCCTTTGCTTGATTTTGGAAAGCAGTGGCAACTTGATTTTGGTGTATGGGTGCTTTCCTCATGGTGATTTTTTAACTCACCAGGACAAGACATTACCGAGAATGGTGGAATTAATGGCTTAATTGGTACATTTTCGAAGGGAATTCTATAACCTTTTTTCTTGTCAATGTGACAAGCAGTTTGAGCATCCCCTTGCCTCGATGTCAAAGGAGAAAGGGGATGTCTCCTTTTCCACAAGTGTTTTGCTGAAATGCCAAATGATCACTTTTTTTTCCAGATTGATTCCACCCTTTTATGACAAGTGTCCCACAATGCACGAGAAAGACCATCATCTGCCTGGACTTAAAGTTTGGTCGAAAACGTCTTCAAATATTCTCAAAAATTCACCATAAAGGTTTCACTTTCTCTGTTTGTTAACAAAAACGTAAGAACGCAATCGACAAAAGTCGTCAACTGTTTCTTTCGGGTGGCTCAACAATATTATGAAGAGAACACGAGCTCGAAAGCGTTGAATTTAGCGCGCATTGAAATAAAGTCATGCTGCGTGTGGCCCGTGCGATCAAGAATTTCTCGAGATTAGCAAAGTTTCTGCCACCGCAATTCATGTAAGAAATCTAGAAATACCTCGACCAATACCACGACCAGGAAAAGGGGGCAAAATAAAAATAATTGTCAGATCAAAATAAATCACTGCTATTTTAGGTGAATCGGGGAGGACATCTTTAAACAAATCCCGCACACTTGGAAATACGTTACTGTAACGATACCTGCGAAATGTTCAGCGTATTTCTCCGCCGATATTCCGAACGATTTCCTATACATTTTGTGCTGTGATTGAGACTTTTCTCCTCGAGCAAAACCTTGCCGAACGAAGCAAGGTGAGTACGGCGATCAATTGATTTCCGTGTAAGAAGACACAAAACGATTTCACGGCCTGCTGACCTCTGATTGGGCAGAAAAGCACAAAGAATTTCTTGCACCAATCAGAATTGAGAATGACCTCTACTGTTTGGAACTCGTCTGGTAAGAACGTGTCCCCAGGGGCTCTTCTCGCCCCACTATGCTTTTCTTCGTCGCCATTTTCTTTTGCCGGTTTAGACTTCCCTTGCCTCCGCAATCTGCCTCTGGGTCTCCGAGGATGGCCCACATAGGACGCCGAGTCTGGGAATCAAACCCGGGCCACATTGGTGGGAGGCGAGTGCTCTCACCACTGCGTCATCCCAAAGATAAAGTACATAACATAAAGAACATAAATCGAACAAAAATGGCATACCTAGTCTTCTCAATAACTTATCAGTGTTTTTGTGGCGTACTCTGGCCATTTCAGCACTATTCCAGTGGGTTGTGGGTTCGCTGTTTTCTCTCGATATACTATTTGAAGGTTGGAAACTCCAATGAAGCAGTCTGAAACACAAGCTGCTGTAAATTCTTCCAAAAAGCTCAAATCGACCCGAAATTCCACTGACAGACAAACTTTCACGGAAAGAAATTGAGAATCGCCGAAGTGGGCTAACACTATCTAACCCTAACCCTAACCTGACCGGGCCCAAGGTCAAAATCTGTTACACACCAGGTGGGCGACGAGGCTTAGTCTCCAGTACAACTGAGGCCCTTCTCAGGAAAGTACTGAGCTGTCACGCAGATACGGACGAAGCTCAGGGAAATGTTGATGCATTAAA
Organism: Montipora foliosa; assembly: GCF_036669935.1. Classification (NCBI taxonomy): domain Eukaryota; kingdom Metazoa; phylum Cnidaria; class Anthozoa; order Scleractinia; family Acroporidae; genus Montipora; species Montipora foliosa. Next base: position 24,662,516 of record NC_090876.1, read on the forward strand.
GATTTTTCGCAAACAAAACATTAACATTCGTTTTGTTTTATAGTGTATCAGTCACTGATATCGTTGCCCACCCGGTGTGTAACAAATTTGAACCTTGGGCCCAGTTGGTAAGGTGTTTCCCAACTGCCGTGCACGGAACTTGGTGACAAAGCATCATCGACAGTCCTCGATGGAAAGGAGCCGTTAGATTAGCGACCCTAATTTTCCAAGTTTCCACAAGCAGCTGAAGAAACATGTCGCTGTTGCTTTCGCAGAACATTTTCTCATGGTCCACAAAATTTCGTTGTATACCCGTATCTTAAAATTTGGATAACACCCAAATACGCAAGATTCACAGACGTGAACGTGAGAGGCACTTATTTCGGGGAGATCGTGGTCTTCAAAGAGAGGCACCGTTTAGAAAATAAACAGATTCCTTTGAACTAGAAAGTTGCTGCATTCGAAGGTAGCTCCAAAAAGAACTGTGGTGTAAAATTTGCCCTTGGAGAATCTTTATTGATATTCATGTGCTAGATAATGAAGTGAAATGACGTTTTTGGTTTTCGCATTTTCTTTCCGATTAACGATAATTCCTTAATTGTAAGGAATAATTGCTACCTTAACATTAGCAACTTGTTTCTTCGCGTTTTCCTCTGACAAAATTCTTTCAAAGAAATGTAGTTGGTGGATGATTCAGCGCAAAAAAGCAGCATGCAGCATTATGTCACCTGTGTTATTCTGAACCTAAAAATGCAAATATCTGCTGTTTTCACTTGATGTAAAGAGACTCAGTTCTAATAATAATAATTTGGCAGTGCTAATCACCCTCTACTTGCAGCAACTCACCATATCGGGCTGAAAGCATACCGGCGAAGGCGGCTCTGGCTGCCGCTATACAGTCCATGATTGATGTCGGAGTACAGCACCATAGCTAGATGTTAAATAGCTGTAAGTCGATTTTGATGAGGGAGGAAAACAAGAGTACCCGGAAAAAGGCCCTCGCGTCAGGTTGAGATCGACTGAAACTCAAGCCACATACAAGAGGGTGCCAGAGTTGAAGACCGGTTCGCAGTGGTAGGAGGCCCGATGGATGACCACTGAGCCACCCTGACTCCCACATCTCATTCAAACCGGTATGTCTCTTAACCGCCGTAAACAGAGCTGTCAGAGTGCCGAGCAACTCTGTCTTCGCTGTCTTTATCGCCGTGCGATCTGAACCGATTTAACTTATTACAGGTACTGTTAGATAAAAAAAATCCCTTTTTCACGAATGGCACGCCGCGAAACGATAAGCGCATCATTTTAAGATCACGCAGCAAATAACTCTCATTGCTTTCATATAAAGCAGTCGTTTAAGTTAATTCGCTGTAAGTAGGCAGAAATCAGCTTCAACATCAAATTCCTAGAGTATTCCTTCATAGGAAACCTTTCACAAAGTTGATGTAGTATGATTTAACATCCCTTTTACTATGGGTGGCGCTCGTGAGTGTTCGTGAGAGATCGTATTAAAAACGAGTAAGTTGGAAAGTACACCCTTAGTCTCAAGGGACCTCAAGGAGCGGCGCGCTAAAGCAGGCTTCAATGACAATGTGCTTGTGTGGGCCCCATTCCATCAGTAGGGCTAAAGCTCACATGGTTCATATGGGGTAGACACTTAGCACTTCACATTATACTCTAATCAGTTAAGTCTTTTGCAGCTTACAAGTTGACAACAACATCAACAAGAAACGAAATTATAACTATGCGCATACAACATTTTTAAATTCCCAAATGTTTCAAAAATCCTTCGAATTTTAACTCAAATTTTCTATAGCTTCTCTAGGTTTATTTTGCTTTTTTAACGTCTCGATTGAAAAAGTATGTTATCGTTATTTTGCAGCTTACAAGTTGGCACTTTGTGACCAGATACGCTACTGAAATTGAGCTTGAAGAGAGGAATTCGGCCACTTAAGACGCCATTTCCTTATAAATTTCTGCCATCAGTCATTAAATTTCGCGCGGTGCTATTATGTTAATAAGGTTATAACTCATGCATATCAATGATGTCCGGCCAGTTATTCATCACTTGTGAAATTTCGTTGTTCGTGTTGCTGATTGGACGAACGATATTTCTTCACAGTGATTCATTTAGAAACAGTACGAATTTTATTAACTATGATTATAGTGGGTAAATCTCCGTATGTATGAAGTAAAATGATTCTTTATAGATCAAATGTTATTTATGAGCAGATAAATTCAAACTAACCAATAATATTATAGAAAACACAACTGACATAACAGTAAAAGTTTACAAGTGTAATGCTAAACTGACATGATCAACTTGTTTGCTGAGTTCAACGTTTGAGCCGCTCAATATGGAAGCTCTCCATGCAAGTGTATACTTAAGGAGTTAAAAGCTGGAAATAACGGATCCTACCTTTGCTATTAGCAACTTCTAATGTCTAAATGAAATAAATGAAACCAAGACACAAGTAAGATACAACAGATTTTATTGAAAAGGGGGAGATTTTGTTTTCGATAAACAGTTGTTAAAAAAGTATAAAATACCACACTGTGAAGTCTTAGCTCTGCTCTGAATAGCTGTTTTTATGTAAAAAAAACGTTTCACCTTATGTAAAATAATAATAGTCAGAATGAAAATAAAATATAAACAGGACTATTTTCTTAAATAGGGTCTTAAACATTGGTACACAATGTCTGCCATTTTGTCGTAACCGTAGGGAGTGAGATGCAGATGATCAGCCCAAAGGAGATTCTGAGTCTGCAGAGGAAGTGAATGCCTTGGCATCTTAGTCGCTAAATCACACAGTACAGTGCTTCCTTTTGATCTTCGAGCATAGTCTCTTAAATCTTCGTTGATTCTCCTTCGCATGACCCACAGTGTTTTAAAATTGGGCCAGGCCTCGTAAGCTGTTTCCGGAATAGTAAGCAGGAGTGTCCGAGCACCGTACTTATGAGCGATCTCGTGGAGGACTTCAATGTCACGAACGATTCGTGGCCTCCAAACACTGATCAGTTGGTTCATGAATGAATCGTCATCCCCAAAGTTCTTGACATGCGCTACGTCATTGGTGCCACCTAAAATTATCACCCAATCAAATCGTGAGCTATTCCCGAGAACTTGTGGCAAGCGTCGTGCCATGCTTCCATGAGCCATCTCACGCACTTTGCCGCTGGTCTTGAAATGGTACTTAATTCGTCCGTCAGAATTTAGAAGTTGACTTAGTCTTTGACTATATGGGTGGAAGCTGTGACCGTGATTATAAAATCCACTAGTTATACTGTCACCAAAACAAAGTATATTTCTCGACAAGGGATCAGAATTCCCCGGTGAAGAAAAAGAGCTCACACTACTGCCAGTCCCTTGAGAAAGAGAACCAGTCTGCTGAGCCAACGAAGACGGCTCCATAGGTATCTTCAGAGAGGCAGATACTCTTCTCCCTTCAGATGCTGAGATGGGGTCGTACGGAAGCCCAGGTGGAGAAGTTGGCAAACGCGTTGGGGTTTCTATTGACGTTTCGTCTGGTGGGCTCTGAAGGACTACGTCAGTTTGTCTTGACGTCGGCGAGGGAACAGCAGGAGAGGGTTTGTGCTTTGTTATCGGTAGTCGGCTAGGAATATTGTGTATAACGGAAGGCCTCGTTGAGGGTCTATTCTTCGCAACAGTTGTGATTCTTAAATTATTTGAAATCAGATTTCCCATGTCTAACCTTGACAAAAGATTCGTTAACCCAAGGTCATTTGTGGTTACTCTTGGAGTTGTGTGCTTTGATGGTACTGTATAATGTTCTGGCTTAATTCTTGGCTGAGCATCTCGTAAAGAATCGCCATTTGCTTTTTGATCTTTTTTAACAATCAATGGAAGGATGTTTTTCAAAATATCCTCGATGTTATAATTATTGCTCTTTCGCTTAGCCGTTGATGGCGTCTGAGAGGTGAATGTAGTTTTCATTGTTGACCTTGTGGTCTTGGATGTCACTTTGAGTGTTGGTTTCGTCATTGCCTTCGTCGTTGCCATGCTGTTTCCAGCTTTGGTGACATTTTGCATGCTCCTTAGTACTGCGGGAAGAAGTTTTGCGATCAACGCCTGAATATTATCTTCTCTTTTTACATTCGTTTTCTTTTTATCCTTTGGTGCCATTATCCTTTTTGAAGGGTGTTTTCTGGTCTTGTTCATCCTTAGATCCATTTCAGTTTTCTTTTTACTTTGTTTAGAGTGCTTCTTCCTTATCTGGCTCTTTGTAAGAACGGCCTCCAGCGAGTCAAAAACCTGGCTCTGAGTCCTGTTAAATTTTTTCATGTCATAAACCTTAGCAAGCTTCAGTACTTTCAACAGATTTCTGTAGAATTTTTCATCTGATGGCTTCACATCAGTCTTTCCTTTTCCTTTGCTTTTCCTTTTACTTTTCCTTTCATATTTCTTTTCCTTTGCTCCATAGTGGTTCTTTCTTTTCTTTTGCAGTCCTTTTAATTTACTTCTCCTCACTTTATGGATCGTGTGCTTGTCTTTATGGGATTTGGACTTAGACAATTTTTTTCGTCTTTTTCTTTTCATAACCTGATGAAATGTTCTCGAAAGCAATTTACCGTTCCTTTTTCGTTTGCCTTTTTTGTACCGTTTCGTGTTTTTATTGTTATGATGGTGCTGATGTCCGTGCTTGGTAAGCGCAGAGACATCATGGAGCTCCTTTCTATGCTGTTTCTCCATTTTATGAGCAAGCATGGCAGAAATATCCCAAACCCTTGTTTCCTTGCCGTTGGCCGGCAAGTGTTTAACAGAACGGACATAAGACAACTTGCAAATCCGAACTTTGTATCTCGGAATTTCCTGCTTATTCGTCCGCCTGTCCACAACTATTATTCCCTTAGTCAGATACCATTTTTTCCTGCATATTTGCGCGTATCGCATGGAATACTTGCTTCGATGGTATCTTCTTATTCTCAATTTAACGACCCCACACATTAGCAGTGTGTGAACAAATCTACCCTTTTCTTTTGTCCTTGTCATTTTAACGGTTCCTCGCGTAGAGAACTGGTCAATAAGTTTACAAGTTCTGATTCGATGTCGACTGACTTTCCATTTGCCTCTAACTTCATCGTGTATAGAGTGATGCTTTCGATACTGTCTGTACTGTCTAAAGTCTAGAACCTTGTGATGTCCACTGTGGTGTTTGTGGCGAACACGTACATTTCTAATACGGTGATGATGAATTTGTCGAGACCGTGTCTTTCTGACGTGTTTAAGACTCGTTTTGTGGCCCTTAAGACTTCCTACACGTAGAGATTTGTGCTGTACTTTAAGATGCAACCTCTTCAAGTGATAAAGCCCGACGTGTTTATGCTCAATTCTTCGATTAATTTGCGCTCGTTTTTGGGGCAGCAAGTGTTGAATGTGCTGCTTGCGTTTTGAATGCGCTGTGTAATCTTTGTTCTCGTTTGTCTTTTCACGATGGTGATGCATTCGTGTTGAAATGCGCCTTCTTTGGTGACTAGTCGCTTGTTGAATGGCATACGTATGTCTTAATTGAGTTCCATGATGTTTTCCCTGCTTTGATTTGTTTATATGCTTCTGCGTAGAATCTTTCGTGGACTTCCCGCTATTACTTACGATGTGGTGTCTGTTGAAAGTTGCTCTTTTTAAATTTCTTTTGTTATCTTTTTCTTTATGTTTAGAGTAATCCTGCCTCCAACGGTGTCGTACTCCATTTCCCTTCTTTCCTTTCTCTTTTCTGCGCCTCCATGCCAACTTTTTTCGCCTCCTCCTTTTCTTTTTTGACTGGTGCCTGTGGTTATCAGCATTGTTGGTACTGTCTTTGAAAAATGTAATCAGAGGTGACGGCGACGTTGTTACATCTACCTCTGAGTCTTGTTGACTGTCATCTCCATGATATCTGTTGTCACGGAATCCTTTTGTTTGCATGTTCTTGTAGGTTGGTAACACATAGGGAGACCTAAAGGGTATGGTTTTCGTAGAATACGGCAACATTTCTACCTGACGTTCGTTGGACATGCCAAAGGAATTTGCGTTGTAAGGAAAAGGAGTGGAAGTCGGTTTCTGAAATTTAAACCTTCTGTCAGGGTAATCGTGTAAAATTGGAGGATGTGAATGGTAATTAAACACGTAAGGATATTGGACAGCGGGTAATCCCGAATTATAAACTGTAGGATACGGTTCTTGAGGATAATTTGGATTATCTAACAATGGCTCATCAGTATTAAACATCCTGGGATAGAAGTCATACAAAGGATTTTCCGGGATCTGACTTGACGTCCAAGAAGGATAATGATTTTTAAGCCAAGGATGGTTTGTTCGTGGAGGATTAATATTATTGCTTGAAGAAATTGTACTGTGTTTCTCGTTTACAGGAGAATTGAAGATTGCTGGATTTGAATTCTCTCGCGAACTTTCGTTGTGAAAGGAAGGAGGGCTCGTTGTACTTTGATCACTGTGACCGAAGACACTTTCATTTTGCAACCAGGAGAATGTGCTGATGTGGTAAGTTGGCGCATGTGTCGTAGGGTTTAACTTTGAGACAGTTGTCGAGTTACCAGATCCAGGTCGTCTCACTGAGCGGGAATGGGCACAAACAATCTTCCAAATCACGTAAAGGAACGTCAAAATGAACAAAGAAAAAAATGCATAGAACGCCACTGAGCCGTAACCACGTTGGCAAGAAACCAATGCGCTAAATTTCTCTGCGCAATTAAAACTACCACTGACGTCCTGAAGCTTTGATCCTGTATTTAAGTTATGAATTCTTTTCCACCAGTAATTCTTCGGCACTGACGTGGTATTTGTCCCAGATCCTCGTTTTCTTTGCTCTCCAACCATAGTGGTTTATACCGAGCAAACACTCTAAAACGGGAAACTGTGTGTTAATTCCTTAAACTTTAAGTACTTATAATTTCCTCGAAAAATGGTCTATTGTTTCGGTATTAGAAGCTATGCAAGATTGATGTATTCTTCTTCAGACTCATCACTGATACGTGAGTCTAGCTCCAAGATATACATTTTCCCTGACTCTGATCAAAGTGTGGGCGTGGCAACAAACTTGAGAAAAGACGTGAAGGGGTTCCCTTTTCTTCGACGAAAAGTCGGAATTAAAAGTAATCTAAAATTACTCATGCAAAAATTGAAATATATTAATAGCTTAAGTCTGCTGTCAACATATACACGGAACGAAGAACATGCATTAGCAGATCGCAAATTAAAAATCATAAATGGATTAATGCCTGGAAAAACTAACTTGAACAACATTTAATCAATACTTTAATTGAAACAGTTTCAAAAGTGAAACAGAACCTGAACCTATTCATCCTGCAGGTCACATTGCCAACGAGAGAAAACGTGTTGTAGCTCTTTACATACAAGTAAAGAGAAAAGCCACAATAAACTAAAACAGTATTATTAAAGAGTGACTTTTGCTACTTTTTTAAGGTTTGCATTCTGTATGAGGTTCTGTTTCATCGCTTCACCAGAGCAAACGAGTTTGTAAATACTTGTTTACCTGATAAACACAGCAGGTGAACAAATTGTAGACTTTCATGGATATTTAAACAAACAAGTACCGTAAATGTCGTACCAATCGCCCATGAGACTCAAGGCACTGTTTGTACCAACAGTTTGAAGTTTAAATGCCTCCGTATTATTAATTTCTTTGACTGACCTTTAAAATATCACACACTTTTCACGTACGACCCCATACAGCCTTCTGCTTTTCCTCTTGATCCCTTTCGTACGTCTCATTTGGTAACGGCGACCTTTCGGATGAAAAATCCTACCGGTGAAGGATTTTCTTTTCGATGAAATAGCTTTCGACTTCTTTTTAGAGCAAACAAAATTCGGCCCGATTTCATGCTTAAAGACAGACCTTTCTTGCTCGTCTGAAAGAAAATATTATGAGCAACGCCCTCCACAGAAAGAAATCTCAGATTTAGAGATGATGAATGGCATGAGGTCATAATGCTATACAAGAGGTTTGCGGAGGCCGTCTCTTTTACATTGCGAACTTGGTCTATTTACCTTTCCAAGAAGCGACAAATATTTTTTAAACTCGTTTTTTGTGTCGCTGTAAATAATTTTTGTTTTTATTTATCAGATATAAAGCTTCACCGATAAATCAAAATACTCCCAGAAGTCCATAACCCAAAAGTGTCGATCCCTCTTATTTGACCTTACCTTACGGTATTCATCTAAATTTGCACATGCAGGTCCCGCCAAATAATGCCCAATCAGATTGAGTCTGATGACCACAAAGCTTCTGATTGGTGTCACTCAAGGGATTGCCCGCGATAAATGCAAAATAGCATTAGCCATACTAAAAATAGATAATACCGTAAACTGATGGATTGGCACTTCTGGGTTATATGGACTTGTGCTTTCAGTCATATCCTTGACTGTGAATCAAGAGGGTTTGGAGAAAACCTTCCCTAATGCTGAAATGAACAAAGTAATGCAAATTAAGATTAACTATTAACAAAGAAACCAAAACCATTTATACTCGTGTACGCAAAACACGATTCCAAAACTGCGAATAACGCGAGGCAGGATTCGCTCTGACGAAGGGCTAACGCTCGAAACGTGAGCTTTTAGAATCCCTGTACGGTGGTCAATTTACATTAGCAACTCCGTTGATAAAACCAAATTTTTGTGACCAGATTTTTGATCTTTTCACAATGGAAAAGCAGCTGGAACGTACAAGTAAGATGTAATGAACAAAATCGAACCTCACTGCCTTCTTGTAACAAAACTACCGTCTTTCACACGAAAGCAAGAACTCCGAGATGAGATAAAAACAAATGTGTTCGGTACAGAAAACAGATCAGTGCCAATTTCTTCTGGAGTTAAAGGGTATTTGTGTCACCTGCTAGAGAGATTGATATAATGCAATCCGATTGAAAATATAGTAATAGGTGTAATACATTGGAATTGGAAACTCATATCGCTTTGAGTTTTATTGACAACGATTGCTTTGCTTCGGTAACGAAACAAATATCGTGTGGATGTTAATGTTCAGGGGGTATTACTAAATCAATCAAATTAAACCACGAAACACCGAAACACCGAAAAGAAACACCAAAACACCATGTATGACCCCACCATATATTGAATACTAACCGATAAAGGTTGGATTTTGAGATTAAGTATCGTTTTAGGCTAGGCCTAAAACGCCCCTAATTCATTGAGATTAATTTAAGATTAGGATTCAGGACTAAGATTAGGCCTAATCAGACCTAAAACGATATCTAATCTCAAATCCAACCTTTTTCGGTTAGTATTCAATGTAATATAGTGGGGTCATATATGGTGTTTTGCTGCTTCGTTTCGCTGTTTCAGTGTTTCGTTGTTTAGTAATGTCATGTTCAGGTACCCGGTCTCTTTCTCCTCTCGAAATCTGCCTTCAAAGTCGAACACCATTCATGCCTTCTTGGGGTTTTGCGTATGCACGCTAAGTTATTTAGACAAATTTCAGTCGTTGCTGTTTCCATCACGTTTTCTCTCTAACTAAACCTGGTTTGGTTCAGAAATCTAAATTTTGGCATCTTTTGTTTTTCCTTACTGTGTCCCATTCATAAGTGTATAACCTGTTCACAATGATGCATTTTCTTAAGGCCGCAAAGGCCATGTGTGGATAGCCTTTGTTTAGTTATTTGAAAACAAATAACATTTGTGTTGAACATATGTTTACTGATTATAACTCTACTGAGTGTTTTGTACCATGACGTAGAAAAAGAGTTCAAAGTTTACCTGGCTCAATTAGACAGCCTTAAGATTTTCACTTTATTGAATGGTCTGTTTAAAGTCTTTTTTGTTCCTTATACTGTATTCATAGAAGAAATATAAAGCAGACATTTTTTTAATACTAGATTACGGATGTGTAGGCGAATGACAAGGCTGTATATGTGCAAATAACAATCTGCGTAGCCCTGGGCAAAGCCCACAGCCTACAAAGGAAAATGTAAGAGCTCTAGACGTGATCACATGCAGGTCGATACTTGGGGAAATACTATAAGTTGTCAGTATCGATGCGTGACGAGTGGCTTAGAGCTGGTACCTGCAAATCAAGGAAAACAAAAAGGTTTATTAAAGCAAGTTTGTAGTCAATGCAATATGAACAAGGCATTGCAAAAAACAACCTCTGCAGAGCATCGGAATTATCGATCTCCAGAAGATGCTTCTAAAACTCATTTCGAAAGAAGCAGCCCAACTCTTGCAAGTGAAAGCGACAGTGAGCTGTTTGGCTTGGCGCTAATTCTTGGTAAAACTTTGAACTCCGACACAAACAGATCTCATCAATTGTCAGATGAAATGCACTACGAAAATGAAAGAAACATAGAAGAAATCCCCATTTCACCAGTCAAGGAACAAGATCATATTCTTTGCAGGTGTTTTTCGGGAATCAACCGACGACTTCTAATTTACAAAATGTTTTATTTCTTTTTCTTCTCGGCCGTGGGGGCGTTATTTCCTTACCTCGCTGTATTTTATAAGCAACTTTGGCTTTCTGCTCACGAGACTGGAATATTGATGGGTATCAGGCCTCTGATACAACTCTTTGGAACTCCAATGTGGGGAGCGATCGCTGATACGTACAACAAAAGTAAATTTATTTTTATGGTATCATTATCCGCATGGCTGGTGTCCAACTATTCCTTATCGCTTGTATCACCAGTGATCCAATTAAGTCTTTGCAGGGACAACGCGACCATAGGTATTGTTGAAGAGATCCTGGAAATACTGAAGAATAAAACTCCACCGGCCAAAACTTCCACTGATACCGTCACTCGACACAAACAAAAAGCACCGACAGTTGTGGATACAGGAAAAGATAATTCAGATCATTGGTTTGAAATTGTCGGACAGGTAAATAAAAGCAATCCGACGCGCAACACTATTCTTCGCAAATCAAAGAGTCCAAGTCGAGTGGAATTGTCTCACTTACTTGCGAATCTGTCTCACGACCTCGTGAATGGATCCAAATATAACGTGAAGTTCTCCGCAAAAGTTGATGCAACAATGGTCCCCGCCTTTAACAGGTCAAGGATTGTGCAAAACATAGGAATCTTTCCAAATGTTAAGCAGAGAAGACGGCGTCGAACAGACAAAACGTACGGGTTTTCAACACCCATTGCTCCTTTTCTGAGTTCACAAAGCGATCAACATATCAACCGAAGCAAACAAGTTTCTGGTGGCAAATCGCGCCGTTTTAAAGTAAATGACAGAGACTTTGTTTCTGACTCGGCGTTACTGGGATTTTTAAATAGTAGTCAGTCGGGTAAAGTTGACATTAAAGGGCTCGCCAACCAAGTAAACAGGGAAAAGATTGAAAGAGTGTTTGACTGGCTAAATATGGCTGGGGAATACCCATGGCCATTGGACACTATAGCTGACTATGAATCCACACAAACGTCATACGACTGGCAATCCCAACACGAGACACACCTGTTTACTATCCTCTTTTTTATCACTGCTGTTGGAACGCTAATAGCTGCTCCAGCAATCACTTTAGCTGATACTGCTACACTGCAAAACCTGGGTGAGTTTTAATGTTGTTAATTAACGAGGATTGTTAAAAGTACTTTCCCGAGCTCTCAGTTTAGAGCAAATTCAGAGAAATGTAGGAATTAAAATAAATAAAGAACAAATTAGGAATTAACGATAATCGTTAATTTAGAGACAGAGAATGGGTTGGTCAAGTCAAGCCAATTTTTATATGTCACACAAAAATTAACAAAAAGAAAGAAAAAAAGAACAAATCAGATATGTAGATTAAACCATACCTTATGGAGCTTGCATGGGACACCCAAATAGTTCGAGGAACTGACCAAGTAGGTAACCAGGACAGACCAAAACACTGACACTGTCTCACACTGGTTGTGGGATATGTGGGAACGAGATTAGACCAAAACCTCATACGTTTTGAAAAAAGCTTTTGTCTATAAATTAAAACTCATTACCAGCAGCACGCACGGGAGTGTTCTAGATGCAAATTCTTACGAGGTGTAGGTAAGGCCCTGGTCAAACGCCGTACTTCACATGAGCCGAACTCAATTGACTGAGTTCAGCCCATAGGAAGTACGACGTTTGACCCGGGCCTAAGTGATCGTCTGGGAAGATCTCGTGCATTACTTCGAAGGATATCAGGCTAAATACGTTGGAGTGAGTTACCGTCTGGCTGTGCAACTTGTGTAGAATGGCGTAGTGGTTGGTCTTCATCAGCTCCTGTGACATCTGTGATCGTATGAGTTTCAGCCGATCTCAACCTGACTCGAGAGGTTCGACATGGCACTAAAAGAATGTTACTGATTCCCTAAGACCGCACGAAACAGTGGTGATTAGAAGGGATATGTCAAGAATAGTTGTGTTTCAGTATAAGTAAGTAATCGTTTACTATCCTCATGAAAGGTTAAGTTCGTTCCCATTTTATTGATCGTAAAATGGAAAATCCAAACCCCACTTTTCGCAGCCACTTAAACGCCAGGAGCTGAAAGGTTCTCATTATTACAAGGCATAGCTAATCACGCTTTCATCGACTTGTATTCAGTGATACAAAAACGCGCTTTATCGATGCCGCTTCCGGTTTGGAGGCGCTTGCCACAAGTTGCTAATATCGGCAAGTTGAAATGTGAGATTTTTTTATGATGGTAATTAGTAAAGATTTTCATATAAAGCAGTTTTCAAATGACTGTCGAAAGTAATTACGCGATTGCAATTGCTGCGCTTAGTGATTGGTTTTAAAACCTTGCGTCAGTTTGTCAACCAATAAAAAAGAACCAATCGCGACTTGCACACGCGATTTTTCCCGTACTAATTTGGATTGGTTCATTGCGCTGTTCGCACCTGCTGTGATTGGCCGAAGTAATTACTTTGGTATTAGTTTTACGACACTCGATTGAAAACCTTCAAATCTGTTCTCTTAAACTACTGATCCTCCTCTAAGTAAACAAAAGTTTCAAACTATCCCCTGAACTTCATATGAGAAGAAAGTAACTAAGCGGCGACGGTCTTTTTTGAAATTGAGTCTGGTGGAAAACAAGCGGACACTCAGGGTATTGGAATTTGTGGAACGCATAATAGTTTACGGAACGTTTAGGCGCATGCCTTTTGTGAATGTGCATCGCTCTACCTTAGGCATCTTTTTAACAACCCATTGATTAAATTGATTGTTTGCGTCTGATTAGCCTGCAAGCAGGCAAGCTTGCTTGGGGCATAGAGCGAATATGGAATATGGAATTTCATCGTTATGTGGATACCTTTACGATACCTTCGCTCTTTTCAAGAACAAAAATGATGCTTTGAGTTTTTTACATTACCTGAATGGGAGACACAACAACATTAAATTCACAATTGAGTTTGAGCAAAACGATGAAATTCCATTCCTTGATATTCTTATGAAACGCAAGCGTGACAACTCCTTCTCAATATCAATCTATCGAAGGAGGACATTCACCGGTCTTTACACCAAATGGAACTCTTTTACTCCGCGTAAATACAAAATAAATCTAGTCCGCACTTTGGCTTATCGCTGCATTGGAATTTGCTCGTCACCCCGGTTGTTACAGTTTACCTTAGATGATCTCAAGAGGATTTTGTTACTTAATGGCTACCCTGTGGGAACTATTAAATATCATATGAATGATGTCATTGAGAAACATCAAAATAAGCCAAAGGATCTTTACAAACAGTGGAAAAAAGAAAAAAAGAGTCTCTGTTTATCCATGATCTAAAGCCAGCCTTAAATGAAAACGTTGGCAGTGAGAAACTTTACCTCTATTATTAGCGTATTTCTTGATCTAACCCGAAGGTCGTGGGTTCAATTCCCACCCTGGTCAGAGTTTTTCTCTGACCTTGTGTGGGCCCATTTCCATCAGTAGGGCTAACGCTCACAGGGTTCATATGGGGTAGATACTTAGCACTTCACTTTACACTCTAATCAGTTAAGTCTGTTCAAATATAAGTGCTACACGACCAACGTTTGCAAAAACGTAATCCCTCCTTGTACTTGTACATGTTCATTGCCGTGACTTTAACATCGTCAGTTCCCACGGCCTGCTCCCGTCTGACCTTGTAGCTCAGTTGGTAGAGTAGCGGTGATCTAACCCGAAGGTCGTGGGTTCAATTCCCACCCTGGTCTGTCCTTGTAAGGACCCATTTCTATCAGTAGGGCTAACGCTCACATGGTTCATATGGGGTAGATACTTAACACTTCACATTATACTCTAACCAGTTTAGTCTGTCTAAAAAAAGCATTTCTCTTTCTTTGGGGGTGTAATTAAAAAAAAAGGGGATTCTAAAAAAGAACAAGAAAGCCTTTTCCTCCCTTCTTCTCACCTACCCCTCCCTCATCTTTTTCAGTACCTCCACCCTACCCCACCTTTCCTGCACACATCTATCCCCTCTTGAGTATCACTTATGCCCACTACCTCTACACAGCATTACTCACAGACATTTCATATTTCTCAAGACCTTTCTGTATACTCACCAGAACTTGATCTTTAATTCCCTGCCACTGGATCTGCTGCCTACTCCTTAATCCATTACTTATTTTTTTATTTTTTCACCCAAGGCCACTCTCGTCCTAACTTTGATATATTCACAAATCAATACAACACCACAGCCACATATGGCAGAGTCACGCCAACGTAATTGCGTAAATGAAATAGATTTCTAGAGAGAAATAGAGGAATTGAAAGGCCACCTAAAGACAGAAGACTCACAAAAAAACATTAAAGCCAAACATTTCTTGAAACAAAAAACAGAAAAGCAACTCCGCCTTTCAGGAAACAAGGATCGATCTAAGCTGAATTAACAAAATTAAACAACATATGATAACTCGAGGGAAAAAGGTTACAGGAACTCTTCACAGGAAAGAACAAGAAAGCAGTTCCAAACCCGGAACTGTTTCAAGTCTTGTCCTAAGCACACTGTTGAATTACGGAAAAGTAGCTTCAAGAAATTATGCGCGCATTAGCCAGAAAGTTGTCAACACATCCATTCCACGCACAGAAAATGCCCAAAAACCAATGGCAGCTTCAACGTTCCTCTCTTTGATAGAGATCGACTTGATGGTAAAATTCCACCCTTGTACCTCAACATGCTTTTAGGAAAAAAAACTGAGATCGACAACCATTACGCTCGAGTAGTGACCAAGTTTGGAGAAAGAAGTCTAGTGACTTCCTTCACGAACAACATTAAACCTGTGCAGTGCTGCTAATCTTACTTTCCATTATTTCAAAGAAATTTTCTTTACATTCAACTTGTAAACAGGCCTTTTTGCAAAATGAGTAAAATCGTTTAAGATAAATTGTAATTTATTAATATCGTAACAGTACAAATAATACCATTATTACGTTTCGTGATAATGTAGTTACTTTCCAGTCGTATACTGCTTTATGAATTGAAAATCTGAGAGACAAATATTTGTACAAGTTATATTGCCAAGGGAATGATTAAAGAATATCACTGGTTTTTTTCATTATGAAAAGAACTTAGTCCTACTTGTGAAAGACAGAAATACGAAGGGGTAACACTCGAAATTTCTTTACAGTGGTCAATTTACCATATCAACTCAGTTGATAAACCCTTTTCTGACACTGACACAGCACCGCAGCTTCTTTACAAACTTTATTTGAAAGCGTGCCAAATGAATCCCTTGCCTAGAAAGCAGTGTCTGACACTTGCCGACCGCAGATTAACTGTAATTATTAAAATCTCAACCTCGGATAATGAATTTCTCGTGCTCTGATTGGTTTACTCAATCTCGATTATCAGCTCATATACCTTAGTTTGACCTTCTATGGCAAACGATTGCGCTAACCGTTGCGAAGCTAAAATTATTTTCGCCGGCAAGCGAAATTTCTCTCTGAATAAAACAAAACAGGGGCGGATTTAGGGGGGCCGAGGGGGCCGCGGCCCCCCCTTTCAGTTCGTCGGAGATTTATTTTTTTTGTCAAAATATACAATAATTTTATAATTTTGTAAGCAGTCTGTTGGAGCTTTTGATTTTTTTAGCTAAAGCATGATTTTTCGCTAATAGTATGACCAAAGTTGTGCGAAAAAGCTTTCAACGTTACCGGCGTTAATATGATCGTTTTGAAATGACGAAGAAGACTGGATGAAAATTCCTTGTCTACAGTCAACCTATTTTACAGAGACTGTAACAACGTAAAATCTTAATGTCTATATATATAATTATATATGTTTTGGTTAGGTACAAATAGAATATCATTGTGACACGTACGTGCTTGTGTGCTGTTCCATCAAATCATGAACCCTGTGTTCATTGCTGCCTTTTGCACTGACAAGCATCTCTTTGGATTCAGGGTAGGACTTAGCCGTTCGTTACAGGGTTCGACATTAGATGCTATTGAGGCATACATGCATATTAACGTGGTGAAAGATCAGCTGGCAGATATGCTTAAGGATGCAAAAACAGTGTTTGCGCATTCAAAGCATGAAAAGATTCAGAAAATGGCTAAGAAAGCAGACGTAAAGATCACCATCCTGCGCACTTGTGGTATACAGACACTTCGTTTGTTTCTTCCAAGGCTGTTGTGACTTTGGAGCGAAGAGTCATAAACCATGCATCATTATAACCACAACTTATAATTTTATTCAATATGGAATCCTGATATTTTACTTTCCAGATTGCACCAGATTGCATGCAAGAGTACCAAGAGAAAATGAGGGGACAGAGAGGGAGACTCCCGGTCCAGCCCTTGGGATATGTCATGTCTACGAAAGTTATTTTTAGACGAGCGGAAGTCCTTGTTCTAGCGGAAGTCTTTATTCCGAGACGTCCGCATGCAGGCCAACCTCGGTCTGATGTTTGAAAGAAAATAAATATTCATTAGCCTTCCACGTGCGCCGCCATTTTTTCTCTTCACTAAGAACCTGAGAGTGAGACAAGACTGCATGCGGACGTCTCGGAAGACAGACTTCCGCTCATCCAAAAATAACTTTCGTGGACATGACATATCCCGACCAACGCTCTGAGCTCCGTCTCTGTCCCCTCATTTTCTCTTGAGAGTACCCAAATTTTCAAAATTTTCTGGGGGGGCATGCCCCCAGACCCCCCTAGAAAGTAGCGCCGAAGGCGCTACTGAGGCGCGCTGATTAGTATTCTTGTTCGGCCCCCACTTTCAAAAAATGCTAGATCCGCCCCTCCTTAACCCTCATTTGTGAAAAGAATTATTTTACTTGAATTTCCTAATTTTAATTAGGATTTTGGATTATGATTTTGAATTAGGATATGATTTTGAATCTTAAAAGATTCAAAATCATAGCATTATACGCCAGTTGACTAAAATGCACTACAATAGACACTACAGTATAATACTGTAATAATAGAGTTTAATTTTATGTTATTTACTTGCCTAGACAAACCTGAAGCCTATGGCAAGCAGCGATTATGGGGTGCATTTGGTTGGGGACTTGCTGCGTTTATTGTCGGTTCAAGCCTTTCTACGATAGAAGAACTCAACAGTTGTAACGATCCATTGAACGTGGACTATCTGCCATGTTTTTACGCTTTTGCCTGTTTGATGGGAGTGGCCTTCTCAATCGGTGCCTTTTTTGAATTTGATGATAAAAAATCTCAAGACAATAATATATGGCATGGACTAGAGACGCTTATAAGCTGTCAGTACTTATTCTTTATCCTGACGATCCTGTTCTGTGGGCTCGCTTTAGGTTTTATACAAACGTTTCTATTTTGGCATTTACAGGATATAGGAGGTTCTCAGTTCTTGTTCAGCACCATTACAGCAATTCACTGCTTCTCAGAAGTCATGGTTTACAGCTTTTCTGGAATCTTAATCAAATGGTGTGGTCATCATGGAGTTCTTTATATTGGTTTATTATGTTACATAATTCGATTTCTCGCTTACGCCTTCATCACAAACAGTTGGGTTGTCCTTCCTTTTGAAATCCTCCACGGTTTATCGACAGCTGCTGTATGGTCAGCGGCAGTTGTGTTTGTAGGGCTTATCCCTGGGGCATCCGCAACTTTGCAGGGTATCCTTGGAGGAGTACACTGGGGACTAGGAAACGGCGGGGGAGGGGTAATTGGAGGATTGTTAATCACATATGCGGGTACAACTACATCTTTTCTTATATTTGGCTTAGTTAGTGTTTTGGACCTGATCTTGTTTGTATGTCTCAACAATATGGAATATTTCACTTTTTTCACCAAGGAGGTGGGTTCTCGATCACAGCACATTATACAAGACGATAAAAGTAATGTCAAAGACGACACTGAATATAATGAATTTCATTAAAACCAATAAAGAGAGATTTATTATTGAGACCTGATTTTCTCGAGCGACGCCAGCACAAGTGTGGGCATAACTGATCTCATTTCATCGTGAAAACAGCCTCAACGCAAGCATGAAGCACAAGGATCTTTTGTTTTTCCTTTTCTTGTGCTTGCGCTTGTTTGCGTTCGCTTAAAGCCGTTTGAAAACGAAAACACGTTATAAGAACAAGGACATTTACTACGTTTAGCAATGTCTGGTCAATTAAAGCCCTCGTTCCAGTTCCCCGCGTCTGATGAGCATTTCCATCTCGACTTTCGTTTTCACTTAACATAAGCTACTTCTGTTTGTGCTTGTACGTGCGTCACTAGTGAAAAACATGTTTTTTTAAAGCATAACATTAAAATATTTAGTCTTTAAGCAAGTGTACGATCAAGTGTAATAAGAGACTACAAAAAGTAAAAGCACTCCTCAAATGTACAAAGCACTTGACAATAGTTGCGGTTCCACTAGACCATTTACCAATGGGAAACTGTCACCTTACCCAAGGGAAGTCCATGTTTGTGCGTAACCTTATTACCGACGGTGAAACTGCCCACGGGAATTACCATAGAAACGTCAAAAAGAACAAAAGAATTTCCCATGGCAGTCCCGGAGCCAAGTCCTATGGTTTATCTAACGACACGAACGGTCCTCCAATCGGATTCACCAAAGAGTAAACACAACAACCGCAGATCAGACAAGGCAGATTTTTGTGGTTTTATAGCAAAACCTCGAGCTAAATTCGGCACGTACCCACAGTAGCAAGAGTTAATCAACATTAAAAGAGGAAAAAGAAAGATGGCCAGCTTGAGAGTGTCATTGTGAGTGAAATTAATTTCCTTCTCCTTTTAAATGTCCTCGTTGTTTTTGGTCAGCTCTTTCTAATTCACTCTTCGTTTTAATCTTAAAGTGCCCATAACCTAATTTTTCTCACTTAGTCATCTGAATCTACACATATCTCATAGACGTTTCGCGAGAAAAAATTTGCGATTTCCCCAAAACGGGATTTGAAAATGAAATTAGATAGCGTTCAAATTTGCCGCCATTTTGGCTAACCATTCGCCTTAGTCTTCTATCGATTCTTCCCGGTCACAATACTGCTGTGACGTCGATTAAGGAACACATGACTTAAAGTGAAAAAGGAATAGCGATATAAACAGTATAGTAAGGAATAATTCCCTTGAAAATGCCTAAAAGATGCGTAACCACTCGATGTAACAACACAGCTGATCCTAAAAAAAGAATAAGTATACGTAGGAATCCGAGTTCGACTCGCAAAACGCAATACCTCAAAAAAGAAGAAGAAATGGCTGCAGATTTTGTCTTGGTAAAAAGAAGCCCGGTAAAACTTCTTCACTGTGCTAGAGTATGACTTTCAGTATTGTATGGACAGCAAAACGAAAAGATCGTTGAAGGCGGATGAAATTCGCTTTCAGGAACAGACATAAGCGTTGACTTTAATTCCCTCGCGAAACCTTCCTTATCCTCTTGTTCTTTTCTGTAATTTGGTAGCCATTCCTCGTCTGCTAATGGTTCTTCCACGTAGGGTTCCGTGTAGTTCTGGGTTTCAGTGCTAGCGCTGGCTGACTCGTCGAGACCGGCAACTACTTGCCTCAAATTCTTTTTTTTAAATCGCCAGTTTATTCACTTCCAGATTCAGAGGCACTTTCCATGTGATAAATATAGGCATGATTGATTTTTTTGTTTACTGAAAAATACCAAAAACGATCGCTGAGCGATACCTTGGCGTTGATTAGTAAGAAAAGATAAGACCCACGCCAACACGCATTCCTTAATCTACGTCACAGCGAGCCCATGAGGTCCTGACCAGCGGAAGGGGTGTACCAAATAAAAGTAGGATTGAAAAAATCGTAGAAAATTCGCCTCTTACTGGAATTGAAAAATTCTTTCGCCAAAGTTCATTTTTTTAATATGGACTTTCAAATAGGAAAATAAAACTTTTTAGGTTATGGGCACTTTAAGACCAGACGATGACGACCAAGATGCACCAATTTAATGAAGTGATCCTTATTACCGATTCTTTCTACGCCTTCGTCTCAAACTGTATCATTGAATTAAATTGGTATCTTTTTGTAAGAGCACAAGTACGACGGCAGAAAATAAAACGCTTCGTGGTTCCGTGTTAATCTCGGGTATGATCATTTCTAATGTAACCGGAAAATAAGACCTGACCTCAACCCAAGCTGATCCCAACCCAAGCCAATTTTCCCTTGGTAAGCCTCGGGATGAGGGTGTGTGTAACCTCAACTAATTTAAAATCCTCCACTGGATAGGACAGCAAAGGGTGCATACTGTCCTGGCGGCCGGCGGTTTTGCGACTTTAGTGGGAATTATAAAAGTCAGTAATAGTTTCCCAGAGGTGAGGAAGAAACTAGTACAAGACAACATAGTAGCAATAACAAAATATATTTTTCAAGTTGCTTGCTAAAATTTATTATACGCCACCAACTCAGCTATCAAGCCAACTGGTAACTCACAAAGTGGCCAGCAGTATGTCGTAGTTTTTTTTTCTGATAAGCACATTTTCTGCGGGCTTATTAGGGACTCACAAATTAAACGACTATTTCTCAGCTGGCTTGATAGCTCAATTGGTAGAACATTGCAGCCGTAGCACAGAGGCCAAAGTTTCAAACCCCGAACGTATTAATTTAAGGCTAAATTTTCATGCGTTGCTTTCGTTATAGCGCGATTGTAAACGCGGCAGTGATTTCACGCGTCTTTTAGGAACGGAATACAAAGGATGGAAATTATTTGTTCAATACTCATGTTGGTAAAGCCGCTGTTACACGTTGAAACTTTAAGCTGAAGCTCATGTGCAACGGCGCTGCGAAACAAGTTTCAACGGGTGTTGCACCGTGCAACATAAAAGGTCCAAACTTCTTCGGGAACGTTGAAACTGGTCTCGAAATGTTGTTACCACATTCCCGCAAAACAAGTCGATACTAATTCCATGGCCTTGGCCGGTGTCTGATTGGCTCACGCAGCGTAGTGTAACAAGACCGAGCGAGACCAGTTCACGAAGCGGCGATACACGGTGAACCTCTTGCTTTTTTATCACCACTGCGATCGTTGCGACTAGAAAGTGGTCCTACTTTTCGTGAAACTTGTCTCGCAACGGAGATCTATAAACGTCTCTCGAAACCGGCCATGTTACACAGTGCAATCCCTGCTAAAACCTCTTTCGCAGCGCCGTTGCATACAAGTTTCAGCTAAATGTTTCAACGCCGACTTAATTTAACTCATTCAAGTTCCATCAGTAAATAAAAAGCGGAATTCTGAATTATACGCGAAGCAATTGTACATGTTTTCCATTTTTTTGATCATTGATTTTATTCAATCCGATAAATCAAACTCTCAAAAGTCAGTGCTGTCCCAACAGCTCAAAGAGGTCTTTGGCCTACACGGCTTCCTTGTATTTCGGAATCCACGTTAATTGCCTGAGCTTTGTCTGTTTTTGCCTTAAGTTTGTTATATTTTTGTTCTAACAACTCTCTGCACATTTCTATTTGATAATAGGGACGAATTCTTGAATATTTCGTTTTGCAGTGAAGCTGAATCACACGCCCCTTCTTTGTTGAAGTTTGCTCTCGTTGTACTGTGTAAAGGCTGCTTATTGCTAATATGGCAAATCTTCACTTCCATTTACGCGTTAGCACAATTTCACCGAACCCCAGCTCTGCTTTCGTTACTGGCTAAGTAACGTTTATAACTGCATTGCTGCAAATTCTTAACACATTTCGTCACTCGCAAATTTTCTTCACTTCACTTGCAATGCGAGTTGACGCCATACAGGAATGAATGCCATTTTTTAATCATGGCTCCAGATTTGTGGCACTTGCAGGCAATAATTCGCAAAAGCCCTCTCTTTTAATTCTTATGCTAACAGGAAATTTTTAAAAAACGATACCATACACGCGTTTTCATAAATTTTACATCTATGTTAAAAAGAGAACAGACTCCGACTGTGTGTAGTTTACAATCAAAAGTCCTCGCTAAATCCCAAGCCACAAGAGATTTTACCATAATAAATCAAGAGATACAATAAGTTCTACGTCTTAGGGTTACCATTACGGAAGCGCTCTGTAAACCGTTAGTTTCCAATAAAAAATCTTGTCGATTTCCGATTAAAATCAATTGCGTGTCAAACGTAATTACGTAATATTTTGACTTTGCACACCGTACATTTTTTCCAATAAATGAGAATGCAAATCCAAAACCGATCGCGACGCAAACGCCTTTCTTCGCCTGCTGCTACTTGTCCTGAGCACAACACGAGTCCAAAACAATCTTCTAAGATAAAAAAAAAAAAAGGTTGAATAGAACATGCCTGCTACACGTTTCAACAATATTGAACAAACAAATGGTTTCTCTATTTTCGAATTCCCCATAATACACTTTGTTTGCCCCCCACATTTTGCATAAACCATTGTTTTCAAATGCTCTTGGGAATATGCAGCGTCCCCAAGAGCATTTGAAAACAATAGTTTATGCAAAATTTGGGGGGGGGGCAAACAAAGTGTATTATAGGGAATTCGAAAATAGAGAATGCATGAACAAGTAGCCGGAGCTCTATTTCTCAGAATTCTGATTGGTTCATCGCACTGTTCGCGCCCGTCGCGATTGGTCAGCGTAACAACTTTAGTTTTGGTTCTGTGACACTCAATTGAATACTGCTTTTGATTCGAAGTAGCTTGACAAACAAATTTATGTAAAAAATGAAGCAAACTTCTGCATCTTACTTATGATAAGTAAAATATGTCAATATACCTTAGTTACTAAAAGAATAGGTCTAAGATAACTAAAATGTGAAAATAAGCCTCGAATGCTAAAAGAAATCAAGTCAATTAAGCAAAGCCAACACAATAATTTTAACGAGCAATAAATTAATGTCCATGCTATGCCTGTCTGGCTTAAATAAGCTAAGAAAATCGTAAAATTAAACAGTCAACTAATGCGTGCCTAGCGGAAGCTGTGAAACCTTGGAGATCAGAGGTTCCTTCAATCCTGAAGACGTACTATGGATAACGTACTCTTTACTTGTGCTAGTAGGATCGGTGAGTTCATTATTTACAACATTACTGAACTGATTTTTTTCAACCAGTTATAAATTTCATTTCTCTTTCTTTCTTTCTTTCTGATAATCCGCGAGAAAATAAAAATTACGAACTCAATAATTTTCTTGAACAAACGCGGTTTTTGTAGGCAACAATAAATAATTTTGTCCATCACGTCGTTTAAGGTGTTCACTAACGGAAAAAAAAACCAAAACAATCAACCGACACTGTTCCTTGACAGGTTCGTTTATGTCACAGGTAGCCCAATCATAGTGTGTAGGTTTCAAGCCATTAAAATGTTCGGTTAATGATGCAACGATTAAAACCCAGGCGGCGGAATAAGAATATTCTTGAGCACTAAAGCAATCCTGCCTTCACTCCAGTGTCCCTCGGGAGACGAAAAATCGCTGACATTGCACGTAAACCGCCAGAAAGTGACATGTGGTCAGTGGAGTAAAGGTAGGAAGGCTTTAGTTTTCAAGAATATTCTTATTTCCGCTGCTAGTCCTTGGGTTTCAACCGGTTAGATTGACATGCATCATTCACGGAATATTTTCTAACTTGCAACTCAAACACTACTATTGGGCTGCCTGTGGTAATGATTGTTGTTATACAAACACATTGTTTATCCAGTGAAAAGCAAGCATGAGAATCGCATCCAAAATAAGCAGTAGAATATTAACGACGCCGGATTCTCAGTCAGATATAGCCGATAACAATTCACCAGAAACACTCGGTACAAACAACTGTTCACGTTGGGAAAGCCTGAGTGCTTCAGGCACAATCCTTCCTCATCTTGTTATTTTAAACGCGTTTACGTGAAGAAATCCATTTTCAATGCCTTGAAATAAAATGGACCAAGGTGAAAAGAAAGCTACTGCTTAATTGGATCTGTTAAAACCTTTTAACTCCAGTCGATGAAACGAGCAAAGCATTGACCACTATTACTTTGAAATGAATCGACCTGTTTAATAAGTTTGTTTCCAAATTTGGCAGGATCATCCCACCTATGGTGCCTTACTCCTTAAATTAACTCATTTTCTCTGAACAATTCTTTTCGAGGTCCCTCCATTTTGTTTTTAATTTGTCAATGCCTGCTCGTTTCTTCGACTGTCTCCAAGGTTCACAACTAGCCTCTATTACGGCTGCGCGGCATTCAAGTCATCGGATAGTAAAAACTCAGCGAAGGATGGATCTTCTCCGAGGGCTGCCGCCATGGCTGACAAATAGCTCACAGATCCTGGGGACACTCCTTCGGCTCCTTGGTGAAGACCGCTGAGAAAGACGTTACTCAAAGCGATTTCAGATGCAAGCTGGCTAAAGTCCCCGACTATTTCCTGATTTGCCAAACCAAGCTCGGTATCCAGAACGGTAGAGGCGACAGACTGGGGCGAGGCTGGGGAAGCTGGGGAACCTGGGTATAAGCCTAATGATGTATCTGGAAAACCGCTTAGTTGAAACGAACTTGATGACAGAGTTTCCTAGGCAACGGAAAAACAGATTACTACGAGAATTAGGCAAGCAAGACATGAGCTTTCACTTAACTCGAATAAATTAATAGTTACAAACTTTTTAGTGGCATGGTAATGCGATTAGCAAAGGAAGGGATGAACTCTTACTCAGACCAAATTACAACTTTTTCAAACATACAAACAACGCCAACGCTCATGCTTAGGTATGTTTATGGCTCCTTTCAGCGTGTCTAATTCACAGTGGTATTCTTTATCATTGCTTTGGAAAGGCTCCCTTCGAAGATAAGGGGTGAGATGATGGTCAACGACCCCCCGCTTTTCGCAAAAACTTTATGGGTAGTAAAGCACTGAGGTCGTCGTTTGTTCTTGGAAACCAGTTTTCAACACAATGTAACCAGGCAAGACGTATTTCTCTTTTTTAAGCAAAAACTCGAATTTTGGCCGTGAATCACAAAAGTAAGCAGGAAACCTGCATGCAAAAACTGTTTAATAGACACCTCTACAGAAATCAAGGCAGTGTATTCAATTGGCGAGCAACTCCATTTTGAAGTTATGACTTAATCATACGCTTAAAGTTTGCCGTGGCTTCTCGAACGTTAGTGATAGCAATTGACTAAATGCTAAAGTTGTAACCTGGAGGTGGTTTTCACGTTAGGTCATGACTGTCATGTTGCTGGATGGAAACAAAAGATCTCTCATCAGCACCAGCATTTGTATCATTGTCACCAACGTCTCAACAGATTGGTTGCAAACCACTGACATACATTGTACAGGTCATAAAACTAAATGGAACAATATATTGAGACACTTACCATGGTTGGGTCCTGTGATCCATGGTGCATTGGGCTTCTTCCACCCAGATTACTGAAAAACAACAAATGCCAACTGAGTAAAGTCATGCCAATAATGCCAGTGCACAGCAGCTTACTTCAAAGCACTTGCGTGTCAATGCAATATATTAAGGCTAATGAATAAATGATGTGGTTGTAATTTGTGTCTTTTTTCTGTTTTTAAGGTTACTTGTAAAACTAGAGAGTGTTTAATCAGGTGCATCTTTTTATGGAAGGAAAATGCAGAATCTTGACTAAAATATTCATCTGTCTTTTTAAAGTACGCGCCCATCCACTGTACCCGGCCGGGCAAACAGTCTTACACTGGTCTCTTGAAAGTAACCATTCGTACTCATCTGACAACGACGTTCATCCTGGGGGCTGGTAATTAACTGATACTCAAGCTCTGTCCAATAAGTAGAACAAATCTCAAACTTTCATCGAGAATCCAGTTCACTAGGCACCCAGTCCAAGCGCCTCTACCTATACAAACACACTTTAATTGACCACTATGGAGCTTATCAGGGTAAATAAACTAGTTTGCTATTTACAAGTGCAGCCGGAAAATTGCCCCAGGATTACCAGGAACAAATATTTGGGGAGTGGTCAGAACGGATACTGAACCCGGATTTTAAGATAAGCTCCCTCCCCACTGGGCCACACAGCCTCCTCCTCCCAAAAATAAAAGCTCTGCATACCCTGCTAGCCTGGTGGCAAGTACAGTAGGTTGATATCCTGCACGCCCTTCAGCTGACACGTTTTCTACACAAAAAAAAAGACTGAATTTAAGTTAATTACAATGAAGCAATCATAACTACACCAAGGTAATCAATATGCTTAAAAGGTACATCCCGGGATGAATACTTTTCTATTTATTTTTGCCAAAAATAAAACCGCTACCGAAAAGCTAAGTCTTCGTATCTTTCTCGGGATCACAAATTTGTTATAGGGTACAACAATTGTTAAAATGAATAAAATATCCCGACAGATGAGAAAATGAGGACCTTATTTTCATCTCATCGATCCAGACGATATCTCTAATAAATCTACGTGGTGAGATGTTGGATAACTTGCCATCATTAGTGTAGTATGGACCAAAGGCAGCACGTTTGTCAATATTTGGGTAAAGGAAAACCAGCTCTTCCAGGTCCTTGAGTCGGTCAGAAAACTTTCGCATCTGCAAATGCGTGTTTGTCCAAGGTTCCACATCAACCGCTTCACACTGACCTACAAATATGGAAGTATGTAAAGGAGTTTCTGCTGACGTCATTGTTTACATTTAAATTAATCGACATATCGACATACGAATTTCCATACAGAAGACAACGTGCAACGAAAAAAAATTGACTTCAAAAGTTTGAAAAACTAAATTTCCTTTCAAGTTTTTTTCAATTCAATAATCATCCGGAAGCAAAAGCACTAGTGCATGAAGTATTAGCCTTATGTAACATAACTTTCAGAGATACGTGATATACGCAACGCACTTGATAATCAGAGCTGATTTCTTGGCTGATCGAAATAATTATTATACGCTTATATTAATAAGGGAAGCTCGCAAACAATATTTTCCCCTATATCGCCTATATGGGTTATATATACCTTGACCTTACAGAAGTGCAATGTACGGGTGAGTTGATGCACCTATGTTCGCGAAAATCATCCCATCACATCAGGAATTCCATCCTCCCACTTGTCACGAAAAGTGGGGCGGGCAACAGATTTTAGGAAAAAAGGATTGTAAAACAAGGCTTATTTTGGCTTAATTTGACATTTTAAAAGTTGACCTAAAATTTCCAATCTAGTGATCATTCTTATTGCAAGTGTAAAGTGCATTTAGCACTGGGTCATTAATTTGGGACACCGCTGTACAGAAATCAAATAAAATCGTGGGCTGGTTTTTGAGGGGAGCGAAAAACCGGAGTACCCGGAGAAAACCTCTCGGAGCAGAGCAGAGAACCAACAAACTCAACCCACATGTGACGCCGAGTTTGGGAATTGAACCCCGGCCACATTAGTGGCAATCTTTCTCCGTTTATTTCTACGACTTACCATTATCCATGCGATTGACATAAGCCACACTGACTCCTCCCAACTCACTGTCACTGAATCGCAGCATGAATGTTCCGGGAGGGCAACTTCTCAAAAGATTATGTGCAGCGAGCTTACTTACAAATCCAGCTACGTGTCTGCAAGTGTAAACGAAAATTATTTTTTTCCAGTTACAAAACGTTGACTTCACATATAGTAATGTACATCAGAGCCTGTTCAGACCTTTTCGCTCCATTTCCGGCACTTGTCGACAGGAGAGATCTATAGAAGGGCGTATTCACTAAGGAAACCAGAAGTAAGGAACTACAATTGTTTTGGTTCCGTAAATGATTTGGGAGTTGAGGGCTTGCCAAGACACGTTTGCTTTGCGAATTAATGATGGATGGCTTTTTGACGTCCCATAAAGTTTATGAACAGGTTTTTCATTTTTTTGGCGGAGACGTCAAGTCATATCCATGACAAATAGATTTGAGTTTTTAATCGAGCAACTGTGCCAACGTAAAGGCATAAACCTAAC
>NC_090876.1:24700734-24710734 GCF_036669935.1 Montipora foliosa
TAGTTCCACATCATTCCCTTGAAATGCTTGATGAAATAGGTTATCAAGCTGAAATCAAAGTTCACACATTATAATTAGTGAATATTGGACATCTGAAGATCAGAATGATGTGCTTGGAGAGCAGAATACTCCTTAAAATTAATATACAGTATAAGCGATCATTTTCTAGTGCCTTTCAATGACATGGCTCTTTATGGACTTTAACCCCTTGTTCAGTTTTCTTCACTGCTGTCACTCAGCCTGTATGAAATGGGTTTGAATGGGCCACATTGTTTTCGATCAGCTTTGTCCCTTTGTTCACAATGGATGAAAATATTCCACAAGGAATGCTCGACAGTGGTAGCAAGCAAGTTCGTTCGTTTGATTCTATCATGGATCTATATGTAGAGTTCACATCAGAAACAAAGTTAACCGTTACTGTAACTCAATCTCCAACTGCATAATTTCAACAGAGTGCACCATCTCAAAATAAAAATAATTACTTGTGTACATGTACAGTAAAATAATATTATATAACACAACTGACAGTAAGTACATGTACATGTACCATACTGATACAAAGTACTGTAACTTAAAGGGAAAGTACAGCCTAGAAAAATTTCTCTAAATTACAAAAACTTTTCCCCAGGAATTCGAAAATAATTGCCGTTTTGTCCAGCTCCCTGTTAAAAGGCGACAAGAGCACTTTGAAGTTGCCTCTTTCGTGACTTGGAGAGCGCCACCTTAAATATGACGTGTTAGGACATAGCAATAGTCAACAAACTTTCTCAATGTTGTGTGACCTTTCTGCTTTGAGAAATTCAAATGTAAGATGAACTATGGTAAACGGTCTTGTGGTTCAATAGGTAGTAGGTCATGTAGGCCATAAGTGCGACAGAAACTCAAGTCACTAAATACTTATAGATTTTCTAGTCGATCAAACTAGGCCGCAAAAATCAGCCAGAGCAAAATTAATGTAAACATTTAACAAAAACCTTGGAACATGCGACAAAGAAATATTCGACAAGCATACATTTTTCACTTTCTTCCTTCAGCGACAGCCATCTTCGATGCTTCAGCAAACGTAATTGTTTGCTTTCACATGGGGAAGCGTTTAATTTAGAATAATCCAACAAAACTTTCAGATATTGCTCAATACATGTAGCAAGGATTTTTCACATCAACAATTACCACTGTTGGGGTGTACGCTTTTGATGGGGATGAAACTAGACATGCCTAGACTTGATACTACGAAAATCACCGAACTGTGGAATGGGCTCAAATTTTTATATCGTCGCCACACCCACTTTTTGTTCCTGCCCCGCACATTTTCGTCGAAGAATTCAGTTGGTACTTAAAGTAACAAACTCAGCCTTACCGGGGTGGCAGACCGTAGTTTCTTTATTCCCCTGGGTCCCAACATGGCTGCATTATCTCAGTCACGTCAAATCAGTCACACCTCCTTCGTGTTGACAAACTTCAAAATCACATTTGCGGAGCGAAAGCGTTGAAAGATGCGAGTATGAAAGCCGTAGTAAACAAGCTTTTGCGCATTCATGCCGCTTCTATTAGTTAATAGTACTTGTACGTAGTGGGCTGTTCGCAATCGTAACTGTCTTTATCATGCCGTCAAGGAATTAATTTTAATTATGCAAATAAAATTTGTTCCAACAGTTTGTCAACAGCAAGTTTTTTTATTCCCCTGGGGCCTGCATTGACTCAGGCTTTCAAGGAATTAGCATAAAAATAAATTTTGTTCTCGTAGGATACTGTGCTTCGAATATTTTGAGGCTGGACTTACTGAAGCCAGTGAAATTTTAATAATTATTAGCATTTGAGAGAAACAGTCGTGTCAGGAAACCACAGGGAAATAACTCTGTTCAGAGGCGGAGCCAATATCAATACAGTTTAGCCTCTGGATTTAGATTCAAATCTACATTTAGCATTGCTCTCCTCGCCTGTGTTTTCTTCTTTACATCAAGTACCTTTAGTCATCTGGAGAAATCCTTGACTATTGCTACGTCATAGCCTCGTTTGCATACACAAAAACAAAGATGGCGGATTTAAATTTAAATTTGCCTATTTTTGAAGCGTTATTGTTGGCTAATTAAACACATTTAGTCCAAATGAGTGGTCAAGCATGACACTACAGGTAAAGAACTTTCGATTCAGAGAAACTATTTCTAGACCATACTTTCCCTTTAAGGTGGTTCACACCAATTTCACCGCCTGAAAGAAACATTCTGATTAGAAGAATGGACACTACCACAAATTACCACTTAACAGCAATGTTAGGGTACCATATTAAACACCAATTATTCCTGAAAAAGATTTGGTCATTTTTGTGACTTAAAGTTATCGTGGCAACAGGAAAGCCCTGCAAAAACACCCCAACTATTATGGCTTTAGTTGCTCATACCTCAAAAACGAACTCGGTTACCCCCATTTTTTTATCTCTGAAGTGTAATCAGCATGCCAGAATGAAACTTTCTGCGAAGTTAAACAAAATTCTGTGGAGCGGATTCAGAGCCAACTTAAATAATTGAAAATTTAAGGTAGCTCTGGATCCGCTCCACATAAATTATTTTTAAACTTTGCAGAGAGTTTCATCTTGGCCTACTAATCACTTTTGTGCAATAAAAAAACTGGGGTCACCGAGTTTGTTTGTCAGATATGAGCAACTAAAGCCAAAATATAAGGTATTCTGGCAAGGCTTTCCTGTTGCCATGGTAACTTGTTACATCACAAAATGTCTGCATCTTGTTCAGCAGTAATTGATGTTTCACATTGTACCATAACATTGCTGTTACGTGATAAAGTGTCGTAGTGTCAATCCTTGTAATATTGACAAGGTCTCTTGGTGGTTTGAACCACCTTAATAGCTAGATATCTGAAAATTTTTGAAATTTTGTTTAACACATGATCTCTGATACCCTTCAGTCTTTTTTTTAAGTAAAATAGAACCGAATCAGTTATTGTACTTCAAAACTAACCTGTGAGGCCTGTTGAAAGAGTTTCCACAGTAGTTCTGCGAGTGTTTCACAGCTACAAATCAAACACATCAAAGTGGTTAAATACAGATTATTACAAATGTACATTGTACTAATTCAAGGCAAACTTGTATGCATGTAGTTATAAGCAGGGAATGCTTATCATCAAGTCAGGCTGAGTATGGCATCTACAACAAGACCGTTTAATCATCTAGGAGGCCTGTTTCTTCTCCTTTTTTAATCTTGTTTTGTTGTTTATTTCATGCTTTTTAGAAAAATGAGAGAATTTATGGCTGTCCAAAAGGACTGAATTAATAAACTGCTTGCTGTTCAGGGCATACAGTACATGACTTTGTAATCACTTCATCCCAACAGATTTCAACATCATACCCAGTACAATGAAATGAAGACCTATAATGTGAATTTTTATATATAGCCATTTTGTTGACTTCTACCTCATCAATAACTTATGAACTTGAAAACGTTAAGGTTCTTTGAAGGCAGAGAAAGTTTGCATACATTTCTTGAAGTTTGTCAAGAGGCGGAGGACATGGATATCCAACCAAAGACCTTTTCTGCAAATGCTTCCACTCTGCTATTTCTTCAAAAATAGACTTCTCTATTTCTGATAACTTTTTAAGATGAGTACAAAGGCACTCAATTAAGCCCTGAAACATTCAAAGAAAAATTAAGGAGTCCATACTTTAAAATTTACAAAATGTATTAATTAACAGACGTAATTAATTTTTATGAAGTGGAGACACATATTAGAGCAGTCACTTAGTGTGAATAATGTAGCCCACAAAGTTCATATTGAATAACTACATGTAGTCTCTGATTTAAGTACATGTAATCATATAAAATCCAAACAATCAGCTTCATGTACTTAATGTTGGTTATGAAGTACCACAGCCTAGGCATATGCATGGTGACAATTTCATTTCTCTCTAGGGGTGAGGTTGAGAGAGCTTCCATCAGTCGTGTCACATACTTTGTATGCACTCTAGAAATGGCTACATGGACCAAGCATTCAAATTATGAGTTTGGGTCTCAACAGCTTTGTTTACATGTGGAAGTGTCAAAGACACTTGGGAGCAAGTTTTAAAGAACTTGGATTCGCAATATTATTGTTAAAAGTTGGTGCAGTGGTGAGAGCACTCGTCTCCCACCAATGTGGCCCAGGTTTGATTCCCACACTCGGCGTCATATGTGGGTTGAGTTATGTGTTTATGTTCGGAATTTGCATTTATGGCTGCAGTTTGATCCTCTAGGGATTTTACGCCACATCTCGGTATTTAAGCCTTGTCGCCTTCGCGTTTGTCACTCGACACAGCCAGTTTTACCGCTCACACCTTGCCGAGCTTAATTTTTCCTAGTATGCTGTTTACGTTTAGTCTCGTAGTTTACAGTGATGTAATTCGTTTTTTTTTTTCTCCGCCACTACTTTATTTCTTGTATGTTAGCTTTTTCTCATCCCCAATAAACACAACTGGTCGTGTCCTTCCTATTTCAACGTGTTGTTGCTTTTCTGCTGATTAGAATTTTTTTTTTCTTTTTTTCTGGGTACTCCAGTTTCCCCTCTCCTCAAAAACCAAAATTTGATTTGATTTGCATTAACTTGTTAATTTCAATTTACAGTGTCCCCGATTAGTGCTCTACGGTGCTAGAAGATTAGACACTTAAATAAAGTTCCTTTCCTTTCCTTTTTTTTTATCATGTAATACATATTGCTGTACATGTATAATTACTACTGTGTGTTCTAAAATGCATGGTTTCAGATCACTCAAAGTGAGATCTTTTCATGGAAAAGCATAAGCTGATTGACATACATTTTGTATATTTTCAAAATCATTTCAATATCATCTAAAATACTGTATTTTATACAAATGAAGGTGTGACATCAGAGGCAGCCAAATCACATGCATGAGTTTCAAGTTATGAAAATATAAATTATTTTGGTGAATGATGCATATCAGTCTAAATTGTTGATACAAATTGTACCTACAATGTAAGGAATAGTGGTGAAAAGAACAATTTATTCTTGAAAACTAAACTCCTCATACTGCATCTTCACTAAAAAGAAATTGCAAACATTGCACATAAGGAGGCAGCATGGGCGAATGGGCAGCGTGGGCGAATGGGTTCAAATCCCGTTCTAACCTCTGGTTAGGATTTGTTTCCGGTTGTCCCGGATTCAACTCTACCACGCATTGTGAATAGCCAACTGGTTGCCTCCTGCCAGTTGGGGTTCTTAATAATGTTACTGGTAAGTTTGAATTGTTTCTTTCATATTGCTAAAAGTGGGGTGCCTGTAAATTAGCTTGATAGCTACAGTGTAAGTGCACTTCCACTATAAACAAAGCATTTACATTTTTTTTTTTTACATAATTATTTAACCTGACAGTTGACAGAGGAGTGATGGTAGGAAGGCTTCAATTTTCAAGCTTATGTATATTAGTAGTGTATTTCCACCACTACATGTATCCCTTGGATTTCAACCACAGATACACCTGCATTATTCACCAAATATTCAGACACTATAACTTGAAACTCACCCACTAGGACTGGGCTACCTGTGGTGAAATTTACTTTGTAGATTGTACATATATGTTGTCCTCCACCAATACATGTACAGTAAGTCCTCACTTTTAGAGTACAATAATTGTCCATCTACAACCTCTGGAAATGGCTTGAATTTTAAATAACTTAATTATTCAATAGCTTGGACTTACTAGTCTCTTGGTAATAGACAACTCCTCTCCCAGTCTGCTTAGCTCCTGCTGTAGTTTCTCTGATTCGGTTTTTAGCTTTTCCAATCTTTGTTTCTGAAAATACAGTACAAAATGTTAAAGACTTAGTCTTGTGATCTGTTGTGATCCATAAGCACCTTAATACAGCAGCAACTCTACAGCTAATTCATTTAAAATGACCTGCTTTTCCGTCTTTTTCATTCAGGACTATCTTTTATGCATATCAGGTCAAAAACAAAAAAAAAAAGGAACAAAAGCTTGAAATGTTAATATGTGTGTGCCATGTGTAAGATAAACAGACAGTCAAGATGGCTAATCAAACTGATTTGAGTCTTTACCCCCAAGTGCTTACCGAGTGCTGGGGGAAGGGGGGGGGGGGGAATAACACACCATGGACACTGATCATGAGCACAGCAATTAAACCACTGCACTGATGACATCACTCCAATGCCTGCATAGACATTTTTTATTAATAATTTGAAATTTATTAATTTTTGTCTTCATACTGAAATGTTCTTGTTATGTCATGCCAGTAAAAAGCCTAGCTGAAACATCAATTTTAAGAAATGTAGAATCATCATGTACAATGACAGCACATGTAGGTAAATCTGGCGAATACAGGAAGATTTCACCATATAGTCCTCCTGGTAATATACATGTACACAATATAGCACATACATAAACAGAAGTAATACACAAAAAGGAATAAAATTAATGCTCACCTTGTCTTTCTCATTTAGATGTGATGTGTTGCCTATCTGGACCTTTTGTGCGTCCATTTGAGCTACAAAGAAAAGTACACACAAAGGCATGTGAAATTGATCACTTTTCAATGTTCATGTTCCAAGGTTTAGATTACTTCCTTTCACAGTACTGTTATCCACCCTGATAAAATGAAAAGTTGATATACACAATACTGAAAATAAGAGGGCAAGCTCCCTAACAATCACATCAATAAGAAATTTATTTCATCAATCATACAATGATGAAATATACTTTAATAGATCAGGCCCCAGTTCAAAAGGTGGATAACGCTATCCACCGGACAAATCACTATCCATTGGATAGCGCAATTGGTTTCGCTATGACTATATTATCCACTGGATAGTGATTTACCTGTATCTGGCAAGCAGCGCTATCCATTGTTTGAACTACTGGGGCCTAATTTATTTTACATAATGCAAGTAACAAAAACATGCTCTACTACATGAACAGGATAAACAAGACTTTGAATGAATATGCCAAAATGTCAAAACTGACAATGAGGTAAACATCAATCACTAACCTTCGTCACCTGGTTATGTACATGTATGTACCAATCCATTATAATTTATACTCAGTTGGGTACATACAACTTCTGCATGCATATGTGACCTTCCACGGGAAAACATACACTAACGATTGGCCGTTAAACGGCTTAAAACTAATGGACGGTTGAGGGATATTCAACGGTTTTGAAGATTGGTTTAACGTTTTTTATTAACGGTCTAACGGTTTGTGCTAACGCTCTAACACTCTTTACTAATGCTCTAACGGTTTGTGCCAACATATAGTTATTCAATATAAATAATTATTATTCCTTCTTCTGGAAACTTTTCATACCTATTCTTGTGCTAACTTCCTGAAATTTAATCACGTATTGCTCCTTCAATTGTTCTATCTCTTTGAGTAGACCATCATTTTTCTAGAAAAAAAAAAAACAATACACAAAAATTATAAATACAGTTTATACTTACCCTTGGATATTACTTATGAATCAATCACGCAAGTAAAGGACTGAGCACTCGCCTTTGGTAACTGGTTTGCAATAATCTGCAGTAATTCATGACGATTAAAACTACAAGTACATGTCCATGTACCATTATCAAGTGCAATCTGTAAAAATAGGCAGTCTTTGACTGCATGTGGCTTCCATTAAATAAACTATAGAAAGAAAGGACTTTTTTTTAATGTTTATCAATGTCTTAAAGTGTTTGCGTGAGAAATAACTTAAAGGAGGAGTAAGTGAATTTGCAGCAAAAGGTGAGACGATGTTTATTGATGCAAGGGACAGTTCATTTTTTACAAGGATGAAAGGATCGGGATAAAATCTTGAATAGTGACCAGGTTTTAAAAAAATGTTGACTTAATCTAAAACTGCACCAGAAACGTGACAGTTGTTTCGTGAGAACAACACTACGTGGAACCTGCAGTGACTGTCATATTGAAATTCACCCAATAAATTGCAATACGTTGATATCAAATAAATATGGCTGCGCCTTGTTTTTTTGATAATGCAAGGAAAACTCACACTGCAACTGGACATGTGGGAAAGACAGGTCACAGAGCACCGTTGTCCAAATGACACAAATACATGTACAATGTACTTCTTTGTCAACTGCTATTTACTTGTTATTCCTTTACATTTCAAAGGATAAACAAGGTTTTTAAATACTCCCAAAGTGAACCAGAAGGACTTGATTTTGAGACATTTCGATACACAATGAAGCTCTAACTGTACATAAACATTTCATGATTTTTACAAGTTTATACTGTAACTTCAAATTCAACAGGCTTGGGAAATTTTGACTTTTTCCGAGGGCTTTTAATAGCAAAAAAGATAGTAATTTATTAATTTCTTCGGACCCGTCATCCTTATAAACAAAGAGCCATTCCTAAACTCACTGTTTTAAAAAAAGAACTTACATGTACCTTCTGCAAACAGTGTATCTTACATATGTACTTACACCATAGCTCGGGACCTTGTGAGCAATGGTGAAAGTCGAAGCTTTTTCGTAGCGATCATATGACTATGCTAGCTAATTCCGAATGAAATTTCTAGCAATCAGGTCAAAATTGGCAGAGCTCATTCGTATTCTGCATTACACTCACTGAACACGATGACTATATGGCTTTGCTTCCATAATTATATGGACGCAGAAGCCACAAAAAGTAATGAAATTTTACTCGATACCCTTGTAAAGCCTCTAATCAGCACCACCATTGACCAAAATGTTAATCTTATTACTTCAAAAATCAACATTGTTAGTATGACACTGTCATAATAAATTAATATCACTGACAGATGACTAAATACCTGGCTGTCCTTGACAAGTTCTTCCAGCTGTTTTCTGAGCCCAGCATGGGGATCTGGGGGAATGCTCTCTTCCATGTCCATATCTTCTGATTCTGCATTTGACATGGCTTCTAAAGGAATCTTAATAAAGTTGCAAGCAGTAACATGTATCAAGAGGTCAAACAATGAGTGCTTTCATTGAGAATGATTTCAAGTTGCAGAATAAATTGAATGACTGGTGAAGATATTGTTCAAGCAAGTACACTGTACAGCTGTACATGTAGTGATCAAAGGGGCTTGTCTGAAAATAACATTGCCCTCCTAGTAAAGAGTAAAATCCCTTTCCACAAAAAGTCTCCCCCACAGTTAGAGTGTCCCTGCCAATGTTCCAGATGAAAGACAAGTGAAAATTCTACCAAAACTAAAATTGATTGACAGTTGTCCTGTACAATGTACATAGTCTTCAGTGAACACTGTCAATTCCAATGAATCTCACCCCAGAGTCATTCACTTTAATTACATGTAAACCTGTTTTCAGTTACATGTAAAAGGTACTTACATTAGTTGCATCGTGAACTAGCTCCCTTAGTTTGGTAACTACTCCGTAGAAATGCTCATAAAGCTTTACTGGGTCATTGCCATAATTTCCCTGAAACAGAAGAAGGAAATAGTTCAGTGATAAATAATCATTACCTTTAAAAACATTGTCATCATCATCAATGTTACTGTTTTATCAGGATTAAGAAAAAGACTAAGGAAAAACGACGGGTAACAAGATGAAGTGCCCCCAAAAAACTCACTTTGAAGATAAAAGGTAGAGAGAGAAAAATATATTATATGACAGTCCAGTCAATGTAGTAGATCAGTATTCAAGTGTTGGTTGATGACGAAAGGTGAAAACTGATGAACTGCCCTGATGAATTAGACCTCTGGGAACAGAATTGGAAACCAACTAAAGTTCCACAAATGATATCCAGTCCAAAACTCGTACCCAGAACACAACTGAAGGCCAGTTGTCCTAAGATATATTGCAGCATTTCCATAATCAAGCAACTTAATGTACATGGTTTGTTTTCATGGTGATCAGTATTAAATTTCACTTCAGTAATTAATTTTTACTGTAAGTTTAACTACATGTATTACCTCAAGCTGTTGTATTACTTCTTGCACTTTTTTGGCCAACAAAACATTGTGAAAATCACTCACTGAAATTGATGCAAGGCTGT
>NC_090876.1:24715734-24733234 GCF_036669935.1 Montipora foliosa
AATCTGAAAGCCAGAAAAGTCGAATAAGGCATTGAAACAACGTGAAATTGATTAGATCGCCCGCAGCGTAAACAAATCAAGGGGTTGACTGTAGACTGTTCAGTCATGAACGTAAACTTAAAAACACTATTTCTTCATATAGAATGCTCAAAGGTCACATATGCTACGTGTACATTGCTTCTAAACAGTGATATAAGACTGTAAAATGTATTTTAGGGATCGAGTGCAACTTTTCACCCGCTTGTGTGAGTTACAAACGCCGATATGGGAATTGGCTGTACGCAAAAGCTATATCCATGATGGCTCAGTAGTCCACATTAAAAGTTCTATATCTATGTTTTTCTCCTCTACTAAACGAAACACAGAAAGAGAACCATTTAGAGGATTCTATTTAAGTGGTGGACGACTTTCTTCTCAAAGTATCCATATCCCTTATTTTATTACTGTATGCAACTAAAGGCAGGGCAAAATGAGATCATTCAATAGGTATAGGAAACATTCATTGATTTCAGTGGATTTTAACTTTGTTACGACCTGGCTTAAACCATCATCATGCTCTGAAAATTGTGATCAATAATTTTATTTCTTCGTATAAGCTAAATCTAACGGTTGTACGCTGAACATATTATAATTCGGAAACACGATGGGTGCAGAGTACACCTGCATATTTGTCTGAATGCAAACTACAGTCGAGTTGTTTCTGAACACAATTAAAGAAAACATAAACCTCTTTATGCCCAACGAAGGTTCAAATCCTTGGTCAAAGAAAGAAATTACAAATCAGTTACAGTAGTTTCTCTCCTTTCCCCCTTTCGCAATTTTAAACCCGTCCGAGAAAGCTGTTGTTCATGATCCAAACCATGTTGTTATTAAGAAAATACTCTTAATCCATGATGGCAAGTCTGAATTGCAGATTATACCAATAGACCCCTGTTAAAATAAATTCCACAGAATCCCTTTTTTACTTTCTTTTACTGCGGGTATTCGTTGGTATATGAGAAATAACAATTAAAAACTGATTTCACTGATCTGTGTTTAATCAAAGTCCAGTAGTGATAAGTTAATAAGTCCATTCAGGAAAACTTATGGTCAATTCTCAGAAGTCAAAGTGATTAACTTTGAAATTTATCTTCACCTATAAACAGATGAATATACCAGCAAGGGAAACCTGTTAATCAATATTGTAAATTAAAAACAAACCCTGACACAGTCGGTGAAGTAACTGTGAATATGCCCATATTTTGACCAACACAGGATAACTTTAAGAGGAGAAAACTCTCTAAAATATTGGTAACACTTTTAAGCCATTCAATGCATCTCATCAAGACTACTTCTTGGAAACAACATTTTATTGAACGTAAAATAGGCATGCAAGACCCTTTTAAATGCCGAAAAAATGACTGAAGAATCAGAGCCGATGTGTTTATCAAATGAGCCAAGATGTTGGAGCCACGTTTCTGGGAATCCTTTATCGACAAGGGAGAAGCATGCAAACAAGAGTTCTTACTTAGTGGTATATAAACTAATCTGCACTTCGCTTATTTTGCTCTGACATTTCTTCGCGAACGGAAAAAAGAAAATCACTTCAAAAGAACTTGAATCTAAACCAAGGAGTGCAGGTTTCATAGAAGCAAACATTGCAAAAGCTGTTCTTGCCAAAAGAGAGGTCACAATGAATGCCAACAAGCATTGTTGTATTTTCGTAATGTAGGCGCTTAAATAAATTCAAACGTTGAACTTTTTAATCATGTAGATACCTGTCGTGTACCAAAAATTAATTTTTTACTTAAATATAACAGATACCAAAGGCTATTCATTCTCAAACCTTATTTGCATCTTGGGTATCATTGTCAGTCTCGTTTCCATTGGTCAGCTCTTTGCAAATGATACAGTATTTCCGTGTGTTACTAAACCAAAGGTCCATATATTAAAACCATCAAGTTACATTTCCAAAAAAGAAATAATTAGAATCAAGCTATATACTGTTAATATTAATTAATGCACACTAAATTAGTTGAGCTTAGTATGTAATCACTGTAGTTTTTAACTTTATTACTTGACCTGAATATCATCTTTCTTACTGCTTGTATTAATTGACCAAAAGGATAGCTTAATTTACTTTAATTTTACAAATGTAGCCTTCATAATATATTATTGCCATTGCTTTCCTTATCACACCATTTTTGCTATAAGCATATAACAATCCTCCTGTTTGCAAACTGACGTGAAGGGTACCCCTGTCTTTCACTGCTAAGGCTGTACATTCCTCCACGGTCAAAATAATCGAAAACATCTCTCTTCTTGCCTTCATCATATCAGTAGCACCGACATCTTCATCGTTATCACAATCACCATCGTCATCAACATCATCACTCTCATCGTCATGGCAATTGTCATCATTATCGTTATGACTGACTAATATCATATATCACAGTAAAGACCATCACTTGTCAACAATGCATTTGTTTAATTAAAGGACATTAGACCCCACTTTCTCCGATTTTGTGCCTATTCAAAAATCTATAGTCATTTTGGGTTGCAACTTGTAGGCACCAACACACAGTATTTCAAAGAAATGGGCTGGACTTGTATTAATAGACCACTGGCCTAGCTGACAGGAAGAATACCTTGGATTCACGTTTACCATACAGAGCCTGCATGATGGTTGCCCTTTTTTTTCGTTTTCAGTGTTTTTTATGGCTTAATGTAATTGAGTATAGCACTGCAACTCTTTGATTTAAAGACAGCTTTCTCCTCGCCTTCGTTACTTTAGTACCACCAACACCAGCATTATTTCATACAAATCATTGTCGCCGTTGTCGTCATCATCATCATCATCATCATCATCAAAACCTTCATCGATGGACAGATAGTTTAGTCTTCCCTAAAACAGGTTATCCAGAACAGAGGTACAATAACAAAAATGAGATGAAATGAAGTAACAGAGTTGAACATGTTAGTCAAAGATAAGGCTCTAAAAAAAACAAGGAGAACCTTTGCGGGTACTGCATCGCGACCTGTAGCCTTTTTAAGATCAAGAGTTTCCAACCCAGAGCTAGTGATCAGTGAGACTGATCTGTTGAGACTGGAAAGGTGGATGACTCAGGGAGCAATAGCCAACGATCAATATACTCGGATTACAATTGTGGGATGCAACTTGTAAGCACAAACACGACCAACAAATACAATGATTTCAAAACAATTATGCATTTATATAAAAAAGTTGTTTTTCCGTGTGTTTTACAAATTCTTATTTATGTTCTGCTCAAAATGAAATATACATTTGGGAACCAAATGAACTGCATTTGTGCTTAATTCTTGTTTGTGGTAAAAAATGGTCAAAACTTGATTACGTGACTGGACACCCTTTCACTTTTCAGTAGCAGTTTGATTAACATTCCTTGAATCATGTTTATGGCATACTCACAGCTATCTTTGATTTAC
Organism: Montipora foliosa; assembly: GCF_036669935.1. Taxonomy (NCBI): domain Eukaryota; kingdom Metazoa; phylum Cnidaria; class Anthozoa; order Scleractinia; family Acroporidae; genus Montipora; species Montipora foliosa. The sequence goes on from NC_090876.1 coordinate 24,719,179, forward strand.
GCAAAATCCAATAGTCCTAAGACATAATAAGAACTGAGGGATGCTTGTACAGCTGAGGTTTCTTTAATTGCAATATTTGTTTAGCCTTTCAGTTAGCCTTCATTCTCGTCTATAACACAAGTCATTACTTGTTATATCCCCTAAGATCCGGCGCCATTGCATCGTGAATTTGGTTCTTCCTGAAAATCTTTTTCCCAGGTGGTTTCAACAGAACTGACAAAATTGCTTTCCTTGTCTTTGCTTTTTTTCTTCGAATCTATCCCTGTGATAAGTCTAGTTAAACTGATTTTAGCACTACTGTAAGGGAGGGAGTTGTTCAGAAGAGAATCGCGGAATAGGGCTCATTAAGGCATAATAAGTTTCATTATTACTTCACTATTCGATCTAAACCCGAACTTGGGCAGCATACCAACCAATACTTTAACATACTGAGGGGTCACTCTTTCGTCTCTCGTTTTTCTTCATTCTAGTAACTGTTTGTCCTGTTAGGAATCAAGTGAACAACGCCTAAAAAAAAGGAAAACAAGCAAACAAACACACCCTACGGCGAGCCACTCATTTACTGGTCCAATTTTCCTATTTCCCTTTCCTACGTTTTTCTAGAGTTATATCCAAACCACTGCTACCCATACAAATTTGAAAATCAAACTAAACTGCCAATGGCACGACCCCATAAGCTGCATAGTTTTTATTATCATCGTGCTAAAATAAAGGCTGTCTGTCTGCTATGCACTTCTTCCCCCTGAGTTGAGAGAAGACATTGATGAATGCAAAAAATACTGCTAGTTATACTTAATAACAGAGTCGACTCTCTCTCTCTTGCAGTCAGTCGTTCTACAAGGAGGAATGATCTATGGTTTTGGTTTTGGCTTGAAGATGCTCCCCCACACAGCTCTAATTGCTGCCTTATCTTGACAACTCTGATCAATCTCTCAACAATTCACTGTATTCCTCTTTGCCACATCTTTGAATCTTAGTCTTGGTCTCCCTCTGTTTCGACCACTTTGACAGAGCTGGGAGTACAGCAGCTGTACTAGTCTGTTACTAGTCTGTCTGTCTGTCTGTCTGCTATGCACTTCTTCCCCCTGAGTTGAGAGAAGACACTGATGAATGCAAAAAATACTGCTAGTTATACTTAATAACAGAGTCGACTCTCTCTCTCTTGCAGTCAGTCGTTCTACAACGAGGAATGATCTATGGTTTTGGTTTTGGCTTGAAGATGCTCCCCCACACAGCTCTAATTGCTGCCTTATCTTGACAACTCTGATCAATCTCTTAACAATTCACTGTATTCCTCTTTGCCACATCTTTGAATCTTAGTCTTGGTCTCCCTCTGTTTCGACCACTTTGACAGAGCTGTGAGTACAACAGCTGTTTTGGGAGTCTGTGTTTGTCCATTCTATGTAAGTGTGCAAGCCACCTAAGATTTTTGTCAATGAGAATGTCTTTCATGGGCGGTAGCCCGGCACGACTAGGGATTTCCTCATTCGTGATCTTGCCCTTCCAGGAGATGCCGTTCATTACGTCCTTCCGCTGTCTCATACAGAGTAGCATTAAATAAATGTATGCTTAAATTGTCCAGGTAATTGAGAGGATTTCAAAATTTCACTTTAATTAATATAGTAAAGTGGTCCTCAATCTAAACATCATGCTGTGACCTATACACTTAGGTGTCTAGGGTTTTTCTTAAGACCCTTTGCTGTTCCCAACAAGCAAGCTATCTGAAGTAATGAAAGTACTGTCATCCAAGTCTATTTTCTTTACTTTACTACTATCCTGAATTTGTTATTTATTGTCCCAGGCTCCCCAATGTTGACTGGTATGAAAAGAGGCCTTGGTATGTTGGTTACTCTTTTACAATTCCAGATCCTCTTATATTATAACCTTCTTCTTAAGGTACTGATTATTTCAACTTTTCTTTGTTCCTTTTTACACACTTGTTTTTCATTGGGACATGCAACACCTATTATGCAGCACTGTCTCTCTTTCCTTTCCAGCACTACAATGTCGGGTATGTTGGTTGTGTCTGCTTGCACTGTAAAATCACAACCTTCCATTTTTGTTTTCCATTACACTTGTCTTTTCATGGAATTCTGCCACTGGCATTTGGATAATCCCTCCCACCACACTCTGGGGTAGCACCTTTGGCAAATGCCAGCAAATCCAAAGCCATCTCTTTAAGGTTACAATAACGTGAAAAATGGTAGGTGGAGCTCTTGAGCCTTAGTTGGCAATTCGCCAAGGAGAAGGGAACTCCAAACAGAAAAATCCTGCTTAGTGGTATTGCTAAACTTTCTCAATGAAGATTAAAATTGAAACTTCTATTGCTAGTGCAAAAAAGGCGTGAAAAGGGCTGGAGTTTCGAGTGGCCGACTCTAGTTATCACTGAAACAGTAGAAAGTGCATTTCCTGTCCCTCATCTAGTCGACTTTTATCTCTAGGTATTTGTATTTTGGTAGTTTTTTCATTTCCTTTAGAAATATATCTTTCCGAAGGTATATTCGATTCTCAGATTCTGATTTCCTAACGTCTTTTAAAATTATCGACGTTCTCCTCTCTTCATGATCACACAAATTACACCGCGACAAAACTTATTAACACTATTACTAATTAATTGTGAAGGATGAAGATGATAAAACACCGAAAATGTGAAATATATCTACAGCTTTGAGGACGGATCTATCTATTAATTATATAGTGTATCAATAGCATCGCCAAATAGTCATCATCGTCATCGCCAGCCAGTTTTGTCAATCTCATTAATCATATGCTACTGTTAAGCGCTAGGAAGGGGAAAATTATTAAGACTTCTGCGTTTGAGGGAGAAAATAAACTCGACAACTGTATTGCAAATCTTTCCTGTGTAAGCTGAAGAATATATAAACCGTAATGAAATTTTAACTTTAACTTGGATCGCATTTTTTTAACCTGAATCTTTATATCGAGCTTCACGATAAATAAAACTGTTAATTTTTTCTCTCATGACAACCGGTGACTTGGAAAAAAATTCGAATGCTAATCTCTGAAGTGGAACCTTCGACCTTCCAATGACTACTTAGGGTACTCTACCGCTGAACTATAGGAGATTTGTGGTAGCCGAAGTATTAATAAAACAATAGAGATTATGTTCGTGGGCATAAATATGTTTTAGGTGGCTCGGACTCATTTTAGCCCGAACAGTTAGGCGAGGGTTAAAGTGATCAGCCCTGAAAAGGGCCCAAAACATATTTAAGCCCAAGAACATAATCTGCATTACTATTATTATCACTTTGGAGAGCTTAAAAACCAAAAAAAAAAGACAACAAAACAATCTGAACAATCACTCGAGTGTTTCAATGGCTTTAATTTTCCTCAATAAAAATGTACCATCTGGCGAAGCTGGCTTGGAATTTCAAGATCCTGCCATTTGAGTTTTCATAAATTACATGAGATGAAAGGAAAGTTCCATAAAGCTTATTTGAAAGTGTTGAAATTAATTGCACAATTGCACAGTTTTAGGCCAAGACACAAATATCACGGGAAATCGCCTACATATGTTTTTGGAAATTCTTGAAATATCTGCCTTTATTTCCAAAAACCTAACAAAGTATAGGGCAATACAGGAAATTCAACGGTGGCCTTGTAAGGAATACAACAAAACTCTAAACAATTTTAATTCAATCCATCCTTGGATTTCATTCCCCTGAAGTCTCCAAGAAAGTCATAAGAAAAGGTATCGATTGTTTACTCGCAGCGTTGAAATATATTATTACAAATGAAGAATACTGCTGCATTCTTGCTGCATTTTTGCTGCATTTGTTAATTTTATTTGAAATTTTGTGTCGGTATAAAGTAGCATTTAACTTAAGAATTGCTTTCTTTCTCTATTTTGCAGGGGGAAAAACGTGACTAAAATAGTTTTTCTCTAAAAATTCTAAATATTAAAATTTTTTTCTAAATATCTTGAGATTTTCTTAACATCCCAATATCTTCTAAATATCTAAAAAATATCCGGATATTTGTGTCTACGCCTACACAATTTCATACTTTTCAGTGGTTTATGTCAGCGTTTCAGCCCGCCAAATTCTCCATTTTAGCCCTCAAAATGCGCCCCAATATTATCCCCGACAAAGTGATAATAACCAAACTATTCCTGTTGTTGTTGTTGTTACTTCACTCTTAAAGCATTAAGGAAAGTAGCTGAAAGATGTCTCTTTTCCTTTCTTTTAGCTATAAGTCGTTCAAAAAGGGTAACATACATAAGATGGGCAGTTTGACAAGACTTCATAATATCATTTCGCAACAGGTGAGATTGGTCAGAAAAGAATAGTATTGAGGCGCCATTTGCTTTTCTTGCATGGCAAGATCTTCCTCACATTTTGTACCATTTTCCGAACTCCAGAGGGACACGCTTTTTGTCGAACGCTTTTGAAGCCGTCCAATAAAAATAAACTCGCAGGTTATGTTACTGCGACACTCCTGCTCGACTCGTTTATTGAACAGTGCATCACATGCCATCATCAAACCAGCCTAGGATCCCACTGTTTTAAAGCCAGTGTGACTATTAGTGAATATGGAACCCTGGGAAGTCAATCTGTCTTGCCTTAGACTCGGAATTCTTGAGTTACACAGTAACCTAACTTAACTTAGTAAATAAAGGGATTGGTTCCTCACTGTAAGAGGACAGGATATTACATGGCCGCGCGGAGATATGAAATTTATCTTGGAGTGTTGAAAAATACTTTTCAACACGAGAAGATAAATTTCGTATCTCCAAGCGGCCATGTAATATTCTATTTACTATATAAACACCAATGAAATACTATATCATTTCATGAAAGGCATCGAAAGACACGATTTTTATATGTAACCATAGCATCAGTGATCTTTTCACGTATGAGGATAACATGTTATCTTGGTACTTCATTGGTGTTTATGTAATAACATTGGGTAATACTTTAGTGGGAAATTAAAGCAGCATTTGGCATTCATCAACCAAGTCGATTTGGTAAATTAGCAAACGAATAGTTTTGAATTGATTTATGTTGCTTATATACCAGTCAAATTGAAGCTTCAACATCCCCCCCCCCCCCCCCCCTCCGCATTTGACTCCTTTTCCTGCCCGGGGGGAGGGAACTTGATCATCACACATAAACGGTGGGGAATTTGATCGCTAGCTTCGATTTCATGTTACCTTTCCACGTGGGTTGATAAATCATGGCGGAGACAAACTTAGATGCATTCAGGGGTAAAGATTCCGCATTCGTGGCTGATTGGTTGAAAAGCAAAGGCCTACACAAACTTTATTCCGTATTTGAAGGTATTAAGAACGAATTTAGATCATCTTTGAATATATAAATATATTAATCAAGTGAAGCTATGATCCTCGCAGTTATGAACGCAATTTTTACAATTTGAAATACATTTGCGACGATTGAAATGTAGGTGTATAAATAATGGAATGAATGTATGGAATGTATTTAAGTGTCGTTGCATGAAACACCGTAAAACCAACCCGGGGGTGGGGGCGTTTGATCACCAGAAATGGACCTATGATGAGGCATTTGAACAGCTTCTTACCCCGGGGAGGGGGGCATTTGAACAAAAAAATTCCAAAAATTCAAATAACCGGGGGATTTCCCGGGGGAGGAGGGATATTGAAGCTTCACTTTGACTGGTATATTACAGCTTCACCTTATCAAACCAGTTGATGAATCTAAATTGCATGTTCAGATCAGTTCAGTTGCATTTTTGGAAAGACAGCAATAAATTTCCTTACACAAATAAAACTATGTATATAATCAGTTAATGTTTTATGAATACCTTTTTATCTATTGGTCTGTAAACTTGTTATTTTTTTCCTTTACATTTCTGTAAGCAATTTATTTGGGCTTCTAATGGTCCGTCCCCCATTACCATCCTTAATTTTTTAGTTACATTATTATTTATTTGTAACTTATTTTCTTAGCATCCTGTATAGTCCATTCGACTTATGAATTATAATGTATGTATTTATGATCCAATAAATGCTCAGTGATGGTTTTTGGTGGTTCAGGCTGCCATTCCACGGCAAAAGGGACCTTTTAAGGTTCCTTTTGCCGTAGAAGGGATCTAAAAGATCTACGACGGCGACTTCAACGGAAACGTCACCCCAAAATATCACTTTGCTTTATCATAATTCTTTCGCGGTTATTCTATCTCGTTCACTTCTTAAAATTTGGGCGAAGTATCCTTAAAAATAAATTGGTCGAATAGTTACAAAGTGAAAATAGAGAATGAAAGATTCTCTTTTGCATGCTCACGTTGTCGTCAAAACCTCAAATTTGGTAATTTCACGTCGTCCTCACGCAGAGTACCGCAAGAATCTGTCCTAAAATCCGTGCTGCACGTGCAGCACGATCACTTATGCTCTTTTAACCAATATGATATCATTGTTTTGCGCCGTTGTTGCTGCCGTCGCCGCCGTAAAATCTTAAGCTCCCTAGTTAAGACGGCACCTGATAAATTATCTTGAATAAAAAAATTCACAACGTACTGAAACGACCTTGTATTTAGATTCGAATTGGATAGAAAAATAATTTGATCACGTAAACTACCCAAAAAATAGACCAAGCCGAGATTTTATCTGAGAGCTTAAAGGTGCTGCGCCACTGCGTTATTTACTTTGTATCCAGCAGTTGTTAACGCTGCGCATGCGCTTGCGCATCGTGTCTGTTTCCATGTGCGCACCTTTGATTATAGTTAGCGTTTTATTAAACGTTCGAGTAAACGCAGTGTTTCCTTCTTATTGGCGCTGTATGAAAAGAAAAAATACCATCGACAGAGAAAAATCCCTTTCCTTCGAACACCGTTAATTTTCCGTTTTTCCGTTACTTGACGGCACATTGGGTCTTACGTCTGCGCGCAAGTGACTTTTGTGAACATCAGGAGCCCATGGGCTCCAGCAAAGATTAAAGATTACAAAACGAAGTTCAGGCCCGTAGCGCGAGGTAAAATACGCTTTGTCAATGGATAAAAATACAGTATTTTCCCATTTTATCTAGTAAGATCACCCCCCCCCCCCCCTGCTCTCCCCCATCCCCTCCCCTTCCGGGTCGTTTAAGCTTCACGAACTAAACTTCGCACTTTTAAAGACGTTCAATTATCTTTTATCTGTTACAAGGTTCCGAAAGAAGAGTCTGGGAAATGTCATCAAAATACAGGCCGCGCTAACAAATTAAGGAGGCTCGGAATAGTTTCAAGACGAAATGATTTGGCCAGGGTATTCAGTACCCATCATCGATTTCTCACATCACATTTTCCTTTCTTTTACCCTTAAACTCAACATGTAGTTTCTTATTTGAATAAACGAGACGGTGAAGTATTCACATACACCGTTACCAGATAATGTTGGAAATAATCTCTAAAATATTTAAAATTCAGCAAAATCTTTAAGCAAGTTTTACAGAAAAATCAGAGATATAGACGAGTGAATTTGCAAAACTAGAAAATGTAAGGGGGTTACAAGATCAGCATTTACGCATGCGTCACCCGCTCATCCGATTCCCCGCGCGAGTGGAGCAACAGAACAATACAAACGGATTTAAGTGTTTGTGCAAAATTTTCGTAGTTTTCGTGAATAGGAGATGAATGTTTATGTCCCATCCTATATTAGAATAAGAAGAAAGGTGTACGAAATGAGCGGTATTTTTTTTTATTCATGCACAGGACATTCAAAAAAATGCAATGAAAAGATGGTGTCCCCGTGCTCGTTCAGGAGAAAATAGCGATTCCTGCACAGATTATGCCTAGTGAAAATCCGCAATTATAAATGTGCGTGAGCTAATGCGTTCGCCAATGACGCAAGACCAGGGAATCATCTTTTGCGTCTTATTATTATTTTTCTTGTCACCCTACCAGCAAGAGGCTACGGGTAGCCTACACTTTGTTCTAGGGATTTTTTGCCGATTCCCTTTAATTAAAGTTAACAGTATTTCAGTGGTATTTTTAAATTCTAAATGTTACAGTATCTTAATTGGTCAATATCCAGTTTCAATTCCGAAGTCCAAATCTTACATTTTATGACCCAACGATAGGGGTGACGTGCGATCGTAGAATAGAATTAAGCAATAGAAGAATGTTTTTTCCGTGTTTACATAGCCTCATCTCAACACGCGCGGGAGTTGGGAGACAGTTATGCAAACCCGAGACGCAGTCGAGGGTTTGCATACATACGCTTATTAAATTCTCAACCTCGGATAATGCAATTCTCGTGCTCTGATTGGTTCACTCAATCTCGGTTATCAGCTCATATACCTTAGTTTGACCTTATATGGTAAATGATTGATCTAAGTGTTGTAAAGCCAAAAGTTTTTTCGCCGGAAAGCCAAATTTCTCTCTGAAGAAAGCACAAAAAATGTTTTTCTGGACAGCTGTGTTAAATTCCGACGTTTAGAAGTACGCGAAAAGGTAAGAAATGTTTTTGTGACGAGCCTGCGTCTGTCTGACCACAAGGTGTTACACGACATTGCATCGGTTCTCATCAAGTTTTTGCGATTTCGCTCGGATGATTTGCTCGCTTTTTTCGCTCGCATTTCGTACTTTCTAAACTTTTGGAATTTAAAGGAATTTAATAAAACAATTATTCCATTCGCGCTTGTTGGATATGAGACTGGTTATAGCCAACTCGGCGCTACGCGCCTCGTTGGCTATTTACCATCTCATATCCAACGCGCGCTCATGGAATAATTGTGAATATGGAACCCTGGGAAGTCAATCTGTTCTTTTTACTACAAGGAAAGGTTACGTTTATACAAAAGTTGGCCGTGTAGCACTTATATTTTAAACATAATTAACTGAAGAGAGTGTAGTGTAACGTGAAGTGCTAGATTTCTATCCCATATGAACATGTGAGCGTTAGCCCTACTGATGGAAATGGGCCCACACAAGGACAGAGAAAAACTCTGACCAGGGTGGAGAGTTTTTCTCTGTCCTTGTCTCTTCAGTTAATTATGTTCTTTTTACCAGTTTCGTTGCACTTTGAAGACTCGGAATTCTTGAGTTACACAGTAACCTAACTTAACTTAGTAAATAAAGGGATTGGTTCCTCACTGTAAGATATAGAGGATATTACATGGCCGCGCGGAGATATGAAATCTATCTTCGAGTGTTGAAAAATACTTCACGAGTGAGCGCAGCGAACGAGTAAAATATTTTTCAACACGAGAAGATAAATTTCGTTTCTCCAAGCGGCCATGTAATATTCTATTTATTATATAAACACCAATGAAATACTACATCATTTTATGAAAGGCACCCAAAGACGCGATTTTTATATGTAACCATAGCATCAGTGATCATTTCACGTGTGAGCTATAGATCTGAAATTTCGCATGCGATAACGTTGAGATTAGGGCATCTGGGCAATGCTGACGCACATTCGTATTTTTTGAACTGTGCGTACTGCGCAGCCAGTGAAACATCAGTCATACACTGAGTTCTCACGAAATGATCATCCGGCAGTATCTGCGTGAGATTGAGAGCTAAGGATCTGAGATTTGGCATGCGATGACTTTTAGATAGGGGAACTTGGACGATGTCCACGCTCAGCTAGCTGCTGTGTTTGATTACGTGGGCTGAGTAAATGGTATTTAGTTAAGCAGTCCAATTAATAATTATTATTTATCCACTTGTGTAAAGTGAAGAGAGACTTTGATTTGAATTTAAAGGACATCGAGTTTTGCACCTTAGAGTTCGTTGTATGAACATGGCAATAAAAATTCCGAAAACGTTTTTTATTTAGACTATTAGTAACTATGTATACAAAGTTGCAAGGAAGCTGTTAATAAGTATATCCATTGCAATATTAACTGGGAAAAAGATTTCTATCGAGACAAGACACTTAGTAATTTTTTCTAAGTAGGTAATTGCAAAACTTTCAGAGAAACAGCAACAAATAACATATATATGATGAAAAAATTAGGGCCAACTCTTTGCTAAATGCTTTTCAGTTTGTTAAAAAATTCCGATTGTTGTGTTTAATTACGTGCGCTGAGTCACAATTATTTGGTTAAGCAGTCAAATTAATAATCATTTATTATTTATCCACCTGTAGTTGTTAGAAAGCGCCCTTTATCAATTTTTCACGGCACAAAAAATTAGCCCCGACTTCAATGGGCCTCAAACTTCAGTTTTATATGATGAAAAATAGGGGTCACCACACTATTTTAAAAGTTTAATTGTTTGTTTGTTTGGTTTTTTTTTTTGCAACGTATTTTGTATTTTGTCCGACGTCCCTCGCCGGTAAATAAACACATTTGCACCTGTTTTGTGGTGCTTTCTGGGATATTCACAATGTGGACAAGTACACAAAGAATAAAGTTTTGCACTTTTGCAAAATGCGTTTTATTTTAGTGAAATATAATTGAATGGATCAAAGAGAACGAAGTATTCTGAAAAAGATCGGTAAAAGTGTTATTTTTCATTTAAATTTGTATCAAATGTAAAAATGTAAATGCTTTGTTTATAGTGGAAGTGCACTTAGCTATCAAGCTAGTTTACAGGTACTCCACTGTTAACAATGTGAAAGTAACAATTCAAACTTAACAGAAACATTATTAAGAACCCCAACTGGCGGGAGGCAACCAGTTGAAATAGGGCAGTGGTTCAAGCATCAAAAGTTTAATTTGAAAACCAAATTTGCATTGTATTTCGTAATTATCAAGGCATGCTTATTTTCAAGGAGACTAATTCGCCTTAGGGTTTGTTCACATGACTAAAGTAAAAAATTACAACGTGAGGTTAGTTTTGAAAACAATACCTTGAATTTACTTTCATGCACTCGAAGTGAATTGATTTACATGGAGTGATAGTTTACGATGATGTGAATACAATAAGGTTCATTGTGTGTGTGTGATGCTTCATGGCTTTCTGAGCTATTTCTATTGTTCCGCGCACTTGAGAGCACTTGTTAGCATCTCTCGTTCGAATATATTTCTCACCTTCTCATTGGTCGTAAGGTAAATGAGGGGGACATTGGGATTTTCGGTTTTGCGGTTTTGGCTATTTTTTAGATCGGGTTTTCGGTTTTTGTGCCAAAAGACTTCGGTTTTTCGGTTTTGGTGTTCATTGCGGTTTGCGGATTTTTCGTTTTTTAGCATTTGGTTTTCGGTTTTTATAAAAAATATGAGCGGTTTTTCGGTTTTGTTATCCGATGTGCTTTTTAGGTTTTCCTATTTTGTCCTATTTGGGTTCCGGTTTCTCTTAAATTTGAGCGGAAATTGATCTCGAATAGAGTACTTTTTATTTATTTATTTAATTTTTATTTAATCACGGTGCAATTCATCAGCAATATAAAAACCATATGTACAATTAAAAATTGAAAACCAACTATAGATAAAACTATGTAAACTACATTAACTATCTTACTCAATATCATACAATAAAAGCTGCTTTCCATGAATGCCGTGTTTAGAATAATGGCTTAGATAACCTCTTTAATCAGTCATTTGAATTGACTGAGGGACGCTGCTTTCCTTAGTTCTAATGGCAAACTGTTCCACAAAACTGCGCCACTGTAGCTAAAGCTATTTTCTGTAGTAGTTTGTGCGCGGTTGCGGAACATTTACCTTATTCACAGAGCCTCTCAAACAATTACCAGAATCGCGATGGACAAATTTCGAGCAGAGATACTCGGGTGCTAGTCCCTGTAGGGACTTAAATACCATTGTTGCTCTTTCAATTTGCCTTTGAGAGACTAGGGATTTCCATCTCAAGAGTTCAAATAAATTGTTGACATCAGTGTCATAGGACACTGGCTGCTCTGTTTTGTAGTTTTCGCAGTTTGTCCTGCAAAGTTACTCAACAGTTTCCCCAAACAATATTGCAGTAGTTGAAATGAGGTTGTACTAGGGCCTGATAAATAGAATGTAAGGTCCCATAGGGGACTTTCACTCACGTGATCAGTAACCTTGTTTTTCCTCCGAAACAAAAGAAAACGTTTGAGTGATAATAGAGCTCAATTTCTGAAGACGTCGCATGAAAACACTCTATAGCCAGTTATGTCACGGTAGGGGATCACGCGTGTCGAATGATGCCCGAGTTGGTGCGGAGTGGATGAAGATGAAGGACCCCATGAAGATCTGAACGAGCATGAAATGAGTGAGGAAGCTAGTCACTCTGATGAAGGCCAGCAAGAATTTGATGAATGTAGTGATTAAGTCAGTGCAGATGACAACAATTCCCAAGGCCAGCAAGATGAATTAGGGACATCGACGAATTTTCTCTTTGGTGCAACGTCGCGATATGCCATATAAAAAGGGGAGGGATGCTCGTCGTCTCGCCTGGAGGTGAAAATCTCGGATTTTGGTCTCACTTAGGGTGTTCGAGCAAAATGCAATCATATGTAGCCGTGAAGGTCTCCTTTAGGGTTGCGCGCGAAGAGATATAAAAATGTATATTTACACTTTGATATTTCTTCTCGCAGGTGAAAGTATTAGATGATAATGTCTTTGCCATCATTAAAAGTCCCTGTATTTTTTATTTCTCTGTGTTATAATATGGTCTCTTTTAGGGGTCAAAAAAAGCCTAGGCCTTTCCCAGATTGGTCTCCTTTAGGGGTTTAATGTAAAATGTCCGATGAGCATCCCTCCCCTTCTTATATGGTAGCCTACCCCCCCGGAAGGGGGGGGGGGGGGCGGTGAGCTTCAATATTCGACTGCTGTTTTAAGTATCTGTTTATTACCACATTTAACCTTTGAGCAAGTTCCTGCTGCCATGTAAAACAAGGAACAAATTGTACCAGTTAGCTTCCTCAGTGCAATCGCATGTTTTAGACCAAGATTATACATTCCATTCGAAACTCCAAACTGACCTGTCTTAGTTATCAAATAGAAATGTTCAATTGGAGATTTTCGATTGAAGTTTCCGACGATATAGCTTTTTGCAATTGCAAAATTGCAATTCCAGAGAGGACTTGTTTGCAAATTCTCCTAAGTTAGCTTGGCTTCACGGAAAATGAGCCCACAAAGTCCGGGCTCGAGAGAACGGCAGAAATAAAGCCTATGATTTTAGCAGATACTAAAAGATATGAAGGCTTTAGAGAAGTCCATGACATCCAAAAATACTTTGATTAAATAAAGTGTTAGTGTAGTTTGCTCTGTATGCCCCACTTGCCACCATTGTATCGGTTTTCTGACGGTTTTGTATGCGGTTTTCGGTTTTGGCCGAATTTTTTTGCGGTTTTGCGGTTTTGGATGATTTTCTCTTCGGTTTTGCGGTTTCTAATACACCCCAATGTCCCCCTCGTAAATTTCCTTCGCTGTCATTTGCTGTTTGTTAATAGGACAGATGAAACGAAAGAGGTGTTTAAATATTCGCGATTGATGAAAGTCAGATTTTAGTGACAGCCAGAGTCGGTTTACTCTAAAGACATCATTCCACGATTTCGTCCCTTTTCCGCCGTCTTTATCTCATCTTACAACCCAGCCTTCGTATGTGGAAAGAGCAGGTAAGTGTTTCAACTTATTAACCAAGAGGTTTAGTATGCTTTAGACGACTCTTTTACAGGATTTTAACTGGTTAAGTTCGATGCTACTTAAAACTGCGCTTCCCATTTAATCAACAATTGCACCATGTCAATCTTAAACTATGTTTTTAATTCCCACATTTTACGCTATACTTCATTCCGTTGTTACTATTTTTCACATCAGCATTTTGTCTATTATAAATTCAGCTTCCATTGCTTTGGGTGCAGGGATGGTGCAGTGGTGAGAGCACTTGCTTCCCACCAATATGGCCCGGGCCCCGGGGTTCGATTCCCAGACTCGGCAGGGCGCGCGATAGAAGATGTGTTCAGCATCTTGTCACAAAAGCACTCAGTTGTGTTTTACTAGGGCACCATTGTTTCTATCAAAAGCAAGGGGAAATTCAGTAAAGGACGCCAACCCTTTGGTTGACCTATGCTGTACGTTGTCAAGAGAAAATGAGGGGACAGAGAGGGAGGCCCAAGGCGTTGGCCGGGATATGTTATGTCCACGAAAGTTATTTTTAGGCGAGTGGAAGTCTTTGTTCTAGCCGAAGTCTGTCTTCTGAGACGTCC
>NC_090876.1:24738234-24740734 GCF_036669935.1 Montipora foliosa
AATGTTACCTCCGATGGGTTTCGTCTTTTTGAGTTTCTACATTACCACGGTCTGCGTAATGGTGGAACATGCAAGTTGCTACCAAGGACTCTTTCAAAGGTCTACTCCACTGTAGTTCACTAGATTTTTTTATTTTCTTTGCTAGAGTTTTCAGAGTAGTTTCAAAATTTGTTACCGATGAAGGGTTATTTCAAGAGATTATCAAGGTAAGAGAGAGAATACCCCGTACAGGCTTTCTACTAAAGGTAATCCCTCTTAAGTTATTTTTAGACATGGTCCCAATTTCTTCCACGGATGTTACTCGCGCGTTGCGTGGATGTTTTCTAGGAGGATTTGTTTATGTTTAGTTTCTTTTAGTTTCAAATCGAAGGAAAACCTTCAACGCTGTGAGGATTTCCTCTTCGACATTTTAATTACAAGCAAAGTAGCTTCGGCTCTTGCTATGTTTCGAAAATTTAATAGGAGTTTAAATAAGAGACACACTTGCCCTGCACAAACAATAACAACTGAATGAACGGCAGAGGAATGAGTAGAAACACGAGTGCTAAGCGAACATTCGCCGAAACAACGCAACCAGATGGTCGAAAGTGCAGATAGACGCTCGCCGCTAAGGCGGCAAAAAGCAGTTTAAAAAGAACAATGGCAACAACGTCGGAGGCAACGTCGATTAAAAAACGACTTTACATGTATATTCAACCTACGAATCTAGATGCATTCAGTTTATCTACCACTGTCAGAAATATCCCAAACAGAACATGTGAGACAGCGTCAAAATTCGAGAAGAAATTCTTAAAGTTGGTTAAAGTTCTCGAATATGCAGAATGTGGTCATTTCGCGTTGTTGTTTTGTAAAGAACGGCAGTGACATGAACAGAATTATAACCCTCGCCTACACAGCCGTTGTACTCGTTGCCGTTGCCGTTGCCGTTGAGGTTTGCGTATTAAATTCAATAAAACCGAATAAACGGCAAAATAACGAACAGCCAAAGAGAACAAAGCAAACGAAGGCCCAGCCGAACAAAAAGACAGCTGAGAGTGCAGAAAACATTTCTCTTATGTAGTTTTCGAAAAAAACCGCTTGGGCAGTCCACGCATCGCGCAAGTAACATCCTCGGAAGAACTGGGCACCATGTAAGAGTGATTTGAACTCTATTTGTATGCAAATACTTTCTTTGTTTCAGTAATCCAATATGGCTGCTGGTCACCTGAGTGAAAACGTTCCATATAGGGGATTTACTCTCTTACCTTGGTAATTATAATTTCTTGGTTATTTGCAAAATGTAGCTGGATCATGAGGCCATAACATTTTGGTAATAAGCCATTTCCTTAGTGAAATTTGAATAGCTCTTTGAGAATTGTTGTGATAAGCCATTTCCTTAGTGAAATTTGTATAGCTCTTTGAGAATTGTTGTGATAGTGAACCGTTGTAGTCAGTTGAGTGTACTTTAGATTGGGTATGCTTATGCATAGAGGGGAAATAACTGGAATATTGTCAGATTAAGCTGCTCGTCAAATGCATGTTTGATCTTATGTCGTTATCTTAATGGTTTTGACACCAAGGAAACTGGTATTTTTATTCCCATTTTCAGGGCTGTGCTAAACCCAGTGATTAATATTACTGTTTTTGGAGAGATTGTAAAGTTTCGAACGCCAAATTTGTAACTCAAGGTAGATTTATTCGGGCTTTATGAGAAATGGACTGCATTGTTGTTTAAAGTATATTAATTTTGGTCAACATTGTGCTTTACAGTTTTGGAAGTACTCTATCGTCCCGGATGCGGGGGAGAAAAGTTTGGTTTTGACGTACGAAATTGCCCCGCATAGCGGGGAATTTGCTTCATTTAGAAGGCAGGCCTAGTCTAATGCCCCGCTATTCCCCGGGTATGGGGGTGCGGGGCTTTCCACTGACTAGTGCATTATGATGTAGCAATATTCAACAAACGTGTTCGACCTTACCACGTTCTTCGTTCCCCGATTACTTTCTCGTATGTTGTGTAACCTTTCTGCTCCAAAAAAATGCTAATGTAAGATAAACTTTACTTAACGGTCTTGTAGTTCAATAGCCAGTAGACCAAGTGAAGTAGGCCATAAATGTGGCAGGAACTCAAGCCACTAATAGTAATAGTATTACACTCGAGTGAACGTCCAACGCCGAATCCTTCAAATCGCTAAAATCGCCGTCTTCAACTTCAAGAACGACAGCACCAGGGGCTCCTGCAGCACACAGCATTTAAGGTAAAACTACGTTTATTTTGATATTAAATGAGAATATTTATCGCAATCTAGTACGATAATGCGAGGATTTTCGACATTCCCATACATTTTAGTTTACCCAAATACAAACGGTCACACAGTTTGTGCGGGCCCCCTGTGATCAAACTGGGGGGGGGTTGCTCTAAGCCTGGTTAGCGCTAACCGTTGGTTAAGATGTATCACAACCATCAGGTTTCCATGGTTTTTAACACTGGGTGCAAGATGGCGGTTTATCTTTTACTCTGATC
>NC_090876.1:24745734-24750734 GCF_036669935.1 Montipora foliosa
ACTAGGTTCTCTCCCTCTTTGTTTTCGTGGTTTCTTTGAATGTTATGACAGCGCGTTCAGCTTCACCGTTGGAAGCTGGATGATAAGGAGAAGACAAAACATGTGACTACCTCCTCCGGAAAACCATTGGTTGCAAATAAGAACGTTGAAGATCAGATGCCGGATGGCATACGAAACTATGGTATTTCGGGCTTGAAACCCAACTGAACAGCTGCATGATGTTGGCGCAGAAAAATATAAAATTTTGATTTAATTGCTTTCCCGACATTCTTCATGAAGAATCCGTGCGAGAGCAGCTGCTGAAATTGCAAAATAATATCGTATCATGTTGACGAGGCTCACTGTGTGTTACAATGGAAGTATGAAACTCGCGAATGTACTGTAGTACGTGGATGTGAATCGCTCAACAACGACTAATAAATCTCCTGCTGGGACTCGTGTTTATTGTTCATTACTTCTCTCGATCTGGTTATATGATAATCGTACTGATCCAGTGAACGTATATTTCGGAGTTGCACAGCAATTATTAAAACTGTGATTGTCTTAGGAGTTCAGACCTAGCAATTTTCTTTTTTAAATCGGGGACAAACTGTTTGGATAACTAATGTAAGACAGTTGATAAAAAATGTCGCAAATACTCTTTTTCTTTGGCCTTCTCAGTTTTATCAGGAATAATAAACAAACAGCGGTGACAAAAAGATTAATTTACAGTAAGGAGAGACTTAACTGTGGCCAAATGGCTAATGTTGTATATAGAGCTGCCTGTTGGGACTACAATGATTTTTACATCGGAAAAACTGAAAGACGATTGCCTGACAGAAAAAACTGAGAATTATTCCTGATAAAGTTAGATAAATAAGTTTAACCAAATTGAATCACAACCTGGACTATTTGTTTCTTTACATATCAGTTTGTGTCTATAACGGAAATGTTCCCAATTTATTCATAAATATGCACTGTCAAACATAGATTATCACCTTGCATACGGAACCCGCGCCCGCAGTGCAGGCGGTAGTCAAAACTGTGCTATCCTGGTAGATACTTGATGTATTTTGTCATTTAGTGGTTATCTATTGCACAAAATTATCTAAACACTGTAAAACCTTCAGGGTTAGGATTAGGGTTAGCCCAAAGGATCCGCAGACTACTTTGACAATAGGGAGCTTTAGCAACGACAACGGCGACGGCAACGAGAACGTTACAAATTTGCATATTTAGTGGACAAAAACAATAGCTTTGCACGCTCTACACGTTCGTTTTTCACTTTTGTCTGTTTCTTTGCTGTCGTCAGCAAAACAACGTGAAATAATCAAGTTTGAGGTGTTATGGAGAACGTCAGCACTTGGAGATAAATTTTCATTTTTCTCCCCTAAATTAAGCGCCGCTCGTAACGGTTTCATTCCTGAGGGACTGCTACACCTTTGTCATATTAAAAAGCTTGGAATAGTCGCGAAGTGATCGCAATAACGTGAATTTATGTTTTTACATGACGTTCTCGTTGCCGTTCCCGTCGTCGTTGCTAAAGCTCTCTAATGTTATGACGAAATTCATTGTCAATAACAGGACAGACGCATGAAAAGCTGACATCATGATCAATTTGTTTTTTACAATAACAAAAAGGCAGAGGGGTCAAAATTAAATCAAAGCAAGAGAAGAAAGCGAGACAAAAATCTGAGAAACTTCAATCTGACGCGAGCAATATCGCGTCATTATCGCATAAATTATGTGTCTGTCCGCTTATTGACAATAAAAATTAGCCAATGAGCGCACGAGAATTTTTGCAGTCATTGTAAACATTAATATCGATGTTACTTTCCTGACACCGAAAATCACACAGTAATTTTTATATACGATTTTTTGTAGGAGTTTTCCATGTTGCCTACATTTACATATCTACCCTGGTGTCCAATGCAATATGATTGGCTCATTCCGAGAATGCGCTTGCAAGTAATACAGGACTCTCTCTCTTTTCCCGCTTGGGTTCCAGGTCCATTTTCAGGGAGGGGTAAGAGGGCAACAAATGCAAAATATTTCACCGAGGGCTTCATCAGCGTGCACTTTGACCTCTTCAACTTCACACCCTCACTGTTTGACTTCTGAAGTGTCTCTTCTAGATTGCGCAGATGCTGCGTGTCATTTGCACCAGTAACAATCAGGTCATATAGTATGTCACTAACTCCTTTGAGCCCATTTAAGATAGTATCCACGGTCGAAACGATCAGGAATAGATTCCTCGCGATATTCCCAGAATTCGCAAGTCTCCGCTAACCTCCGTAACTTGACCAGGTACTGTCAAATAGATTCCGTCTCTTCTTCCTCCGCTTATGGAATTTGAATCTCTCAGCGGTTTTTTTCATTAGCGTATTGACAATTACGGTGAAACGTAGCTCTTTCGAATTCCTTGGCACTGAAATGGACCGCAATAACGCATACATTTGGCTTCCCATCAAAGTAAGTATACACGGAATGCGTTGTAAATCAGCAACATTGTTAACTTCGAAGTACACTGATTTCTAATCTCTCAACATACTGCCTCCATTCTTCCAAAAGCCGGATTTACCACGACTTACCGCAGATGTCTCAGTCATCTTCGTTCATCTTCGTATTGTTCCACAGAAGTAAACTTTATTACACTTGTCTAACGTAGTTTCTTAACGTAACTTACACTTAAGAAATTAAACCTAACCCTAGGAACGGAAAAAAAGAATTATTTGAATTCAGCTTTTTAGCGCTGTATAGTTCCATGGAGTCAATTAACACGGATTCATTAGTTATAACATGACAACATAACACTTGCTTGATAAAGAACATATCAAACAGCACCAATATATCATCAAGTGAAGATTAGTAAAATTGTTTGGGTGATAGCTCGATTAACTGCTTTCTTTCTGTACTTAGCGAAGTATAATATTAGTCCCTCATACATGTTCCCTATTTGGCATATGGGTTGACTGCTTGGGGCCAGGCCACAAAAGCCCATCTTATTGCTGCCCGCACAGGGTAGCCTCCTATTTCTGCCCTGATATCTTGAATTCAGGTTATTTGTTTGTTAGCAGTTCCTAGGCCACACTGCGTACAAAGTCTGCGATTGGGGAATTTGTTTGACAGACTTGAATCTGCGATTGCTCATAATCTCTTGTTTGACGAGGAGCGTTATATATTTGTAATCATTGATGCAAAGGGAAGCGTTCGAAGGGAAGCCTTTTACTTAAAAGGATAAGTTACCCGGTAGCTTGTCATGTCAAGTGTAAGTTATTTTAAGTATTTCGGAAAGTATTCATCATCGTAGCGAACGTTTAATCACGTTTTGATAGCAGTTTATCAGAAGAATAATTCTTGTTGACAATTATTTCATCAGAATTTATTGCAAGTAGCAGAAATCTACAATGAGTGAAAAAAAATGTACCAGTACAAATAAATCGTTCAAGTTAATATTACTCTTGCGAGTTTGCGTCTTTTAGAAACTAATGCCTTCCAAAAACAAGCAAGTGAGAAGTTTTAAAAACGCATGCGTCAAGATAAAACTCAATGCTTAAATAAAAAATACAAAATAATTACACTTCGAACTTTGTTATTTCTTACGACATTAATTTACTATATTTTCCCAACCATCTCCATCACCATGTGATATCTTCATGTCTCATGCCCACCATCTTTCTCTACATGGAGCTGCGCCGCGTCACTTCCAGTGTGGAACCCCTAGTTATAATTAAGTTATTGCTGCTTCAAAAACGTGCACTACCGTACACATGATGCATTTCCTACATCCAAGGCTTCATGTTATTCGATTATCTCTAAAAGTATTACTGACTGTTTTATTTCACTCTTCTTTTGTTCTCCCGCCTACACTTCTCGCCTCAACTAGCTTACGCTATATGCAAGTATTCATCAGAATTTATTGCAAGTAGTAGAAATCATCAATTTCAATTGTGAAGATATAATAAAGTTGTTGTTTGTGCGTAAACAATAATCCTATTGCAACTCTGAGAAAGAATCGTCGTCAATAAAATTTGCTTTTTAGATCCCTATTCGGAGACTTTGCTTTCCCCCATTTGCAATTAGTTTCTCCTGTTCACAGTGTCTCGTTATAGCGAAATGCTGTTACCATCTTAAAAATAATCAATTTTGGTAGGTTCTGCAAGTTCTACTGTTCAAAGGTCTCCTATTCCACAAATGAGTAATACCCTGGTCGACATTGCTTCTCAGAGCTGTTTGCTAGTACCTAGTGAAAGTGCTCGAGTATTCCGGCACACTGCTCTGAATCTATCAACAACGACAACTTTATTAATTTGGTGCTTAAATATTACAAAATGCTTTGTGCTCGATAGTAGCTCGGCAGAAATGTTCTAGGCGGGTTCAAGAGAAAAAAGAATGAATACAAAGTTTTGATCCCAAACATCTCGACGCACTCTAGTGTTTAGTTTAGTCATAATGAATATGAAAATCGCAAGAAAACTGTGAAAATAATCAGGCCTGTTTTCTTTAAGTGTCCATGTTATTGTCCAGACTTCGTCTCTTCGCGACAAAAAAGAGAAAAACGTAAAGCAGTAGCCAGAGCTTTTTTCATTAGGTGCAATTTCCTAACAAAGGAAAAAAAAGAAACGAATAAATTAATATGCGATCGAATTAAGCCTCACAAAAGCTCCAAAAACCCAACAGGTACAATAAGAAAATTAAGGTCACATCGGAATTTTTGATTTTCTTCTCAAGAGTTAACTCAGTGTGTTAACTTAAGAATGAACAAAACGAAGTAAACTTGTGAACAACAAAAATGTTAAATCAATGTAACATGTGTTGTCATTTCTCTTTATTCTACAGCAAAAATGATGTTGTTAAAAGTGCTGTCTCTGCTATCCATTCTTGTTGCAATCCCAGAGTACTCAAGCGCTGGTAAGTGTAAGAAATCATGACGCCGAAATATAGGGATTCGTATGTTTAAAATTAAATGCTCTGCTGAGACTAAGGAATACAGATTTCTCTTTTAAAAAACTCTCAAGACT
>NC_090876.1:24755734-24760734 GCF_036669935.1 Montipora foliosa
GAAGTCAGACTTTATCCATACAATCAAAGCTACTAGTATTTCTGCAAATCCCACTTGACACTTGGTGCGGTTTTTATGTTTAATTAAACCACAAAGGAACAAAGAAAAAAATCACAGCAAAAGCCGAATCCTTCATGTTATCAGGCGCAATCAACAGTACAATACACTTTATTTAAGGACGTTCACGCCCATTGCTACTGCGCATCTTTTCGCACATGTCACGCACACGTCATGCATCGTAGACCACGCAGGTAAACACGATGCTAAAGGCGCAAAAATTTTCCACAAGAATGAAACATGAAAGTATGTGGCATCATGGGATAGCTGTGGACCCAGGTCTTCTCGGAAGTGTCACGCAATGTCTTGACAGTGCGAATGGACAATCGCTTTGAGAACTTCGCAGCAATTTTACTCTCTTGAATGCTCGGTGACCCCCATTTTTCTTTCCGTAGATCACTTCCTTTCTTGATTTTGTCAAGAGAAAATGAGGGGACAGAGACGGAGGCTCAGGGCGTTGGCCGGGATATGTCATGTCCCCGAAAGTTATTTTTAGACGAGCGGAAGTCTTTGTTCTAGGGGAAGTCTGTCTTCCGAGACGTCCGCATGCAGTCTTGCCTCGCTCTTAGGTTCTTAGTGAAAAGAGAAAATGACGGGGCACGTGGAAGGCTGATGAATATTTATTTTCTTTCAAGCATCGGACCGAGGTAGGCCAGCATGCGGACGTCTCGGAAGACTTCCGCTCGTCTAAAAATAACTTTCGTGGACATGACATATCCCAAGGACTGGACCGGGAGCCTCCCTCTCTGTCCCCTCATTTTCTCTTGATTTTGTCCATTTTAACAAAAAACAAAAAAAATCTGTACGTGAGAAGTTACAAATATTTGGCCTTTTATGCTCTCGTGCGACCGAAGTTTTCTTTCTTAGACTAATATGTATCATTTTTCAAGGTCTATTTCACCTCAGAAAAAGATATCAGTTGCAAAGGTTAATTTAGTTATATTAGTTATGTTGAAGTGAGTACGTTTACCTGATCTAAATTTCACTCATGTAGCTTTTTTATTGCTGACAGTTGTAAGCTAAGATCGTCTTAAAGTAACGCAATCTTCTAAAAATGCACCTCATGATCTCGAAAACGAGCACGGTGACCCCCCATTTTTTTTGCCCTTTTGGCAAAAGTAGATCATTACCTTTCTGCGTGGCAACTTTAAAAAAAATCTGTACGTGGGAACGTTTTGGGCGCGAACGTCCTTAAACTCGAATATTTAAGTCAAAGGTGCCAATAAAAGATGCTAATATCTCCGAGGAAAATGGATTTTGAGAAATTCTAGTTTTCCAGGAGCAGCCACTCGACTACTTTTTTGTAAGTGTCACTAAACCATTGTTCAAGGCTTCCGTAAACAATGCCGAATTTCTCTGTCAAGCTCGGCTGATTCCGCGATTGTGGCAGCACTAAGTTCTATTCGGCTCTTTTTGGATTCACGACTTGTTGCTTCCGAATACATTCCAAAGGATTTACCACCACTACAACACTTTCGAGTTGGTGGAAGTGGAACGATGCATTTTTTCTAGAAGTTCGGGACTGTAAATCCCGTAGGAAATACAACTACAATGTCTTCTTTCAGACAAACCATGCTTCGGATGCATTCTCCCTGCTCGTCCTTTAACAACAGCAGCTGTAAACAGATCCAAACATCATTCCTGTTCAAATCCTTCTCGGCGACCATAATATGATTAGATGTTAACTGATTTTACTTAAGGTTGATTTGCATTTCTGTAACCAATCCGAGCGAGGCTCCAAGAGCTCTATTGTTTCTCGGCCAATCAGACAAAAAGGCCAATTTTTCGGCTTTTTCACATGCGATCCGTACAGGAAATGTATCATGCCCTCCTTCCCCAAAATGATAAGTAGGAAGGGAGGTCATGATCGCAGGTTATAGCTTCACTTGATGTCATAACCGGAGTCAGGGTTAATATATGGTCCATTTCATATATATCATTTCGTTCAATGAAAAAAAATTCTAACATAATAGATTCCTCGAGTGATCACACGTCTCTCAGTACATCCACAAGGGCATTATTACTACCCCCCTCGTATTCTTCGTCCTTTGTCTGTTCATTCGTTTGCTTCCAGAATAAAGTTTAAATGGTGGCTTCCCAAGCCATTGTTTTTATGAGGAGGTGAAATGCGGCTCCACTAAAAACGACTGCATGGGAGGCTAGGTTTATGGGTCATCAACATAAATGACTTTCACGTAAAATCTCGTGGCTTTCCTGTAAATCTGAGCTAAAATCATGCATGTTTGTTTTCCTTTCTAGAGTGTGATTTTAATCTGGGCATGGAAAGTGGTCTAATCTCAGACTTGCAAATTGGAGCCTCTTCACGATGGGATAGCAACCATGGCCCCAGTCAA
The DNA here is from genome assembly GCF_036669935.1 of Montipora foliosa. Lineage (NCBI taxonomy): Eukaryota > Metazoa > Cnidaria > Anthozoa > Scleractinia > Acroporidae > Montipora > Montipora foliosa. The sequence goes on from NC_090876.1 coordinate 24,758,146, forward strand.
GGAAGACTGAATTATAAAGAAACCACAAGCAAGTCAGGAGCTTGGGCAGCGGCTCACAATAATGTCAATCAGTGGCTGCAGATTTATCTGGGTAGTGCCATAATAACCCGTGTCGCAACGCAAGGAAGAAATTACAACCCCAGTTGGCCTTATGGAGTCCACACTCAGTGGGTGACCAAGTACAAGCTGCAGTACAGTAACGATGGTGTGACTTTCCAATACTACAAGGAGCAAGGAGTAGTGAAGGTTGAAACAAATATTTCATATATGTTGCTTTGAACTATTCAGATACTCCTGGAAAGTAAAATGAGACTTTAGGAACGCAGACTGAGCAGATATGAACTAGTCCCCCAACAGGAAACATATTCGTAGGAGGTAGCCGTGTACATCTAGTCAGTCTACATCCGTTGATTTCACAGGACAATAATTGTTACCCAGCAAAGTACATCGAGTTTCGTCTTCGCAGACTCACGAAGGGAGCAGGGGTGGCGCAATCATGATGAGAGCACTCGCCTCAGACCATTGTGGCCCCGGTTCGTTCCAGAAGCTTGGCGTCATATGTGGGTTTGAGATTGTTCGTTCTCTACTCTGCTCCGAGAGATTTTTCTCCGGGTACTCCGGTTTTGAGTTAATTTCATTAGTGTCCCAACTAGTGCTCTAGTACTAAATCCATTGACATTATTATTATTATTATTATTATTATTATTATTATTATTATTATTATTATTATTATTATTATTATTATCATGGCTTTTTCTTTGATTAGTATTTTTCAGGTTCTCAATTCCGTTATTCTTGCCATGAATCATCATAACATAAAACGAACCCAGAGACGATTAAATCTGGCGCGGGAATCATGATTGATATCTGAATAACAGCATAGCTAGTATAGCAGCTGACGAGATGACGACGGTGCAAATGTGTAACAGTTTCTCGCTTTGTTTTGTTTTTTACCCAGGAGTTCACTGGAAACTCAGACCGCGACACTGTCGTTGAGAATGTTCTCAACTCGCCAATTGTGATGAAGTTCATCCGTTTCCAACCAACAGCTTGGCATGGTCACATATCAATGAGGGTGGAACTCTATGGATGCCGGGAAGGTAGCCATTTTGTTCTTTTCTCTCACCTTGTTATTTAGATTCTTCCCTGTTGTTGTTCATTACTGTCGTTAAAATTCACAATTATTCTAGGAGCCGGGCTGGATAAGAAATGATAAAAACAAACATAATGACATAATCATAATGTCATTTTATCTCAAGGCTTGTCATAGCTGATTAAATGCCATATTAAGTATTAAGGCTAAATGTAGTTCACAAATTTCTAGTTTCTAAAGAAACCGTGGTGTTGCGTCGGTGGGAGAGTGAAACAGGAAAATTTGGTTTTATCAAACGTGTTGATAAAGGTCGAATAGAGGTTTTGCACGGCAGCCATGTTGCATGGCAGGAACAATGAAAATGTTTTGCATTAGAAAGAACATTTGTTCCCATAGGAAAAAGAATCTATTGTCCCTGCCATTCAACATGGCTACCGTGCAAAACCTCTATTACACCGTGAACGATTTGGAAAGCTGACGTTTCGAGCGTTAGCCCTTCGTCAGAGCGAATAGAGGAATTGTGGGTGTTGCTGGTTTTTATGCGGGAGTGAAGGAGCTTTGCCATTGGTGGAAATATAGTAACACGAATTTGTCAATAAATTAATGGAATGAGAGGCGTTCATTGATTCCGTGAGGATATGGTGTGCCTAGTTGAAAGATAAATTTTTGCTCAAAATTCTTGCGGCTTTGTGTGTTCGAGTGGTCTAAGGATAGGCCGCAAATTGTCATGTTGTGGTGGGAGTGATTAGGACTCTGTCGTTTTTTCCACATCTCGTAGGTGTTCGCAAAAGCGGTCCGCCAATCTCCTCCCTGTTTCGCCTATGTATGTCTTCTTACACAGTGTGCAGGTTATGCAATAGATGACATGCACGGAGATGCATGTAAAGTGGTCAGTGATTGATCGATCAATCGGATCGATTCGGTCCTGAGATCTTAACCATGTTAGAAATAAAAGGACAAATTTTCCATCGTGTGCGTGTACATTTGAAAGTTTCCGGTTGGTTGTCAGACTTAATTGCGCTCCTAACGAGAAAGTTACCTACGTTTTTGTCGCGTTTGAATGAAATAAGTGGTGGTAGAGGAAAGATATGTTTACTTTCAGGAACATTGCGGAGAATCTTGAAGTTTTTGAGAATGACATTTTTGACTGCAAGGTTTGTGGATGATACGTGAGGGTGAATGGAATTCTGTTTGTTTCTTCGTTCTGTGACGTTTGGAGTGCGGTTTGGCGATCGATTTCTTGGGCACGATGTTTTCCCAAATACAAACTGGCACATTTCCTCGCACTTGCTGTTAAAATGGGACTCGTCACTACAGAGGGGTTTTAGTCTAAGAAATTGAGAGAATGGGATGGCGTTTTTACGTGTTGTGTATGAGAGGACGAATGCAACAAGTAGTTATGGGAATCTGTTGGTTTGTAGTGTACGCTTGTAGATAAAATGATGCCTTTGACTGAAAGTTTTTATTTCTAACATGGTTAGGATCTCAGGACCGAA
>NC_090876.1:24765734-24783234 GCF_036669935.1 Montipora foliosa
CTCCGACAAGAATCGCGATTTTGGCAATTTTTGTACAATTTGCGGAAATCGCCAACATATCGAGTTTAACTAACGCATAGCCAATACATGTACTTTTGTTTTGGACTCGTTCTATTAGCAACTGCCTACAAACTACTGGCTAAAATAAACCGTCAATATCATAAAAGTTCATTCTTCTTTTTTATTTTTTTTACTTTTCAGGGGTAATACAGATTGCCAAACATGATTATAATTCAGGCCCGTAGAGAAGGGGAGGGGGGGGGGGGGGCGACGGGAGCGCCCGGACCCCTCCACCAGCCCCACACACTCTCCGCAGGCTGCAGGGTCCCCTTTTTTGTTGACCAACGATTTAAAAAAAGAATTGAAAAAAATAGTATAGTTCCGTTCTGATTCACTGTTTGTGTACTAAAAATGAAATAAATAAGCAAAACATGTATATATTCCATGTTTGATTAGAAGCCGGCGACGGAGATTTTAACAATTTAGTCAATAGATGCACATCTACTATCTAACAGTCATTGATCTTGAAGGAATAGTTGATCTGTTTGCCAAGAGGTACCCGATGAAGCTTGAGCTTGGCAGACTAATGAAAGAGCATGATGATCAGGTTTTCTGCAGCAAACCCAGTGAATAATACCGATTGTCAACTTTATTTCTGTTTTCGTTCTTTGTAAAAAGTGACATGATTCTCTAAAACTGTAAATTACATACGTAAAGTAGTCTCTGGGCCAAAAAAAATTCATTTCGAAGTTCAAAAGTTTGAGTAATCTCCACGTTTTTAAGTTCGCTTTTGGCTGTCTGTTTTCACATCATACTGCCTTCAAAACGCACGAAATGCATTCTCAGGAAACAAACTATGTAACTTTCGAAATTTCCCGGACCCTCCTAGAGACTCACGCCCAAGGCGCTTGTTTGGTCCGTCTCCTCGTTTGATCGCACGTGCCCACGGGCATGTAATTTACTGCACTGAAGAAAATCTTTATAACAGATGCCATTTAATACTACGCACTGCTTACATTCACTCAGACATCTACTCAAACATTCCCAAATTACGCATTTTTTCCCCAAAATCGTTAAAATCGCAAAAATCGTGAGTCTTGTTCGGCACTTGTCTTCTCTATCTTTTCAGTTCTTACAATATTTGCGATTTTTTGCAAAATTCGCAATTGCGTGCAAACGTGGACATCTCGTTTGATCCAGGTAAAACGTGTTTCACCTAACCTACGACAGTAATGATTACGTCGGTCCATTTAAGAAAAAATTGTTTGGCAGACAAGTAGACTAACTATGATTAGAGCTTCTTTTGCCGGGCCGTGACATCATTACATCTGACCAATTCCGCTTCCCACATCATGCAGGGTCTGTTTAATCCTGCCGAAATAACTAGTGCGCTGTGACGACGAGACGTCATTTTGATGAGTTCAGCAAGTTAGAGCACAATCAAGTTGCAATGGCTTTACAAGTGACGCTAGGACCCTGCGAGGGACAGGGAATGGCCGGCAGACTTGGGAAATGAAGGTCATGTATTCTGAGTAAGATATTGGACACATTAATCTTAGTGGGGAATCAAATGCTTGTGGGTGCAGTAATGGGGTGCGCTGTCAAAAAAATTTCTGCTTGTGGGTGCAGTAAGGATCTCTCGTCCGGGACCCCTTCACTGAGAACTATAAGAACGATGTATTTTGGCTTATTATCCTCCGCGGCGTCAAGGTGCGTGATTCCCTTTTCAACTGGGGTTGTATCTCATCTGGTCGCTGTGCCTCTTGTCCGCGACGAGAGACCATTGACCATAGCTTTTTAAATTGTCTAAGGGTCAAAAGAGTCTGGCTACACTTTGTGCCAGTTCTCTCCCTGTTGCTTGGTAAGCAGTTTGTTGCAAACTTTTTAACGGTTTTTTTCTTCCGCTGGCCTTCTCTTAGTGCTAAGAGGGCTCGGTCTCGCGCGCCATTTGACGAAATCCATTCTTTATGGCATTTGGCAAAGAAGACCACCGTGCCATCATCCGTTACGATTCCTGCGATCTTAAGCAGAGAGTCTTCTTGGATTATAACTCTCTTTCTGAATCTCACCTCCATGATGTTTGGGTCTTGAACGGTTTTTCTGCCATGGTGAATGGATTTCCTCATATCAGTATTTAGAAGTACACCTGGGTCATGGATTCCATTTGGGATCTCTGCAGGGAATTTGCTCTGCTCATGGCTCTTAGTTTCTATTGACTTTTTTGTGCTTTTTAATTTGTAAATGGCGTGTGTTTTTATTGTGAATAAAGGCTGTTTTCATGAAAAAAAAAAGCTGTGTGATTGTGACCAATTGGCTTTATTGTTTATTTTGTGTGTCCTGTCCTAAGTACGTGCCGGGAGGGAACGGCGTGGACCCAATCGTAAATTGTGTTCGCCATGTAGTTCCTTCGCTGTCCAAACAGTATTGTGCTACAGATTCAGTTTATGCCAATTGTGGTTCGTCGGAGGAGTTAGCACGTCTGTTGGAAGCAGTAGATGCTGAAAAGGTTACAAGTGTGCAGTTTTTGCGGAGCGGCCGTGTTCGCCTGACTTTCAAGGATCAGGCCTCTTGTGATGATTTGATCTCGTCCGGTCTTGTTTTCGATGATGTCCACGTCCGTGTTGTTCGCGCAGATCTGAGGTTTCGTTCCGTATATGTTCGCGATCTACCGTTCGAGGTTCCTGCATGATGATGACATTAAAGCCTTTTTTGAGTCTTATGGAGACGTTCTGTCCGTCCGCCGTAGTACGTTTGCCAATAGGGAGTTTAAGCAAATCACTACGGATGGTGCTACTACGGCTGCCGTGACTGAAAAAGTCTGGGGAGAGTACGTCTCGGTGGTCTGCTAAATTTTAAGTTTAGCAAAGCAAAATACAAGGAAACATGGGCTAAGGAGTTTAAAATCTCTTTTATTTAGTTTCTTACAGTCAAATGGCTTCGCTGAAAAGACGATGGCCGTTGTTCGCCTTGCTAGGACGAACAGATTATTTCTGAGCAAAAGCAAATGCTATACACCTTGTACAATAACAACAATTTGATGGATGAAATACACAATTTCAGAGACAAATATCTCAAAGAATATCGAGTGAAAAAGACACATATCTATACTCAAAGCAGCAAAATAGCATCGTATAGTATCCAGATATAAAACATCTTCACTAAATCCTCAAAGCAAACTTAACCGACGAAAAACGACCTTGTGCTGAACACGAATATTTCACTTGACTCACTTCGCCATTCCAACACCTTTGCCAAAACTTATCGTAAGTTACAAGCTTATGAGAGGCAATCTTGACACAATCCTTGACTTAAATTGACTTTAAAGGATATAGTATCCAATAGAATTCTTAAAATGCCGAGATGTCCGTTGAAAAGGGCCAGAGAAGCGAAATAAACCCGACATAGTAGCCACTACGGCAAAACATCGCGACTCACGTAGTCAGATTTCACACTACGGCTGGATGCAACCGACGTACATGGGCAGTGTCTCATTTTGGCAGAAATTTACTTCCGGCAGCCGTATCAGCGCCAGCCGTAGCGATTTGCTTAAAGTCCCTAATATTTCCCCGCAATCTACAATGGTAATCGTGTGGTTGAGCTAGCCGTGGATCTTGACATCCCTTATTTCGTAACAATCGGTGATTTTAGTTGTCGCGCTTGGTATCCTGGTCAACCTGTCCATTGTACGATTTGTCGTGAAGTCGGTCATCGTGGTCCTTCCTGCCCGCTCTCTGGTCTGTGCCGGCGCTGTCTGCGGCCCGGTCACATGGTTAGAGAGTGCAGGCAGCCTTGGGGTGCCATCCACCCGGGGACCGAAGTTTTGTTTTCTCCTGTGCCTCTTGCTGATGATGACGATGATGCTGATTACGTCCTTCCTTTTGAAGCCTCTTCTGGGTCCTCTATGGTGGAGGATGATGATGAGATGATGTCTGGGGATCATGAGGTCGCTGCCTTGGCAGCTCCCCCTCCTTCCCCTCCTCCTGATGCTGCTCTTGTTCCTGTACCGGATGTTCCTCCTGCTCCTGTTTCCGCGTCTGATGTTCCTCCTGCTCCAAGTGTTTCTGTGTCCGACCTCCCTCCTCCTCTTAGTGTTCCTGCGCCTGATGTTCCTCCTGCTCCTAGTGTCCCTGCGCCTGATGTTCCTCCTGTTCCTAATTTGACTGATGTTCCTCCTGCTCCCAGTGTTCCTGTACCTAATGCGTCTAAGCCGCCTAAATCCTCCGCTCCTGTTTCGTCTGCTGCTCCTACGTTATTTCGTGATAAAACTGATCCTGTTCTTCATTCCGCTTTAGGTGAACTTTCCCGCGATGATGTCACTCGAATGTCCAGTAAGGATGTTGCTGATTTTGTTTCTCGTTTGATAGACGAGCACAGTTTGTCTCCGGATTATCGTTTTTATATGACTAACTATGTCCTCCGTGTCCAGCGCAAGTTTTCCAATAGATATCTAAAGAAGCCTGTTCAGCGTACTCCTGCAAGAATTTCAGACTCTGAGGGCCCGCCCGCCCGCAAGCCGACGCGTCCAGATCGAGTTCCGTCGAGTTGAGCTGTAATTAGGATTGTATTTAGTAATTGGTAATTGTTTGTTAGCGTAATTAGTTTACTTAGCGTGATTACGGTTTGTTTATTTAGTGCCACTTCGATGTATATAAGTTTTTATTCCTTTTACGAAAAAAAAGCTGTCCATGGCTGGTAATTGACCGGGTGAAATGGTTGTGCGCATGCGTGATGTGTTGGCCACACCGAGTTGGTGTTAGCGTGTGTCACCTTGCTTTTATTGTTGTTATTTAAGGTTTACCGAGTGTCTGACCTGGCTTAAGCCTGCGATCCAATCAACATCCAGTCCCTGGTCAGCGGTCGACTTTAAAAAACAGCTGACCTCGGTAAGGGCCAACTTGAGTACGCGATATGGTCACGTGATACTGGTCAGTGGATGCCTTGTTTTGACAAGTGTCAATTGACCATAACATTGATGTCCAATATCAAAAATGTATGCTGTAAACTAGCTAAAGTGTCAACTGGAGTATTGCCTCCTTGATAAGCTCTAAACTTGAGCCCGTGATATGGTTACGTGATACTGGTCACATTGGCATACATGGAGGGGTGGACGGACGTGCGGTCGTACAGTGACCGAAACCAAATTTTCTCGTATCGATGGGTTACCAATAAGTCATATATTTGCTCATTTGATGCACAAAACCAACACTATCAACAAAAATGATGGATATATCTTGGCTAAGCCGAAAAACAAATGCAGACAGAATAGACCTTTTTATGATAAAGCAGCCATCGTGAACCCTACTGTTTTGAAAAAGATATCATGGGATGTCCTGAGGGCAAGAGGGTGCCGCTATGGGACACTGGAATTTTCTACAATGTTAGTGGAAATGTGACATGAAAACCTTATGATACTATAATATCAGATATCTTTATTTACCCTCAACATTTCTGGGGACAAGTTATTCTCACAATGGGATAGGAGTGGCACCCAGTCACATTTGAAAGGCTAATTTGATTAAAACAAAAATATTAAATGGTTGCAAGTTAAAATGTTGTGTAACATAATTCTGGACATTGTGTTACCTTGACTGCAAATACCTACAATATTACTTGTATATGTATAGGTGAAAAGATAAAGAGATCATAACGCATTATGGACTATAGTACCAGTCAATGGCAGTATAAAACAGGCATCTCGGAGGCAGTTTTTTGTTTCAGGTAGTCCCTGGTTCAACTTCCTGGCGCACTTGTAAAATAGCCAACTGGTTTGCTTCCCCCCAGTTAGGATTCTTAACAATTGTATATGTTAAATGCTCGGCGATATTAGCTTAAAGAACCAAAAAGTGCAGTGTAGGTGGTTTGCATGTTACATCATCTCAGCCATGTCCATGGATGAAAACAATACATCTCTCATTAGTTTCTTTTTCTTCCTTCAACAGTAGTTGTACATCTCACTTTTGTGAGCTGTACCTCTGGAGATTGGTCGCAAACCACCTGTATGGCTCTTTTTCTATTAAACCTAGTGTTAACTAGCCCCACGAGCATAAGCACAAGAAATACATGCTCACAAATTCAGTTGTAGCTAATTAGTGTCAATTGTCCTAACAAAAGGCTCTAATAATTGAAGACTGCTAGGTTTGCACATGTTATACGTGCTTATGTTAGCATATGTCGCGAGGGAAAACCCAGGCTTTACGATCATCACTCTGCAATGGTAAACCTCACTGGAACACCGATGATGTGGCCAAACCAAAGTTCTTGATAACTAACTTATTTCTAAAAACATAAACAAATAGTTTGTTACTGAATTGTTTTCTCTATACAACTTTACTCACATAGAAGCTCTTTTGAATATATTATTTATGACCACTAAAGTGACATGGACTTAAACAGATGACTTTTGCCACCACATTCATTAGTTAAGTATAAATTCCATATTGAACACTGTTATAATTATACCGAATATACTTTGCAATAATATCACAAATGGAAATTTTAAAACATGGTGGAAGTTGTGGTGTTTTGGGCCAGCGGCCAATACACATTGAACATTTGTACTTAGGCGCCATTCCAAATCATGCCGTTCGAATCAAAGACATGACAGTGGCGACGAGGATGGGATTATGACAAAAGAGAATTGGGAAACCTATGTAAAACGAGTAGAACAATTTTTCTTGGCGAACGACACGACATCGATGATGACCATAAAGTGCCAACTTCGCTGAGCTTGATCGGCGGGAAACCTACACTCTGCTGAGGGATCTTCTTGCCCCGGAGAAGCCAGCTTCAAAGTCCTTTCAACAGATAGTTTGAGCCCGAAACCCTTGGAAATTGCGGAAAGATTTCGTTTCTACAAGAAACCAACATGAAGGAGAGAGCATTTTGTCTTCCGTGGCCGAGCTTAGGAAGCTTGCGACACACTGCAATTTTGGCGGAAATCTAAACGAAGCGCTGCGAGACAGACTGGTCTGTGGACTTCGGAATATGCAGATCCAAAAGCGATTGCTGTCAGAAGCCAAACTGAAGTACTCCAAAGCTGTGGAGATTGCTGTAGGAATGGAAACTGCCATCTGCGATGGTTCAGAATTGCAAAGTGAGCTCAACCCATTCCCTCACGTTGACAAGTTGACCGAAAGCAGCAAAACAACACGAGCGAAACCGGCGGCTACCCCATATTGCTACCGCTGTGGTGGAACACACACATGGCACACAATTGTTTCTACAAGGACCAGACTTGCCACCACTGTGGGAAACAAGGCCATATCCAGCGAGTTTGTCTTTCCAAACAGCAAGGCAAGCCTAAACAAGCAACCAAAAACCCTGAGGTACAGGCTGTTGAGGTTGATGTTGATGTCGATGCTTATGAAGACATCTTAACCACTTTCGAGGTACACAATTTGAGGAAACAGAGCAATGATATTATCTGGGTTGCTTTGGATGTTGATGGTAATCCCCTTAAGATGGAACTGGACACAGGTTCGGCTGTGTCGATCATCTCGTTTGACCTCTACCAACAGAAATTTAACAGGCTTCCCTTGCACAAAACTGGACTGTTTTTGAAAACCTACACTGGGGAAAACATTATGCCAGTGGGAGTGCTTAAAGTACCCGTGGATTACCAAAACCAAAGAGAATTGCTGGACCTGTATGTCGTCAAGAGCAAGGGTCCTGTTCTAATGGGAAGAGATTGGCTACGCAAGCTATGCCTAGACTGGTGTGCTATCAAGTCGCTGCAGCCTTCACTAGCTACCTCAAGTCCTGTGGAGGGTTTGGATGTTATGCTAGACAAGTACCCAGATGTCTTTCAAGATAAACCGGGCAAAGCCAAAGCGAAGTTAACTCTTAAAGAAGACAGCCAAGCACGCTTCCTCAAAGCAAGACCAATGCCTTATGCATTAAAGTCGAAGGCGGAGGAAGAACTGCGGATACTCCAGAATGAAGGTATTCTCACTAAAGTGGAGTGGAGTGAATGGGCCACACCGATTGTTCCTGTCCCCAAGAAAGATGGTTCCGTCAGACTTTGCGGTGATTACAAGGTGACAGTGAATCCAGAACTACAAGCAGAGCATTACCCTCTACCTCGCATCGAAGACATTTTTGCAAACGTTACTGGTGGGCAGAAATTCTCAAAGATTGACCTCCGTCAAGCATATCACCAATTAGAGATGGAAGAAGATTCAAAGAAATACCTCAGTATCAACACCCATATGGGACTGTTTCAGTACAACCGACTAGTGTTTGGCATCACCTCTGCACCTGCTATCTGGCAGCGCACCATTGATCAAGTGTTAGAAGGAACGTCTGGAACAAGCTGTATCCTTGATGATATGATCATCACCGGAAAGAATGATGAAAAGCATCTTGCTAACCTAGAAGAAGTGTGATGTCGGTTGCAGGTTCAAGGGTTAAGAGCAAACAAGACAAAGTGTGAGTTTTTCAAGGAGAAGATAACCTTCTGTGGACATGATATTGACAGTCATGGTCTCCATAAGTCACCAGAGAAAGTGGAAGCAGTTTTGAAAGCACCTCGCCCATGCAATGTAGCTGAAATGAGGTCGTTCCTGGGACTAGTCAATTACGACAACAGATTCTTGCCCAATCTGTCAACAGTAGTGCACCCTTTGAACCAGTTGATAGAGAACAACCGTGAATGGAAATGGAAGGGACAACGCGAAACAGCATTCCACAATGTGAAAGAAATGATCACCTCAGAGCACGTATTAACACATTATCACCCCAGTCTGCCACTGAGGCTTGCTTGTGATGCATCCCCTGTGGGGACTGGTACCGTGCTATCTCACATGATGAGTAATGGGTCTGGGCGACCCATTGCATTTGCTTCCAGGACACTCACAAAAACTGAGCAAGGGTATGCACAAATTGACAAAGAAACTTTGGCAATAATCTGGGAAGTCAAGAAGTTCCATGTGTATTTGTTTGACCGATCTTTCACACTGTTCACAGATCATCAGCCACTAACATCCATCTTTCATCCACACAACAGCATTACAGTGGTTACAGCAGCCAGACGTCAGCGCTATGCATTATTTTTGGCTGGCTATGACTACAAAATCGAGTACAAGAACACTAAAGTGCATAGCAATGCAGATGGCCTTTCCCGGGTGCCACTGAAAACCGAAGAGAGAGCAGAAGAAGTTGTGGATCCAGTGAATGTTTTCAATATGATGCAGTTTGAGCCATTACCAGTCACAGTTGACAACGCCCGAAGAGAAACCCAAAGGGACCCTGTACTGAGTCAAGTACATGAGATAGTGACTAAAGAATGGCCAAGCACCCTTGTTCCTGTACTCGATCCCTTTTACGCTCGCAGGGATGAGATAACAGTACATTCAGGCTGTTTGATGTGGGGAATCAGAGTCATAGTGCCCCCAAAACTTCGTCCACAAGTTCTTGTAGAACTTCATCAAGGACATCAAGGAGTGGTGAAGATGAAGACCCTAGGTAGAAGCTGCATCTGGTGGCCAGGATCGACAAGCAAATTGAAGAAACCGCAAGGACATGCTCAGGATGCCAGCTAATGCAGGCTGAACCTAGTACAGCAACTGTACATCCATGGAAATGGCCATCGTCGCCTTGGCAGCGAATCCATATTGATTTCGCCGATCCCTTCCTTGGCTGCATGGTTTTTATGGTCGTGGATGCTCATTCTAGATGGTTGGAAGTGGAGAAAATGGACACCACGACCTCAAACACGTAATTTTTTAAGTTGGCATTTTCTGAAGTAAGAGATTTGGAAAAGAATACATCTTTTTACCTTAATATTTTCCAGGTAGAGAGAACAAAATTGTACACTTAACCGAAACATTGTCCATTGATTTAAGTCTTCAGACTTTATCAGCAGTTACATTGACTTACGTGACCAACAGCGCTTACATCTGACTTGGTTTATTTCAAATCGTTTCTTGCATATTCTTGCTACCTGTCCATTTTCCACTTTTGATTGGCAAATATCCCTATAATGACACAAACGTTTGTATTTTGACTAGAAAATGTGGAAAATTTCAAAGGTTCCCCATAACATTGAGACTAATTCAAAACTTCTATACCGAAAGGGTTCATGGAAATTTGCATGTACCCTGTAACACTGAGACTAATTCAAAAATTATTGTCCAAAAGAGTCCATGGAAATTTCCATGTACCATGTAACATTGAGACTAATTCAAAAATTCTTGACCAAAACGGTACATGGACATTTCCATGTACCTTGTAACATTGAGACTAGTTCAAACATTCTATACCGAAAGGTTCTATGAAAATTTCCATGTACCCCCGTAACATTGAGATTAATTCAAAAATTATTGTTCAAAAGGGTACATGGAAATTTCCATGTACCATGTAACATTGAGACTAATTCAAAAATTATTGACCAAAAGGGTCCATGGAAATGTCCATGTACCTTGTAACATTGAGACCAACTCGAAAATTCTTATCCAAAAGGGTACATGGAAATTTCCATGTAGTACATGTAGCCCGTACCATTGAGGCTAATTCAAAAATTCTAAACCAAAAGAGTCCATGGAAACTCCATGTACCTTGCAACATTAACACTTATTAAAAAACTCTTGTCCAAAAGGGTACATGGAAATTTCCAGGTACGTTGTAACATTTGAGACTAGTTCAAACATTCTATACCAAAAGGGTCTATGGAAATTTCAATGTACCCTGTAACAGTGAGACTAATTAAAAATTCTTCACTAAAATGGTTCATGGAAATTTCCATGTAGTACATGTAGCCCATAACATTGAGACCTATTCAAAAATTCTATACCCAAAGGGTCCATGGAAATTTCCATGTACCCTGTAACATTGAAACCAACTCAAGTGTTTTTACCAAAAGGGTAACAGTAACATGAAAATTATTTACAGAAAGGGTTCATGGAAATTTCAATGCACCCTAAAACAGTAATACAACAATTATTATTAAATTTAATTACGTAACAATTACAATCCTTATTGCCATATAAGACAATATTTATAGCACAGGCTGTTCCGTCCTCATCACTGTCTGATTGTGCTTTACATTTGTGGGCAAGGGTTGTGATTTCCTTCTTGGGTGCATCAACAGGACTTTGTTTCTCATACATGTAAATGCTCATTAGTCACTATAAATTCAAGAGATGGCTTCAGGTAGGAAGAAACTGAAAAATGTATAAGAGAAGAAAATAAGCATGTTGATTGTCAGAGACCTACAATACTCGTCACATTTGTTGGAACACCCATCCACGTTTCCCCCTTCCTCCAATGTTGATTTCCACAACTACTAGTAGTCGCCCGAAAAATTCTCACACAACATTGAATTGGGGGAAGAGGAATGTGGTATAAGCTACGATCTTGTAACACGATGATTCCCTCCATTCGCTAAGTGTTCCAACTAATATGTCTAGTATTGTAGGTATCGGAGAGGCTGAACATTTACGCACGCATGCGCTGACGGAATGTTTGAAGACGAGACGAGAAAAATATGCAGTACCTCCAGACGTGGCGCTGGAGCGTCGTACCAAACGAGTCATCCCGGGATTTCGGCCTGTGCGATCGCTTTTGGACGCAGTTGGCCCTTCGCTGCTTTCTGCTACCGACCTCGCCTCCCGGTACGGCATTGAGGGAGGGATATGTCGGCTCCTAAACCATATGAGACAAATCCCACGCCTACTCACAGCTCCAAACCGCCCTTGTATTTACAATTTAACGTAAGATTTTGATGGCTTATATATTCAAGAGAAAAGTCATTTTATCTGTCATATGGTAAGCACTAGCCACAGACAGTCACAGACAGACAAAACCGCCGGTATAGTCTAAACCGGGATTTCGTGACGCATCCGGCTGCACCGCAGGCTAGGTAAGCACTGGAGTCGCAGATCATGACAAAGTGCACGCATGCGCCCTGCCGAAGGTAACATACATGCATGCATAAAACTTTTTTTCATCTCGACTTTCAGAATAATAACTTCGAGACATTACAGCTAACATACATAACATATACAGATACATAACTAAATATTAAATAATATTTAAAGATATCTTAATCAAAACGAAAAGCCGCTGTACAAAATCCGGCCCTGGATTAGTTTAAAACCAGTAAACTCAGTGGTACGGGAAAAATCAGGTAGCGCATTTCGCAACGTACTTAGCTAATACGTAAGAAAAAGAGCTAAGACCATAACTGGTTGTTCCAGGTTTATTTAGGGACAGAATGTAATTTCCACGAAGATCATGCATAAGAAGAGAACGGGAGAGAAAACGTATTTTTCATATATGCAGGACAAGCCTTTTCTTCTTTAACTACTTTTATACAATAACATGAGGAAATTTTGAATGCGCTTATTGCATAAAGATGTAGAGTTTGACTTAAGTGGTACGTAAGAGGACAGGTAATCGCAAATATAAATCTCATTACTCTCTTATTTACATTATATCGTTTCTTTGACAAGAAATTATCAAAGGCCAGGCCGAATTTCCTATGATAAAAAGTCTACGTTAACAACACGCACCTTGGCTACTCCTTAGTATCCGCCTAGAAATCTTCTTCTCGTTACTATTTCCTCATTTGATGAGGACCAGTCTCCGCTTGCCTCCTTCATGCCCAAAAGGGATTCTGGGTAATTCGGCCGTTCCATGACAAGGGAAGACCCCCGATTCTCATTTCATAGATTTTCTTATGAGTGTGGAGCCAACCAGTCCTACCGGGAAAATACAGCATCGATTAAAGATTTTAGCTTTCAAAACTTGCTCAAATAGGCCTTATCACGGTTTTCGACGCCATCTTGACGGGTAGGCAAAGCGGTCAGAAATTACAGTGTTTGTATGGGAATCCGATAGCAAATAACTTCTTCCAAAATTGAATTTTACACAATTTGTGAATCAAAACGTTAAAATACTAGGTAGAAGATTGCATTCACCAAGTTTGAAGGATGTAGCTTTCCTATAAGTCGCTGAGCTCTTTTTTTTTAATTTTCCCTACATTAGTCTTAAAATTTTTTCCCGCGAACTGCGTCTAGACGTTTGTCTACCCAGCCAAATTTACAGACAAATGTGTGGAAAATTCAAAAACTTAACTGAGCGTCTTCTAGCCAAGCTACATACTTCAAACTTGGTGAATACAATCTTCTACCTCGTATTTTAACGTTGCGATTCAGAAATTGTAAAAAAATTTAATTTTGGAAGAAGTTATTTGCTATTGGATTGCCATACAAACACTGTATTTTCTGAGCGCTTTGCCAACCCGTCAAGATGGCGTCGAAAACCGTGATAAGGCCTATTGTGTCGGTAGGTCCTGGAATTCGTCCACAGAAAGGCCAGAGAGACTACTTCACTGGTGCTGTGAACCGCCATGTTTACAACAGAGCAATTTAGGCGTTCCAGTCTGCATGAAATCATCTCTCACCTCTGTTTCGAGAAGACCAGACATGGACGGTTCTTACGTTACGTTTATGCCCCAGTAGAATCAACCGAAATCTCAACTCCTTGTCAAACGTTAACCAGCATCTTAATATTTTTGGTAGGCTACAATACTCGTCACATTTGTTGGAACACCCATCGCCGTTTCCCCCTTCCTCAATGGGGGAAGGGAGATGTGGTATAAGCTACGATCTTGTAACACGATGATTCTGACCATTCGCTAAGTGTTCCAACTAAATATGTCTAGTATTGTAGCTCACTTTGATGACATTTTAACTCTTACAGCTGGTACATGTATATTTACAGTTTCTATAATTTGTTCAATAACAAAACTACTGAGTTCTTTACAGAGAAAAAAGTGCTTCCTGTTCTTCTATACCTGTTTATAGCATGCAGCATTTATAAAAATCACAGAGGCAGGAAGAAAAATAAATTTTTTGATAAGACCAAGACTTGTTTTATCAATGAATTTGACACTTAATAACTTTTGACAAAATAATTATTAGCTTTATCCATAAACATGTACTTTTCACACACTATGGAGGCGGCTACGCAGGGAAAAATCATGTATATGCATTTTGTGGGGACGGCTTGGCATTAGGAAAGCAATTTTCCCTGGCTAAATGAAATTTTTCTCTGTCTACTTCAAATTTTCGGGAGAACCCTGAGCAAGTCCAGCTCCATCAACCGCGAGCTTTTAATTCCCTGGTGCAAGTATGCTTTTGAGTTAAAAGTTTTGTCCCTGGTCAATTTCACACGCAAATTTGTCTAGAAATTTCTGAAAACAAGATCCTAATTGTCCTCTAGTAGGACTAGGCCCTGTTAATCTAATTAATTATTTAAGATATCAATTTACATCCCTATTACCCGCTTTCCATTCATTAAAAAAAATCCTAGTAACAGTTCACCTTTTTATGAACTTTTGCACCGTATGGGCAGGCCGCGTGCGGGTAGTTCCCACTCAATTTCCAACAGAAAATCTGGAAAATTTTGATCATGACATGAAACAGAAAGCTTTAATTAAAGTCGAAATCGAAATCATTTCCGGTTTCTCCATTTGCCATTTTAATAACCTTAAAGCCCGGTTCCCACTTGTGCGATAAGCAGCAGCATGAGTGTTATGCAACGTTCACACAGTGAAACAAGCAGTGAAACAAGGCATAAGCAAGCGTAGTATCTAGAAAGATTCAAGATGGCGTGCGAATCGTCGCTCTTGTGCTTTTGCTTAAAGGGGCACTGTCATGAGCTACGCATGCTCGAGTTTGTTTGCTCTCGAGCCCAAGGAAAATTCTAGCCGTTATCATGGATTCACGCGTGAGTCGCGTATATTCGCCGGAGTATATCCTTTGTCCACCGTGGTCCCTTCCCAGTGGACACCATTTTGAATTTGTCGATTCAACTTGAAAAAAGTTAACCTAACACTTTTCAAGTTTTCGCAAGACGCTAGCGCATGCGCTTCTCGTGACAGTTTCCCTTTAACTCACGCCGGTTCCCACTTGTGAAATAAGCACAAGCACAAGGAAAGGAAAATTTTCTTTTCTTGTGCTTGTGCTTAAGCTTGATTTTATGCTTATTTTACGCCCGTTCACGCACGATTTTTCTCAAGATTATGCTTATGCTTGTGCTCGTGCTTATCGCACAAGTGGGAACCAGGCTTAACTACGCGTCGATTGGGCTGATCAAAATTCCTAGAAATTTAAAAATTATTTTCGACTACATTTAAATTGTCAACCAGCTGAATGGTTTTCTAAGAAAATAAAGCAACCGAAGAATAACTGGCCACTATTGTCTTCTTGTTGTCTGTGTGAGCAGGAAAACAGCTTCGTATAAAGCGAGAGTCCCTTGAAACCTGGTTGGTACCCGGAAGTTCAGTTGAACGGCTGAAAAAGTGTAAATGTACTTGGTAAGTACATTCAGTTGAGCTAGCTGTTTAAGAAGCGAATATCGCTTGTAAAACTCCTGTTAAGTTAGACACATCCCTTAACGATCGAGACAGATAACAATGCACGGTTTTCACAGATAAATATACATTAAATTGGCCTGGCCATGGCATTCTGAAATTTAGCACCATAATTATGTCTTAAAAGCCTACTGAAGTTCGTCATAATCCCGACCTACGTTTTCAAATTTAAAGAAATGTACAGCCCATTACAGCCCATACCTTGAGCTAGCGGGAATCTTGAGCGGATGGTTTTAGTTTAACGTATCCAGGCTCGGTACCATCCTGGGAAAGAATTAGAGATACAACGTGCGCACCTCTTCATTATCTTCCTTTGAGAAGTACCAATTCCTTCCAGATGCCGTCTTTTCCATCATTTGTGCGTCTTTTGACCGAAGAACACAACGTAAATGCTCTTAAAGGCG
This sequence comes from Montipora foliosa, assembly GCF_036669935.1. Classification (NCBI taxonomy): domain Eukaryota; kingdom Metazoa; phylum Cnidaria; class Anthozoa; order Scleractinia; family Acroporidae; genus Montipora; species Montipora foliosa. The sequence goes on from NC_090876.1 coordinate 24,781,515, forward strand.
GACAAATTCCACAAAAAGATACATCAGGCACTGAACTTGACGACCTGATTAGTTTTATTGTGCTTTTGTTAGGCTTTACGATACACCCTATGTGTGGGCTTCCTTAACTGAATATCTTGATAATACCTTACAATCTATTCATGTTACCACACCTCAGATATCGTGAAGTGTCTCATACACTGCAAGGTTCACTGAACAATCTGTCCATCCGAAGGGATGAAGCTTCTAACAAACTTTTAAATAGTGCTCGCATAGTTAATAGATGTAGGCTGGTTATGAAACTCGACAAGTTTCTTTGTTTCATGTTTTTGTTCGCTTTTTTGGCCTTGACCCTGCACAAAACCCGACAAAAACACGCTTTTTTCGGCAGGATAACCAATCAAAAGCTTCGACTAATTTATTCGAAATTCACTTGCGAACCAAAAACAAAAGATTGTGCAGGGTCACGGTTGGTTCAACATCTAATTGCGACTGTATTGTTCCTGCTTTTGAAATTCCCAGGGTTTCATAACCAGTCCCTAGATTAACTATGGTGCTCGTGAACAGAAAAAGCTAAGGTCCTGTTAACTCCACCAAAGGTGATCCTCCGATCTAGTGGAAATCCAAAGGCCAAAATGCAAAAATAAACAGTTTCGAGATTTTTGCTGTTAACTTAAATAATATAATGAGAATGATTACTTGGTATATATTTCAGTGATGCTTGATCCATTGTCGTCATCCAGTTACGCACCTACCACAGCAATTGAATAAACACGTCTATAAATGCATGTATTAAAATAATATTGAGATCTGACTAGTTGAAATGGCAACGTTTTTCCTCTTTCTATTCCCTCAACAAGTAGATGCCATCTGAGGATAACGGCTACTTTACTTCTCTTTTACCATTTAATAAATAAAATTTAAATTGAATTAAGATCTCGCACCATTTACACTTTCTCTCACAAACGACTAGTTCAGCACCGTTGTGGTTTTCAGGATCTCAGTTTCGTCCTGAATGAAAGTCTTGTGATTGATTTGAAGGAGTTTTGTCATTAAAAAAGTATCACAACAGCACTTGGGGACCCGGTACTTTTATGGCCAGCCAAAGTCTCTATGCGCTTCTTTATACAATTCCTGGTTATACGGTCGATAATAATCCTGTAATAATTTGCGAATATCATCTCTAATAACAGGATGAGTGCGCCCTTTACTGTCTGACAAACACCCAGAATTTTTTATCTTTTTGCCATGAATAAATCTACTAAGACATGGAAAGCGTTTAGTTTCATTTATATAAAAGAATTCTTCACTCATAAATGGCTCGAGAGTGAGAAATTTTTCCACAGCTTGCAGCTCGGTTGCTGGATTTTTCGTCATTTCTTCCATACTGACAAAATGGAACTGAGAGAGAGGAAAATAATTTAACCACTTTCTCAAATGTTTAATGTACACACCAATGTGTATTGCACCAATCGAAGTTCTCAAGTCCTTTTCCTCTCTGCCTCTGGTGATAAATTTCTCAAATGACGGTGCCACACCAAGCTTTTTTAATCGGACTTGAACATAGTCTGATACCGCTCTTTCAGTGGGGTCACGCAATATAATTATAAGCTTGATACTCTGTGACATCTCGTAGACACGTTTAGGAACTTCATCCGTCACAAAATAAGCTGGAGTTTTCTCGATGGTTATGTCCCCTGGTAAAGACTCTGGCATTTGCTCTCGATACCAGTCTAGCCCT
>NC_090876.1:24788234-24820734 GCF_036669935.1 Montipora foliosa
TTTCAGCTCTTAACAAATACACCCAAAACTGAATGGAGTCCAGACGAGTTTCAGTCGCGGAAAATTAGAAGCTAAGAAACATGCAGTGGGAAAATAATTCAAGTAGGCACACATGGCAGATGTCTCTGTCATCGTTGGTTTAAAATCGTTTATGCACGACAATAATAATTATAAGTATTTACGGCTGAATTTTACAAAATTTCAAAGTGGTATTTAAAATTCCTCATTTTGGTTTGGCCTCTTCCAAACAATGGTCCAAACAAGAATATGGAACCGCAATAGTTGGGCATAATAGGAACATGCGAAAACGCGGATCAAAGTAATCTTTAACAGACAGCAATCTCTGGTTGTATGTTATGACTCGAAAGGAAGTTCGTTTTAAAGCGGTTCTTTTCACGCATATAACATGAGACTAATCTCTAAAACCAAGCCTGCAGCGGCGATGAAAGTTGAATCAGTAACAAGCGCTAAAATTTCATAAACAGGAGCAACGCCTCATGGCATAAATGCCTGCAGGCAATTTGCCACGCAACTCTATTCTAAATTCCCTTATCCACTTCTCTTCAAATATAAACGCTCATCTTACTATGAGTCCAACTTAGTGAACACGTCTTGACCTCTAAAATGATAACACTACAACAGCGTATTTCGAAACTAGACCTCAACCGATGTCTGGATAAATCAATGGCACAAGGGGTTCAAGGCAGAATTTATCAAAATGTAACACAGACTGCATTCGGTTATACGCTCAGATTTCATGTAAGAAAAAGGTAAAACCAACATTTTGTCTCCTTGGTGGCCAAATAGTCCATAAAACGAGTCAAAACTTACCCTTTCAAGTCCTTGTTTTTTGTAACATGTTCATGTCCCTCTCTGTTGACATGTAGATGTCGAATAGTGCTGTCATACCTAAACCCATTCCCGACCTTTGATGCCTCCGACGACGAAGAAGATCACGCAACGTTTAATCACAAGTACCCAGGTCTCTCGAGGCAATCTTTCTTCGAACGGGGAGGAAACATTGCATGACGAGCCAAAACCGCATAGGAGGCTAAGGGTCTTTTGTTGAAGAATTAAGGATTCGATTACATGATGAATTCACTTTGCTCCACCCACAGGTGTAAAGTTCTTGTTGGGATCAGCGCCCGCAGTCCGGGCATATTGTACAACATGGATTGTTGCTACGTACCAATTCATGCACTGAAAATTATTCGTCCTCTTTTCTGGTGTAGGGATGAGGCATTGGTGAGAGCACTCGCATCCCACCAATGTGACCAGGGTTCGATTCCCAGACTCGGCGTCATATTGGGTTGCGTTTGTTGATAGTTCTTCTCTGCACCGAGAGGTTTTTCTCCGGGTACTCCCGTTTCCCCTCTCCTCAAAAACTAGCATTCGACTTGATTTGCGTTAATTGTTAATTTCAGTTGACAGTGTCCCCAATTAGCGCTCCAGCGCTAGAACGACTAGACACTTAAATGAAGTTCCTTTCCTTTCTCAGTTACAACCTTCTGCGCAATGTACAATGTTCACCTTTTTTACGTATTTCAGTAAACTGAAAAAGCTCGGTGCACGGTAAGGGCCGTTACTATAATAAGCCAGGAAAACGTTTGTGTTTATTTTTCCTTCATGCTATCAAGAATTAAAACATTTCAAAGACATAGCATAGCGCTTTAATAGAATCCAGTGTTTAACATAATGTCAACAAAGCAGAACCAACCCTTTTGTACACATAATCCAAAAACGAAACAATCTTGTCATTTCCTAAACTGTCTCGATAAACTTCTACAGCTGTGAATGCTTATGCTTTATTTTTCGACAGCAACAACAATGCAGGAGAGATATGCTGTCTGCCATCCTTGAAGTACTTTCGGCCTTGACTCGCTCCTGTGTATTAAGTTGTTTATCCATGATTATTAAAGAAATAAAAACGCGTTGTTGAGTAAAATATAAACAAGCGGGGATTTCTATTAAAAACACGAGAGAAGTGCCGAGCGAAGCACAAGCCGTAAGCGAGTGCTTCCCGCGCTTCTCGATTTTTCTTAAAAAATTCCAAATGTTTATACTACTCATCAATGCAAGAGGAATAAGTTTTTAATTTCTATTATAAAATATTAATGTCCAGGAGAAATTGTGCGATCTTTTTCACCGGAAGTCAATTGATTGGACCAATCATAGCGCGCACAATTATTCAAAAATGTTATGTTCTAAATATTAGGGAGCTTAAGCAACGACAACGGCGACGGCAACGAGAACGTCATCTCAAAATATAAATTTGCGTTATTTTAATCGCTTCGAGACTATTTCAACGTTTTTTATATGGCAAGGGTGTGGTAATTCCTCAAAGATGACACCAGTCGGAACGGCACTCCATTTTAGGAGAGAAAACGAAAATTTATCCTCAAGTGCTGACGTTCTTCATAAAACCAAAAACTTGGCTATTTCACGTTGTTGTTTTGCTGACGACGGCAACGAAATGGACAAAAGTGAAAAACGCACGTGCATCGCGTGCAAAGCTATTGTTTTTACCCACTAAATATGCAAATGTTTTGACGTTCTCGTTGCCGTCGCCGTTGTCTTTGCTTAAGCTCCCTAATTACCCGCCGAAACCCGAGGAGGCAACCTTAGAAGCCACCAACGCGTAAAAAAGGAAAAGATGTAAATTTGTAGATATTTACACATTGGTAGATATTGTAAGGGGAAAAGCAATCTCGATTTGCTCAACCGGGGCGCAAGGTGTTCTGGGTAATAATAATAATAATAATAATAACTTTTATTTAATCACGGAATCCTTAGCACTAAAAAGTGGTCTTCTAAAGAGCCGTCCGTATTAACACTAATATAGCTAACACTTAAAAATTACGGGCTTTGTTAAAAGAAAATCTTATATTAATTAAACGCTAATTAAGTTCTACATTAGTGGAATAAAAACTATTTAAAGTAGTGGCGTGCTTAGCCTCCGTTGACAGATTCTTCCATGTAACTGCGCCTCTATAAAGAAAACTCTTTTTGAGGGCCTCTATGTTCGGCCGTGGAATAAACAGGTTGTGTTGGGCGCCCCGAAGATTATGTCTGTGAATGGTATTTACACTGGCGAATTTGTCAGACAGATATTCGGTTACAAGGCTATTTACTGTTTTGAACATTAAAGATTTCAGTTGTTTATCACGTCTGTCAGCGAGGCTTTTCCATTTGAGGGCACGACTCAAAATCTGCGCAGATCTGACATCCCAATTAGACCCAGTTATTCAGTATGCGTACTGCTTCTCTAGTTTTTTGCTGAACCATTACCGATACAGCCCCACACAGCGCTGCAATAATCGAGATGTGAAAGAATCAGTGACTTAAAATTGTGACTTGGGTACTTTGGGAATATATCGGTCTTAGCCACCGACGACTTCAGAGATATGATTTTCCCACGAGAATGTTTCATCCACCTGAACGCATTTGTAAGTGTTAATTGAATGTTCATCGAGGCATATGGCGATTCACTAGGGAGCTGAGAAATCTTGTTCCTTGTGCATGTAAAAAGACACTTGGTCTTGAGGACATTCAGACTTAGACGGTTAGAGTTTGTTTTAGATCGCTTAGATCGTGGGTCAGGGATGAAAACAGCTCTTCAGGGTTTTGGGGGCATACGTGAGAATAGTGTCATCGGCGTACATCCTCACATCTGATAGAAGGTTACAGTTCGGAAGGTCATTAATATACAATAGGAATAGTAGGGGGCCGAGAATTGAGGATTGAGGCACCCCACAAAGTATGAAACTAGTTTCAGAAAATTACATTGTTGATAACTGTAACCTGAGTATCAGAGAGGTAGTCTCGAAAAAGATTAAGACTTGCACATTTAATCCATACAGCTCCGATTTTGACAGGAGGATCCTGCGGTCAATAGTATCAAATGCCTTTTTTAGGTCAATAAACAGAATGGCATTTGTCCAAACCATCGTCTGTCACGTCAATAAGAGCTGTAAGAATATAGCCTGCGAACAGGCTCCCGGCGAGGACGGAAATAAAGTTAGCATTCGGCGCGCGCGAACCAAAAAAATTCGGACTGATATTTCGAAAGTAGCTTGTTCTCATTTAAATATGTATATACCTGATTGAAAATGGCTTTTTCAAAGAGTTTGGCTATTACAGAAAGTACAGAGATCGGCCTGTAATTTGCTGGGTCGACCTTAGAGTCAGCTTTGGAAATTGGAGCACTCTTCCAGTCTTTTGGAGTGATAACAGTGGAAATAACTAAATTGAAAATATGTGTCAGGGAAGACGCAATAAAAGTAAACGATAGCTTTGGAAGGCAAGTTCGAACACCATCTTAGGTCGTCGTTTTTGGGTCTTCATTTTAGAGACACCCCTATCACAAGGTTCAAAAAAGTCACGAGAACTGACTCGAGGGTGATTTATGTTAGACGCTAAATTGGGGCCTATATCGGTAAAATGCTGTTAAATGCGTTGCTTACCTCATGAGTGTGAGTTATCTCCGTGTCACCAATGGCTGAGCAAAGTTTTTCTTTCACGATAATAACTAGAGTCACGAGGCAGAAAGTTACAATGAACATCGATATCAAAGTGTGGTTCGATTGAAAGTGAGTAATTTTCGAATATTTATAGCGATTCCTTTTACTTTGAAAGTCAAACATTATAGTATCTGATAGAAAATCATATTCCCTGAGTCAGAAATCGATTTTTCATGCTCAAACAGGGGCGACGATTTTTTGGACATGTTACAGGTTGGAATTAAATTCAGGTCCATTTAAATCAAACTAGGTGAAAGTAAATCAAACTAGATAAATTGAAATCAAACTACGTGAATTTAGTTAACCTAGGTTCATATCAACTGTTTGTAAAGGGATTTTCTTTATGGGGTGTGGTTGCAAAACAAAAAACCAAAAAATCGCCTTTCCCTTCTCCCACTTTGTTCTTTACTTATTCTCTTTCTGTCTATCCCTATCCCTCTTAACCTTCCATCCTCTGATGCATTCGTCATACCTACCACTATTTTACGTACACTTGACCCATTCAATTCCAATGTGTATGTTACAGGTAAATTTGAAATTCAGGTTGAAATGATTTCAACCTACAGGTAAATCTAATTTTAAACTAGGTTGAAATTGAAAGTAGGTAACATCAACAAAAAGTCCAGCAATTGCTAGCAAGTACGTGTATATTGGTAAGTAAATCGGTGCTGGAAGTAAGGAGATGTGGTTAGCGTACGTTTTTCATGAGTTGGTCTGTAAAAATGTCTTTGATTGTTATTAAGTCTAAGCATTGATTTTAAATGGTTAGCATTAACGTTGGGGTTAGGCATACTGTGCATGATAACCAATTCTGCTTTTTTTAATCTCAGAGCAGCAGAAAAACAAAATCTTGATTAATAAGAATTACCTTCATGTGACTTTGTTTTATTTTTATTTTTCTGGTTTTTGGAAGGACAAAGACATCCAAAAATTGTATAACCGTAGATTATTGAATGATGTACAGTTCAGTACTGGTACAAATGTAGTTTAGCAGAAAACCCCTTCATGGTTATAAGTACTTGAACAATCAAATTCAATTTTTTTTCCTGGTAGTTCACAAAGTTTTTAACTTTTATTAAACAGTCATTATGGTATGTAGTTGAACAATGTTCAAGTACTTATAACCATAAAGGGGTTTTCTGCTGAACTACAAAAAACGGCTGCAAGGAGGCTAGTTTTCATGCTTGATAGCCATGCTTTCACTGTGATAACTTTCGTCAGAATCCATTGTTTTTTTTTTATGAGAAAGTTGAACAATAACACTGCTCTATTGCAAAAAACAATTAAGACAAATTGAAACTTCGCTCAGGCTTTCAATTCGCAACTTCACTCTTGGTTGCCATGATCATGGTCAGGAGATAGAAAAATACTCAGTGCCCGCTCCCGGAACCAATCAGATTGCAGGATTCTCAGGATACCGCCCGCTCACGATCAAAGAAATAAATAAATCTATTTACTACAAATCGTGGTCTTCCAAAGGAATACAAAACGTCAGGCAGTTAATGAAAGACACAGATAACCTGCTATCTTTCACTGAATTCAAGGAACGCTTCGACGTCAAAACAAATTTTCTTGTTTATCACGGGGTGGTATCGTGCATAAGATTGTTAAGGACTGCCATAGAAGACAAAAATGAAAAAAACAGAAAAATCAGCGCTTTTGTAGAAAACTTCATAAAAGCTCCTAAACCCAATAGATTGGCTTACGAAAAGCTGATCAGCGCTAAACAGAGCAGCCCTAGGAAAAGCCAAGAGAAATGGTGTGTCGACCGCAGCCTTCAGTGCTCCAAAACAATTGACTGGGAATTGGCTTACAAACTGCCTTTCTGCAGCACTAAATCTACCAAATTAATTATTTTTCAGTTTAAACTACTTCATAGGCGTTTAGCGACAAATGATTTTCTAAATAAAATAGGCATTAAAGAAAACGATATTTGTACCTTTTGTAGAACGGAAAAGGAGTCTCTTTTTCATTTATTTTGGTCGTGTAGCGAGACGTCTTGTTTTTGACGGGGCTTTATAAAATGGTTGGCCGAAAACCAAATAAAACTAAAATCCAACATTCTCACTCCGGATGTAATAATTGGCCTGAGATGGGACACCCTATCTAACATAAAGCAATACTTTTACTTCCTTGTTGCCAGATATTACATATGGTCCTGCAAAACAAAGGAAGTACTCCCAAAAATAGAAAGATTTCCTAGTTTTCTATCTTCTTTAGTACCTTTTAAATCTTAAACCTCAACAAAATAAATAAATAAAATTAAATTAAAACATGTTTAATATAAACGATTTTAAAAGGAAGCCATGCATTCAAGGAATAGATTAATAATTTAGCTGAGAAATCGTAGTAATGACTTTTTTTCTTTTTTGTTTATAGCTTACTGAATACATGTATGTTATGTTATGTATTGTATTATTGTATTCCGGTGTAAATAAATGTTGTTATTTAAGAAATAAAAAAAAAATAAAAAATAAAAATAAAAAACAGTAGAGAACCGGTTTCACTAGTTTAGTTGCTGACGTTGCCCCGCAAGCACAAATCAGTCACAAGTTCTCGGTTGTTTATAATTCATTTCCTAAACATTTAGTGCAAAAAAAGTTGGATAATAAATATTGGGACTGAAAAGAGGGACTCCTCATCAAACTACCGAAGAAAGAAAGGAGATTTGAGCGGTCTGCAGTAACTACAGGGGATTACACTTCTATCAATACAGTGGCAAAGTCCTAAACAGAATTCTTTTGGATAGAATGAAGGCAGCAGTAGACGATCAATTACGAGACCAGCAGGCACTTGTGAGAATCCTCCACAGTTATGCGAACCCTCGACTGCGTCTCGCGTTTGCATAACTGTCTGGAATTCTTCCAACTTCCCCGAGTGTTTAGATGAGGCTATGGAAACAAATGCTTTTATAAAATATTTCTCAAAGATAATTCGGCAAGTGAAGGAAACAAATGAAGAAAAATTCTTGATTAAAACAGATTTCCTTGATACACGCTCATATTTCCTACCAGCCAATCAAAACGAGCGTCTGGTGGCATATAACCTATCAAAATTCGTGTGATGTCACAGCCGTGTTTCCATATTCTTATCTAAACACAGCTATTGACCAATGAGAGTGCGCGAACTATCCTAATAATTTTATAATGTATTGTATTGTATTGAATATTGTATTACATTGTTAAATTGTGGATCCAGCCAAGCCATAGACCCTTTGCATAACTGGCAATGTACATCTTAAGCCTCAAATTCATGTGAAAAATCCTTTGTCTAGAAACATACGTACGAGGCTAAGGATGCACAAAGTATAGGCGCCATATATGCAAAGGGTCTATTAAAACACCTTTCTGTATAAAGATTTGGCAGTCCTGTGCATCCGATGGAGTAATTTTTAATGGCATGCATTCTTTGTTAAGCACACCAGGTGAAATTATGGATTTGACCACATTGATCTACCGGGCAATTGTAAGACAAATTTGCTGTTTTGTTTTTCTGTAACTCAAATTCGACAAATACAAGATAAATATTATCTTACAAAAATGATTTGTCCGTTCTTAATCCCAGACACATCAAGCAGAGTAAGAGAAGTTATCGAAAATTTGTCTCTATAGCCTGCGTAGCTAACGGTGTTGTTGACGCGAGAGGGATAAGCCGCGCTGAGAATGCGGAGCGCCCCTCCCCATACTCCGCGCGGCTACGTCGCTGGTTAATTTGCCTCTCGCCAACAATCCCGTCAGCTACGCAGGCTAACGTGTCTAAGAGATGGTTGCTGGTAACTGAGAAGCCGAGCGAAGAAGGTGGTACGATAGTAACACTAAATGATCAGATCTCGATCACAGCTCCCTTAAACATATCCCTCTCTAACAGACCCAGTGAAACCCGACCCAGTGGATTTTTTTCCTTCACCCAGTGAAAATTTAGCCTCCCACGTAGACGTTCTTAGGGCCTCGTCACGCGTGCCTCCCCCACGAACATCTGCTGAAACGAAAAACCACCGGCCGTTTGCCCTCTATTTAAATAAACCAATCAGCATTGCTAATTGTGTTGTAGATAGCCATACAAAACACCAGTCCCTGGTGCGACAGTAGGTGGAGATAGTGTTCTCTGATGAATCCTAGAGACAAATCAGGTGTTAACTGACAAGGAGGCTGGAGAGAGCGCAAAAATAGCAAATTGAATGCGCCTATGGCAGGCTTATAGTTCCATATGGATTGTTAACTAGGAAGGTTGACCTAAGGTTTTTTTGAACTGGTCCTGACAGTCGCTTACTTTTGCTACAGTTGTCGTTTCAGGGGCACCCAACGAATCTGTTCCTCATATTATCTGTTCCCCAGAGGAATCTTGCTGGCTGGCAAAAATACAGGTGTTTCGATGAGCTGGCTGGGAAATTTTGTTATTGATAGAGGTTTTGTCTGGGTATTACTGACTTTGTCTAGCATTTCAACCTGTTTTGTCCCGGTTTTGTTACCCTGGGTGCCAGAGACTTTTCTAGCGCGGTTTCCGGTTTTCAGTCAAGTCTTTATAGTGACCCGCGCGAAAAGCCTCTGGACCAGAGCGCTATTCCTTTGATAGCGTCGAACCAATCGTTAGCTCAGTTAGATCAGTTGGTCCAGATTTTGGACAGGACGGCTGATTGGCTCCGAACGACCACCTGAGGGACAGACGCTACAATTGGTCGACAAGAATAGACCAGCACGTGAAAGAATATTGTTGACATCACGTAAGCGTACTGCCAGAAGTGTTGTGATGGCGGTTTGTGAAAGTTTGGGGAAGGCACTGAAGGAAAGTATAAGCAATGTACTAGAAAGTTTTGACGGTGTAGAGAAGTTAAGTGATGTGCAAACAAGTGGGGTATTTAATTTTATTCAACGCAAGGACGTTCTTGCTGTCTTGCCAACCGGTTCCGGTAAATCGTTGTTGTTTCAAAAATTTGGTTTATCAACGGAGTTGATAATGTAAATTGACCACCGTACAGAGATTCTAAAAGCTGACGTTTCGAGCGTTAGCCCTTCGTCAGAGCGAATCCATTCGCTCTGACGAAGGGCTAACGCTCGAAACGTCAGCTTTTAGAATCTCTGTACGGTGGTCAATTTACATTATCAACTCCGTTGATAAACCAAATTTTTGTATACTACTTCCCCACCGACGCAGCACCACAGTTTCTTTAGAAACTACCCCTTCATTCGTTGTTGTTTCAGCTTATTCCGGGTCTTTGTTTACGTCTTAACCAAATGGGATACTGCGACTATCCGAAAAGTGCAATTGTGATTGTTGTTTGCCCGTTGAATGCCCTAATCGAATTTCTGACATTTCTTCACGTGCCGGTCCACGTGAGACGTCCATGTGATTGGCATAAATGTAATCCGATAAAAAAGCTCAAAGGTCAACGGGGACGGTAAAAAGCACCGCTCCGTGCCAGAGGTTTTTCTCGCGGCTTCGCCGCTCGTGGCTTCGGCCTACGGCCGAAGCTGTGTCGGCCTTTGGCCGACACCGAAAATTCCCGACGCACGCGAGAAAAACCTCTGGTGCCCAGGGTACGGTTTTGTCGCTTTTGTTCGGTCGTTTCGGATCGAGGGATTTGAAAGCGCGTGGAATTCCTGGCTGGGAAATAAATTTGATCAGCTGGCTGGGAAACCAACCAATCTTATCTAGCTGGCTGGGAAATTTCTTGTGTGTCTTGCTGGGAAAAAGGAACAGATAATGTTTTCCCAGCAACACTGAAAAACACCTGAAAATGCCTTAATAACATTTATTTTCATTAACTGGGGTGTAATAATACATTTTACAACAAATTGGTCGTTGGGTGCCCCTGTCGTTTGCCGGATCTGTTTTCAATGTTTTTCTTTTTTTCAACGAACCTAATGTATTCCCAAGATCTCTCCACATGTTTTGATAGCAATGCATCATCTAATTTTAGTCTTCAGTAAGCTTGCTGGTCTAGCTCCAGCCAAAGTTTCGTCCTACAGCACTATAAAAGTCTTTGTTCAGAGGCCTGTAGAAATCACGCAACAGCTTCACTACATCCTCATCAACAAGTGGGTGGCGTCGACCCTTGGATTTTGCGAGGCATCCTGACTTAAGACAAAAGAAACCCTTAGTGGCGTTGTAGTAAAATAAGTTTTCGCTGAAGAATGGCTTTAAACCCAAGAAAATCTCAACTAATTTCAATTCATGCACTGGATTCTTGATCAACTCTTCCCCACTGATGAAGTGAATCTGCTTTAGAGGAAAGTATTCAAGCCATTTGTTTAAATGATCAACGTAAATACCAATGGTGACGAATCGACTGTTCTTACGAAGAATGCGATGCTGCGGACCCTCAGTGACGTAACTCTCGAAGGATCGGCTCAGAGAACCGTTGTTATTTTCAAGCACTTGCGCGTAATCTGACATCGCGCGGATCGTGGGATCCCGTACCACTACCAACAACTTAATAGAAGGGGACATTTGAAAGATCTTTCTGGGCACGTCATCAGTGACAAAGTAGGCCGGCGTTTTCTCCATTGTTGTTTCGTTAGAAAAAGACAGCGGCATCTGGTCTCTGTACCAGTTGAGTCCACGAACATAGTTTTCCTGTCTATCAAAGAAGTGAACTTCTTGCTTACAGGCTTTCACGCTTGGATGACGAGCCAAAAACTCAAGGATAGCCCTTGTACCTCCTTTTCTTATTCCGATAACAAGAGCATTTGGTAAGCGTCTTTCTTGTTTTCTTTTATTTTCTGAGACGGTATATAGAACCTCTCTGGAGTAGTCTGTTGCATTTCCGCTTTGCTTCCGAAAGAAAGGGGAGATTCCGTATACATCTTCATCACTCGGTATTACCGTTAGCAATATTGGAAACTGTATGCTCTGGTAAACGAAGAAGAATACCACACATGTTGACAGGAATACACTCCCCAATAGAACATTCCGTATTATCATCCTTCTCGCCATTTCCTTAAAGCTGATTTCCAAAAAGCTTTGTCGGGGTTTTTTGTAGAGTCCTCTGGTGATTGCTCTTGAACGCGTTGAAACCCACTATTTTGTCTCAGTACAGTTTTCCTGATAAGAGTAAAACACAGAAAGTTAGATCAGATTAGTCGTAGCTCTAACAACCGGTTTATTTCCTAAAAAAAATTGTGGCGCTCCATCGATGGTTGAGTGAAGCACGGAAATTTCGATGGGTCAAATGACATACAAAATCAACCAGCTCATTCCAATAATTTCATGACGTTTTTTCATGAAATTATAGACCCTCAAGTGACTTAGACAAACAAAGTTCAGTCCGTAAGAGTCACAAGGGAAATGCAGCATAATATTCGCTTCACTCTCTTCGGTTTTAAGCGACGTCGACCGTGTTCTTGGCACCGTATTCTCGAGAGAGAACCAGAAAAATACACAATTGAGCTGCTAGAACGGTGTTTAAAGTGTAGGGGGTTGAAATTGACGGGCAAACGTGACGACCTTTTTAAACGAGTGAGGGGCTGTATAAGGTCGTGTAAACAGCGGAAGTGACCATGCGCTTGATCCGAGCATCAATAATGCCCCTTGGTCTGCGGCGAAAATACAATAAAAGGTTCGATGTTGGAAGGAAATGGTACCATAGTGCAAGTTCTGTTCTCTATTATACTCCGTCGACAGGCTAGCATGTTGGACTCAGGAGTACCCAACGAACCCTCTCCACAAAAAAGCCGTTCTGCAGGCTGTTTTTGAGCTGGCTGGCTAAAAAAAATCTCGAGTAAGAGCTGGCTGGGCTTTGGCTCTAACCGTGTATGGCTCATTGAGATATGAAAAACATTGTTCCTGGCTGGCTAAAAAGATTCAGATTTTTTCCTGGCTACTAAGACTTTGTTCACTTTCCAGGCTGAAATTTGTTCACTGGCGTAAAGGTTATTAGAACATCTTCGAATCATGCAATTAATTGGACAGACTAATGATAGTCTATCTATCAAACAAGCTCTCGTCACTCGTTGTGTGACAAAACATGTGCGTTTTCATCTCCTAGTGCATGACCTCTTTTTGTTGTTTTTGTTTCAGAGAGATTCCTTTTAACACTGCTCTCTGAGAATCCTCTATTTTTATGGCGTATTTCAAAGTCTCGTGCGTTTTTCAAACTAGAATGTGAAAATTTTGTTATTCGAAGCGGTACTGCTTTGCCTTTTTTGAACCTCCTTGTTTCTCCTGGTGGACTTCTGCTGTGGGATCTATTGTAGAGCACAAATAGATGTTTTTCACAGTTAAGAATTCCTGCGTTCAATCGATTAGCCAAGGCTTACATTTCTCGATGAAAAACAATGGTTTGGCAGCGGTATGAAGACTTCATCTCCTGATTCCTACTACTCTTTGAGGGATCCCGGCAATTTATGGTCATTTATCTGGATACTGAGTCCGATTAATATCAACAGTGTTTAGTACTAACCATTCTACCTCCTTTTTAGAAACCAACTCCGCAGATTTATAAAGTTTTCTTCTTTTTTGCTTCACTATCGCTTACCTCACTCCTATTTCCTCTCATAAGATCGAAATGTTTGTCTGAGTCTACGCGGGGGGGCTCATGTGACAAAGTCTATTTTTAGTAATAGCGCAAAGCACGAGAGAAATAGACCATATTCGTATTCCCAGTATTGGACTAGAACTAGCTTGCAATGGAGGCTAATGCGGGGGAATATATTAAAAAGTATTTGCATTTGAAAAGATTTCCCCGCATTAGCCTCCATTGCAAGCTAGTTCCAGTCCAATACTGAGAATACAAATATGGTCTATTGTGATTACTTATAATAATCATACATACATACATACATACATACATAAACTTTATTAAAGTGTCAAGGTATTTAGCTAAAAGCTAATTGCGTATTGTGCAAGGCGAACGAGGCGCAATAGCTGTTTTTGATCTGTTCGAGGGTCAAGGGGAATATAGTCGAGGTTCAGCTGCATTTTCCTTTGGATCAAACCACGGAAAGGGGAAATTTCTTTGGAAACTAGATGCTTCTGTGAAGCATACACTGGCTTGTCTGTGGTACGTGCTACAGAAAATCAGAAGGCACTGAATTGTGTGGTATTGAAATACAGCATTCCAGTCTCTGAAGAATAACAAATAAAAGAGAAGCGAGAAACATTGGCTTCTGGGCTGACATGTTGATAATTTTCAAGTTCCCTCACAACTTTTTTTCACCACAAGTGTGCCCTATGAGCATCCGAAAACTTTGTAATACTAAACTTCACTGAAGTCAAGCCCTGTTTCGCGGGGTTAGTGTTGGGATGGGAGACCAAAACAATAAACCCCTCATAAAAACAGAAACATCTGACCGAAAATACTATTAACGCTAACAAATGCGAACTCAGCAAGGTACAGATTCTGTTAGCTTGCTTTATGCAAAACAAATATTGATGAAAAACCAAATAAATATTGATACACAGTTTTCAGAAAGAGCAGACGGAAGTTTCCCGGACGGTCGATCGAGAATAAAATATTTACGACATGAAAACAACATTAATTTTGAACCGTGAATATAGAATATAAAAAGTTACGATCAGCGACAAACATTTTGGGAGATTTTTGCTACGTTCAAGTAAATTGCAAAGTCGAAAGTGACATGGCCGGAATTCAGCGGGCGCCGTGATTAAGTTACCGAGGCATGTTTACTCGCGAAACAGTGAAGCATCTGTGTCAAATGATGGCAAGATACCGGGTTTTTGTAAGTTTCTTTTTCTGTCAAGTGTTATAAAGTTTGACAATGAAATGAGCGAAGTCAAAACAAAGATCACAATCGCCCAACTCTTGTTTGTGCAAAGTCAAAATTTACTCTCCAAGACGCGTACGACGTTATTTATCACCAGGTAATTCCATCATTTTGGAAAGAGCAGCTACTTTATTATTCATCTCAAGTTTTCACTGATTTTGGGCCTCATTTTGTTGAAACTCAAGCACGCTTCCAACAAGCCTGTGAACCCTTCCTGCTTACAGAGCAATACTAAAAAACTTCTCCCATATCACATTTGAACCTTAAGCTCGAAAATTCAATACACAACATGATATTATAATTCACAAAGGCAGAAAATACCACAGAATCCTTTTCCAGCGAAAATTTTATTGAAACAAACAACATATTTGCTCTTAGAGGCGAAAACCTCTTCCTATTTGATTGCGTGCGTGAAGACAAGAAACTCAATTGTGTCAAATTACCATGTACTTCAGGTAAATACTGCTCACTTTGATTTCGTCTCGACGGGCGATAGATTGTTGTCGAAGTCCAGTACACGTCGCTTTTGAGATTCATGCCTAGTTTATCCAACTGACTTTCCATTATTGAGCTCCATAAGGGTATATTTTGTTTAAGGCTCCACTAAAACGCCATTCGCGTTGCATGACTTTCGACGCCATTGCAGGCTAAGTTAATGATTCTACTGTGTCCACCAGAGAAATCTACGCAGTTCCACTACCCTCTCGATCCTAAGAAAATACGCGCAGAAGGCTCTATACACAAAGACACCACTTACCAGGGGAGTGACAGGCAAGACTTTTACCGACACGGAAAAAAAAAAAAAAAAAACAGAAAACAAACAAACTAAACGCAGACCTCGACTCGGTTTGCCCATAGGCAACCCAGTAATTAGGAAGATCACTCGATCGTTGTGACCTTGTATCTGCTCTTCTTCAGCTACCCCGGCTCATAACTTAGCCTTGCCAGCTTCCGTGACTAAGAGGGATGTTTTTCAAACGGACAACCAAGTTTAAGGGTTTTGTCTAAAACGGTTGTGAAACGTCACGATACAGTATTAGCGTTTCGAAAAATGCTAGTGACTTCATGACATCATACCAAATTGTCATGACGTTCAATTCACGCTTTGGTCTTCAGTTTACACAATCCGTCTTGATTTATTACTAGTATGTTATTATAGGAGACAACTCTATTTTGTTTAAGATTAGAAAGCAATCTGTGCTTCAGTTTATGTTTATTTCTGAGGCCTTCCAAGAGGAGCTTCTGATGTCGCTTTGTCGCTCATTTTCCAGCCCACGTGTCGCCTATTTGGCTAGAGACAAATGTCGCTGTCGTTTTTTCGCTGCAATGCAATTGTCGCTGTCGCTTTTTCGCTAGAATACAAATGTTGTAAACGTGCTTAATTTTTGCGTCCTGTAATTTTGTTTAATTTAAAGGGTAAAAACTTCCGTCTTTTTATAGAAGATCAACCATTAATGAGATCACCATTACTGAGAAAGCCAAAGATAGACTTTTGAACGGTTTTGGTGATCTTAGCGACCTGAACGGGCTTAGCCACAGGAGCCTCATTATGGCACCAACATGTGTTTTTCTGGAAGAGAAACAGTTAAGGACGCGTCGCTTCCAAGATTTGCTAACTACTATAATTAGTTTGTAGAACAGCTTCTGCCGCGACCTTTGACGCTCATTCTCTTCTCGGTCCCTGACCCCACACGAAAATAAAATTGCTGTGACAGTTTGGAAGTTATTACTGTGGCAGAGTTTGCTAACTGGTCCCAGTCATTGCACATCACGCTTCCGGCATGCAAAAGAGAAAACAGTTTATTCCCCACCGTTTGAGGCCCACCCGCCAGAATTGATCAGAAATTTTGTAAAATTCTGGGCTGTAAACCCTGGCTTACACAATTCGTAAGTGGTTTTGGGAGGGCTTATAACTTTGAGGGGGAGAGGTGTAGGGCGCGGAGATGGGCTATAAGCGGATACGAGCTACGGAAGTGTTTATAAGGTGAAGCCCTCGCAATATTAATTATTAGTATAAATACACAGGTGACTATACAAAATCGCGCGCTCTCATTGGCTCGCTATCTCGGATTATTTAACAATTATTCCATGAGCGCGCGTTGGATATGAGATGCTAAATAGCCAACGAGGCGCGTAGCGCCGAGTTGGCTATAACCACTCTCATATCCAACAAGTGCGAATGGAATAATTGTTTTATTAAATTCCTTAAACTCCAAAAGTTTGGAAGTACGAAATACGAGCGATAAAGGAGAGAAAATCCTAGCGAAATCGAAAAAAGTTGATGAAGATGCGATGTTGTGTAATACCTCGTGGTCAGACAGACGCAGGCTCATCACAAAAACATTTCTTACCTTTTCGCGTATCTCTAAGCTTCAAAAGTGATCCAAACTTTCCACAAAAACGTTTTTCTTTTGCTTTATACCGAAAAAAATTTCGCTTTCTGGCGTAAACGTTTTTAGTTTAGCAACGCTAAGCGCAATCATTTACCATATAAGGTCAAACTAAGGTATATGAGCTGATAACCGAGATTGAGTGAAGCAATCAGAGCACGAGAATTGCATTATCCGAGGTTGAGAATTTAATAACAGCCGATAATCACCTCGACGGACAAAATGGCTGCCAGTAGTCGTTTTGCCACTGTAAGTGAAGATGATTTCGCGTTGAAATGTTTTTTTTTTTCTTTTTTGAAATAATTACCTGTGTATTTCGACTTCGTCTCGGTGGCTATTCACCGATAATCATTTCGTCGTCGGCGAATAATTGTTAATTAATTGCTGTCATTGCTAGACACTGCTTAAGCTTAATGCAAGGAAGACCGTCAAAACCCTTTCTGTAATTATTAGTCAGTAATTACTGGTAACAGTGTCAGACAACTTACCTTTCCTTTCTTTACCCTTACCGCAGCTCTTTTTGTCCTTCTTTTTGCTTTTTTTGAGAATGCTGTGAAAACGAGCTACGGAAGTGTTTTTACGGTCATCGAAATACGTAAAAATCAAGCAACAATTAAGTCCTCGCATTATTAATTATTAATTGCTGTCATTGCTGGACACTTTAAATGCAAGCGAAGGCCGTCAAAACCCTCTTTAGTAATTATTAGTCCGTAATTACTGGTAAACAGTGTCAGACAACTTACCTATCCTTTGTTTCCCCTCGTGGCTCTTTTTGTCCTTCTTTCAGTTCGCTTTTTTTGAGAATGCTGTGACTGCTGTGTGATTTTTTTAATTAGTTCCCATTTCACGTACTCCACGTTAGCAAAAAGCACCAAAAAAGCCGCACAGACGCGATAAAAGTCACCGAGTTACAGAGAATCATGACTGACGTGACTACGTGTCGACCTTTGTACCAAAAAAGGAAATAAGAGACAAGCCGCTCACTGCATAACAAGTGCGTGAAGTGTTGAATGATGGTTTGTTTAATACATCTTAATTACTCGGGCCCGTAGGGGCTCGAGTTATAAAATACGTTTGATTTCAGTTTTTTTTTCCTGTGCAGCAAAATGCACAATAGAAAAACGTAGCGGTGTTTTGATTGGGTAATGCACAATAGAAGCCACGTGGCGTTGTTTATATTGGTTATTTAAAGCAAACCACGTAATCCAAGATCATGAAGAGCAGTGTTATGCGTTGTTTGGGATTACTGAAGATCGACGTTGCGTTGGCTTAATCGATTTCATCTTGGGGTGTAGGCATAGGCTTTTCGCTTTAGACCCACACTAAAAGATGTCAAGCGTCAGCTTCGAAACAAGTCGTTCCGCGAACTGAATGAAACAAGAATATACTCAAATGTAACTGAAATGGATGCAACTATTGAAAGTGATACAAGTCAAAATACAAATTCTTTAATGAGCAGCGGGTACCTTATTGAGAACTACTTTGAAGATGACAGCGACAAAGAAAATAAGTCCACAAACAAATGGACGCCATATTGGAATCTTCTGAAGACAAAGTAAAAACATTGGCACAGCGAACAAATGGCCTGAAGCTTGTACCATTTTCACCGCGAACAAACAGCCTCCCGCTCAGTGTACCATTGACTATGGAGATAAGTTTTTGGTCTATTGCGTTTTTTTTTTGCTTTTTATGGTTAAACAGTTTGTTTTCTTGTTGTGGTGTAGCTTATATCCTTCGTTCAACTATAGCGATCGTGTTCACTGCCATCTTGTGTATATAGTTCTGGTTTAGATTTACAAGATTTGATGTCATCAGTGGAGACTGTGATCAGCTCTGTAGAAAATAATTGTGATGTAGTTTGAAAGGCTGTACAGTTATTTGATTCTCAATGGTAATAAAGACTTGATCCCAAAGGAGAAATACAGGTCTCGATAAGCACAAGTGTGGTTACTTTAGTTGTGATTTGCGTGTGCATTAACATACTAAGTAGACGTGCCCGAGAACCGAGCAGAATTGCAGAGAAAAGGCTGAGACGTCTCTTTTAGAACAGTAGAAAAAGGAGGAAACTTTCTGGAACGTATTTGGTTAACAATGTACCGAGGTCATCCACATTTACACAATGAGGTAGAGTGAAAAATCAAAACAGAGTTTGTAATTGGAAATCTAAACATCTTCGAGATACAAAAACAAACTTGTGAACACGTAAACCTGAAATATTGCAAATCATAATGCTGACAAACCCAAAAGCGAAGGAAATGGATCATGCATACGACGTTTTGGATATCTGAATGTTTTTGGGTTAGATTAAGGCGATATACTTAAAAATTCCCAAGTTATCCCTTTTCGTGTTAATTAGTAATGCAAACAAGTCTTAGTAATTAATTGGATTAACGAGGAACCAGTGATTGTAAAGCTAGTATTGCCATGGTTCGTATGTAACATGTAATCATGAGAAGATTCACGGAAAACGGAATTTGAAATGAGTATGCAGGAGTAAGTATTTGAAGGTAAAATAGGTATTTGTAGACTTTATGCTTCGATGTATTGTGCACATAAACAAGTATCTGTTCTTCTCTTTAAATGAGATTATACTGCTCTATCAGTAAAATACCGTTAAGGGACCGTGACCGTACTAAAAGGGTTATTCATGTCGCGACAGTTATCTTCACGTTCTTTGTAGTCGGCCGTTCAAGGTCACACAATCAACGGTTTTGTTGTAAATAAAACGAGGACATAAAGACTTTGTTCCTAGATCTCAGATTATAACGTACACCTGCATTGGCCAAATCTGTTTAAGCCTCATTCAGTACTGCTAAAGAGCACGTGTAATGCTTACCTGTTACATAGTACAGAACCTGTGCAACTGGCTACTTTAATAGACAGGGTCTACCTATAAAAAGTCTCAGTTAAACAGTCCAAGTTTCACTTGGCAGTTTTTCCCCTCCCTCCCTCTCTCCCTTTGGAGATGGGTTGGATATATCGCTTTGCCGTCATTAAAATTGGGTCGCTCCTGCGTGGTGTGGTTAAGTCTGCGCAGCGACTTCCCCCAAGCTTGTTGGCTCGTTGCCTTTGTACATTGCTCACTAACCAATACTCTTGTCCGATCCAGCACTTCCTGTTTACCACTCAGCTCGTAGGGCTGGGGAGATAAGTGAGGTTGTTCTATGTCACGCAATCTGGAAGTCGCATAGGCTAACCAGTGGCAAGGCAGTGTTCCCCTCAAAAAGCGCCAATACGTCTGTTGTCTCGTTCCATGGCGCCTTGCGTTATGTGTTTAAAAGCTAATTATGCGTGTTGATACCAAGGAACAGTGACATTAATGGTTAATATTCCTTGAAAGGCTTCTCACCGTTCAGAGAGTTTTTGTTCACATTTCTATCTTTATTTCGCGAGAGTTTCAATACACGAAGCGAAATGATAATGACAGGCCAAGTGACCCACACTACAGTATTCTATCTTTTCTCCTGCCCTTACCATTCCGGGAAAACGAAACACTATTTTTTGTGACACCGACTCCGTTTACATACAGAGGTTATATTTTTCATTAGACAAGAGGTTTGGAAATAGAATTCAGATAAAAAATATTTCTCTTTGAAACGTTCAGTTTGTAAGTCGCTTTAATACTGCATTCGCTATCAAGCGCGGTGCGAGTCAACAATTAAAACAAGTGATTTTAAGAGAGGATGGGGGAGAGAGAAGAAAAAAAAAGTTATTTACCAGCAAAGGGTCGGTCCGTGTATTAAAAAACTGTGGCATCGTTCTTGAAAAAGCTGCCCTCAGCCTGCGGCCTAGGGCAGCAATTTCAAGGCCTCGGTCACAGTTTTCCCTATACGAACCTCCCAGCTGGCAAATGACACATTTATTTTGACAATTGGGTGCATATTTCTGTGAGTATTTCAATTACAACAAATGGTATATTTTAAATATTTGATTCTCGTGCTATGGATTCATTTGGCATGGCCATTCTCGAGGAACTTGAGTACTTCTGAAAGTATTTTCAAGTGTCGAGATATAGTGCACATCTTCACGTGTGGCGCACGTGACAAAATGTTTTTTACGTACACCACTGCACGAACGTTTGGTCATCTTGGAAAGATGTTTCCACATCTCACCTTCATTTCTCTTTCATTCTTTTCTGCAAACGATGTTTCGATGAGTCATTTCGTTTTATCTTAAACCGTTCAATTTGCGTTTCCTTTCTCAAACACTGAGCAAAAATATCCATCGATCAGTAAAAAGCAATATGCTTATTCCACTTAATTAACGATACACCACTGTACTTTTGCAGGCCCGAGTATAGGCTACTTGTAGCCTCTTGTTTGCACAAGAAATGTACATGTTGCAACACCAACAGAAGAGGAGATTTAGAGTCATGCTGGCCTGGTTGGTCCTGTCGCTGTCGAAATAACAAAGTAAAAAGATGTCGCTTTGTCGAAGTTAAAAATGGATTGTCGCTGTCGCAAATTGTCGCTTTTTTCCCGTCAAGTTATGTCGGCTGTCGGTGTTCTGGAACAAGATTGTCGCTACATTTTTTGCAATTTTGGAGCGATGTAGCCTGCGAACGCAAATACGTCTGCGTTCGCAGGCTAGGAGCGATGTCGCTTATCGCCAAGAACCCTTGGAAGGCCTCATTTCTGCAGGGTGGGTGTTGAACCAATACTACCAGCTGTTGTAACTATTGATGTAAATGGTGTAATGCGACTGTGAGAAAGATAGTGAGCTCATTGCTTAGCATCCGTCAAAACCACAAATGAGAAATCAGAGTACCAGGCAGGATTCGTAGCTCCGACCTCCGTAACATCAGGTGTAATATCGGTGATACTCGGCTACTCGTTGATGCTCTTTCTAACAAAGCGAATTATACCATTTACTGAGTGTAACTCGCTGCATAAGAGGCGCCTAACATCGCCCGTTGCAGAAAACTAGTTTATCAGTAGTTGTTATTGCGAAGTGTGTGCCCCAGTCCTGAATATTAGAGAGTAATATAATTTTCATGTCTGTGTCATGATCTAGTTTGTTATGACTGGTCATACTGTCATGAATCACATTTGCATAATTTAGGAGTGAAAACGTACTTGAAATGACTCATGTAATTTCATGACACCCAAAATGAAGAATGAAACATTGCAATAACCACTTGAAGGGGCACTGTCATGCTTAGTTTTTTGTGTCCTTAAGTCAAAAATTAAATTAGTACTTTAGCTCACACTTACAACATTCTTGACAACCCACTGACAAGATATGAAATATGTTTATGGCACAAAGAGCTATTCGTAGTTAATTTTAGGTGTCCTTCTGAAGATAGTGTCTCCAAGCTTGAAAAAAGTGGCCAGTTTTTCAAGTTTTGATCCATTTCCACCCTCTCCATCCTTGGCTGGAGACAGTAATAGCTTCAGTACACTTCAATGTTCTGGCAACAAAACTACAGCATTATTTTTTGGTCAATTTTTCATTGATGCAAGGATGTCTTTTAGCGTTTTGAAGTTTGACTAAAAGAGCGTGACACTGCCCCTTTAAAATCAGTGTTGAACCTAAAGGAAACACAGCAAAAGGACAGAGTAGCATGGATGGACATAAATGGACAATAATCTTGAAAAGGAGTCGGCCCGAAGGTTTTCAAGTTTATGGCAAATCGCCTGGATAAAGGCCGTTTTTGCTCTGAATCATCATGTGAAACATTTTGTGATGTAACGATATTTTTATCAGTAAAGGAATGACACATTACCATTTTCGAGTTTTAAACTCTTGCTGGATTAAGTAAATATTTAATTTTTCCGAAACACCCCAAAGAGGGTCCCTAAAATAATGTGACATAGCCCGTTTTATAAACGAATCGTGACTTACGGTTCGTTCAGTCCTAAAATATTCTGATAAAACATGACCTTTTAATGACCACTAGTTTCGCGGGATTCTTTTTCACCGAGTTCTCAGTTTAACTTAACTTTTGAGCTTCTTTTCAGCAGGGAAAACTCAGATCTCTTCAAATGTACTGAGCCCGCGTAGAAACAAGGTAAACAATGGGTTCAGTACACGTGGATTCAGTTTTAAAATTAGAGTTGGGGGGAGGCCTAAGTTTCTTAATGAACGACATTCCAAAAACGAAACAATCAAATTTGCTCTGTTGGAAATTTTCTTAAGAAATCAAAATGGCTTTTTTCTCTAAGCTTATCACTACTGTGAGTTCATAAGGGGCGTCTACCAACTATCAAACATTTGCGTCCAGCAATGCATTGAAGAAACTGTCGGGTTTGTAGCCCACATACTAATATCCATCACACAGATCACATGTGAATCAGTATACAACCGCAGTACTAGTAGAGGAATATTTTCTCTGATTTGAAGATCCTGATCTTATTTCTTTAATACCAACGGAAACTTGGGCTGGATAATAATAGTTCCTAATCTTAGTATAAGATATCGCAGTTGCATGTCACAGTACTGCAATACCAACCACCTGACCTTCAGACTAATTCTGGCTGTTATTGCCACCTTACAGTCGACTATGTTCTATTAAAAAGTCCTAGCATTTTTGGATTCATAGCTTTTTTTTTTTCAGCGTATCTTTTTGACTTGACAATGACTGGCTAAAATAAACGACCTTTCAAAGTTAGCTTAAAGTTTAAGCTAACTTTGAAAGGTCGTTTATTTTAGCCAGTTTTTCGTCCTTCCAATTTTAATTTTTTTTCAGAACTTTTTCAGTCAGTGTTCATTTTTCCCAAGTAGGCGTTAAAAAAAGAGCAGCAAAGACTTTTCGGAATATCATTTCAAGTGCCTTAATTTGTAAAATATGAAATATGTCTGCCACAAATGGGTACTGCACTTTTACCTTTATGTATTTTCATCCAAGATATCTTCCCCAATTGCACTAGCTCGTATGCGTACTGAAGTTAACTGAGGCCACTTTGATTCAGTGTTCTTGAGCTATCAGGGTATTCAAATTACTCCTCATGTTGGCCAGAGTTGCAATGTTACAATACTGTTCAATGGGACATTTCCGAGTTGCTGTTTGTTTCGAAGTGAGTCTTGGTGCTCAACTATTGTAAGGGAAAGAGTTTGATTCGCATAAGAATACGCAACTCATTTCCATTTGAATGGTTGTTCACCAGGACTAGCTTTGAAACTGAGGCATACAGCAAATCGGAAATGGGCTATTCAAGACTTTATTTCCATTAATTTAGCATTGACTTCAGCCGACTTTGAAGTTCTGTAAGGAGTGGGAATGGTTTTCTCTAACGAACCGTCAATTTTATCCCCTTACTCTAAAGCAATTTAAATTGACAATTGTCGGGAGGCCTTCCTGCACTTGTTCATATTATTTTAGGTGAGAACTTTGACATTCTTGTTTAACTGTGATGTTGCCACGGAGACTTAAGCTTCTTCTTCTTCTCAAAGAAAATTGTTATTTTCGTTTTCTTTGTGATTTTTTCCCACGTTTAAGACCTCTTTATTTTTCAGTTAGTCTATCGATTCACATTGGTGAATGAATTTTACCTGCACAAAATTAGGTGGACCTGGTTTATTTTTAATGGCCACGCTTAAACTTTTAAATTACTATGAAAGTGGTACTACTCTTATAATGAGAGCGTTTTGAATAAAAATAGTAAACAAATCTATTTTAGTCCTGTTATTTTATACTTTTTTCTCATGAAAGGAACATAGATTTCCTCTTCAACTCAAGTTGTGAATGGTTAAAGTTGAATAAGCCAAAATGCTTGGCAAACTCATCCACAGAACAATAATGCAGACACTCTTTCGACGGCGGAGATGTTCATCTCGGCAGATATGGGCGATCACTCTTTTCTGCTAATGGCACTAATTTATAATTCCATCGAAGCTTTTTTATGCAGTTGTGGATGACAATGAAGGAAAGGTAATGAATACCTGTGGGAGAGGTTCATATCGAATGACTGGGATAAAAAAAATAATGCCTTTATGTTGACAAAAACAGGAGATCGTCTTAATGAATAAAAATGAAGCTAAAAACGGGACCAAAACTGACATTTATAAAAACTTTGTGAGGAAGTATCTATTTTTAAATGAGAAACATCATAACGGGAAAATAAAGGTCTCATTAGTATATTTTAGACGAAGACAGGAGCCTTATTTCTGACATGAATCTTGTGGGGTTTCTTTTCTGGGATGGATTCCGTGAAAGCTATGTTTTATACTTTTTATATGTGCAATAGTGAGCAATAGCCTACGGAGATAAAGAGATCTGACAGGTCAATCAATGGCTCGCTGCGGGCTCAGAATTTAATGACGTTTAATGAATTTACTGAATAAAAAACTGAGAAAAATAAAATGAAGACACATTAACATATAAATAACAGGAGGTCCTCAAATGCTTTTATTCGCGACACTTGACATGTTGAATTCATAAGGAATCTTGGATAAGGTGTTGAGAAAGTTCAGAGAGTTTCAGAGGTCTTTAGAGAGTTCTGCTACGTAGTTCATTGAGAACATTTTCAGCTAGGCTTTCAGCAAATACGATCTGGATTATAATTTTGAAGTTGCGGAAAGGTTTGGATAGCAGCAGACATATCGATATTTTGAGAAACAACACAACACTTTTTAAATTTAAAAACATGTTTCGACAGAAACTTCTGTCATCTTCAGTTTAAATTACAAAGTACAGAGTTGAATATATAGTGTGAACCAAAATGCTAATTAACTATAAGAACAAAAGGAAACATGACAATGTAAAATATTACAAAGAAAGTTTTAAATTAACATGATAAAGTTGATGATTAAGTGTAGGTTTCTCCCACTGATAATGAATGGATTCTTTTATCTTAAGTTGGAAGGTGGTAGAAGCATATGCCATGGACCTCTTTCATAAAATAAAACATTCCTTAATTTTATAGCCTGCGAATACAGCCACCTCTCATAGCTCACCGGGGTCTCATCAAGGGACTCTTCTTTTCATTGCTTCTCCTACTCTGGATAGCTGACTTTTGTAGCTTAGAAACCAGTCATATTCTTGCATTCACAGTTAAGTTAATTACTTTAAATACCAGCTATTATTGCATCAAGCTGGTTATCGTCTATGGAAGGAAAGATGGCTTGTCTGGATAGAACCAACTCTTTCAATCTGCAATAAACACTTTTGGAACTTACACTAATCACTTCTCCCATTTTTTCACAGTAAATCCATAGCCTAGGAACGATTCCAATTGTTCAAAAGGAATGCACGGTCGTATTTGGGGCGACCTTTGCATGCATAGGCTGGTTCTTGAGGTTTTAGCTCGGCCAACATGGATCGAGCTGTTTGAAGTATTAAATTCAAAGAGGGAATCTTCAAAACCATACAGCGATGATGCTCTATCGAGCACACTTATACCCCACTCGACATGAAAAAAAAAATTGAATCCACCTCGTCACCGTCGATCCTTTTGGATAAATCCAGAAGGACTCTCCTTACGTGACTCAGGAGAAAGAGAATCAAACTTGAGTTTTGAAATAAAAATATTATAATCATACAACTTCATTGTAGTGTTACAGTATTACATGGAAATACCGATTCATGGATGTACCATGTATGAAATACCCGGTAATGTCAGCAAGAATACCGTTGACAAACAGGCTGAGGATTCTCCATGGACGTCAGACTATTCTCGAACATGAAGTGCCTTCCTCTAAAGGAATGTTACGCTGACAAGTCAAGGCGAGGAAAAAAACCAGGCCGAAAACCGTGATGTGAACTGTTCAAACAGGGCGCTTATACATAGGGCGGTGAAACGGGCAGTCCGCTCTTGGTCCAATGTGTGATGCGGAGAAGGACTGGTACGAGCGCTCCTTCCGCGCTTCCGGTGCAATTAATGGCTGCCAAAAATATCCTCTCGACGAACCGGAAATCAAGTTTTCTTTCTTTATTTTTGGGCCACCAGTAGTGTCACGGTATTATTTAAAGGCCTTTTTGATATTTTTGACCCAAAACGCAATACTATTTTGTCTGTTGGAATATCACTCAAGTATTTTCGTCAGAAGCTGCTTAAATTTGAGTGAAGTAAAGACAGTGTCGAATGCAGGTATGTCCCGCTTATCGTGACCAAGCCGTGTTCCGCTGCTTCTTTTAGGAGTATTCCACATTACTCCACTCTAAATTTTACATATGTTTAAGATCGATAGCTTTTACATAACATAGTAAAAAACCAGCTGGATATATTTGGATAGAGCAGCGTTTCAGAACTTCAAACTTGCTCACTTAAAATCCAGGTTTTACCAACGGCCAATGTAAAATGCGTGAGAAAACTCCTAAGAGTTGTAGTGTGGATAGTTGAACACGGATTGTGTGAGGATGACAACGCATTAACCTGGGTGAGGCTATGCTGACGGCCACTTTTAAAAGGAAGAAAGAGAGAAGAGAGCAAAAGAGAGAACAAAATTCCGGCAAATTTCTCAATGACCAAAGAGCCATCAAAACAAATGGTCAGACACAAAAAAAGAAAGAATTGTAGGACCTTTGCATTTTGTAGCCTCTTGTATTCACTGTCACGATGCTGACCAATTCGATTGTGGGCTCTTCTTTGGTATTCGAATTTCACGTGTCGTCTGTTGTTTTTGTACTTGATTGTGTGTAATCTTCTTGAAAGACTTCAAAGGCGAAGCGAGGTTAACGAAATACAGGTAGGTTTGTATGATGTAGAATTTTTTCGCAGTTATTAACTTTTTAGGATCGCTGATGTATCTTCTTAATTACTGATTATCTAACGTACGCTTTATGTTATTGTGGTCATTATGCTGTCGGTGTAATGAACGTCGTCATCCTGTGAGTAGAAATCGCCTTTTTTTCGCGCGAGAGGAGGTGTAGGGAAAGTTGAGCGCGTGCACTCCTCTATTTTCAAAACGGAAAAAAAGAAAAAGGAACTTATTATTGTGATCCGTTCACTGCCAAATTCGAATTACCGAGCTTTTAACATGGACCCCTGTCAGACAATTGAGCTTATAAAAATTCAAATCCGCAAAAAGCAACTTCCTGTAAGAGAATGCTACCTTTAAATTTTTTAGTATTTGGTAGCGAAGAACAAGTCAGAACACATACAGAAGTTATTCTTATGCAAATAATTAAGTGGCCAGGGTATTTAAGCTAAGTGAAGCTAAAAATTTCCGCCTTTATTCTGTAATAATAATAATAATAGTAATAATAATAATAATAATAATAATAATAACAATAATAATAATAATATAATTCATTTGCTAGTTTTCACTCTGTCTGTCTGTCGTTCTTCAAATGTGGTGCATAACCCTTCATCTTCACAAGAATTTGATACTTGAAGATGTTACTACCTACAATTAGCAACTTGTCAAAGTTCCCATCAATTCGATTTTACTCCAGCAAAGTCAAATCATATTCTGGCACCAACTTACAAAGGGATTAACTTTCAAACCTACTAAATTTGTGATCATTACCACTGGAATAATAAAGTGGCAGTCAATTCCAGATAGTGACCAGTGAATGCTTTCAGATGTTGTATTGGATTCATGTATTTCTCTTCTCTTAATAGATCAAAACTTCAAATTTTGAAATCAACATTCCTGACCATGTTCCCTTTTTGAGTCCCATGGGGCTATTTTTTCATAGTCAAGGTGATTTACTGATGCTAGGATTATTCAGTCTCTATTAGCCCTTAATATTTCCTACATTCTCCTTTCCTTTTGTCCGAGGCTACAAGTTCTTTTAGTTGCATTGCACATGAACTCACTCAAACTGAATAAAATCTGGAATCACTGATATGTATATGATGTAGTGGTCTTATAAGGATATGAACCCACAGTGTAAAAATATTACCATTGAAGTATTACATCCACAATGAACTTCATCAGATTTTGTTGTTGAATTTTGCACTGATTTTCTAGTGCCCTTTGAAGTGCAGATGACTATTCTATTGATAACAATGAAATTCAGAATTTCTTTGTAAACCAAGAAAAAACATTCTGTGATGCCAATAATTGATGCTACTTCTAGCTGGCTTGCTCAGTTTAAGACCCCATCCACATGAATCTGGTTTTTTCCACACAAATATGGCATTTTCAGTCACCGAAAATGAAGGTTTTTGAAAACAATGACATCAGAGGCTCGTGTTACCATAGAGAGTTCACATGTACGTGTGCTCTATAGTGGAGTTTAAGCATTTTCGAATCATTTTTGTGCATTCATGTGGATGGGCAAACATGATTATTGTTAACACTACCTGTGGAGGAAGATCTTTTTAATGTGCCGAGAAAAGATCTCGGTTTTTAGCATGGGGCCTAAGACAAGCGTCTGTCATTTTGTGTGCAGCATATAAAAGGAAACATATTGTAATCTAAACAATGAAAAATATGTCATTAGTGACTGTTTATTTTGTGTGATTATTTTTATAAAATGTTAACCAAACTTTGAGCAGGAAATTGTGCCAAACTTTGTACAATAATAGTTATTGTACAAAGTTAGGCACAATTTCCTGCTCTAAGTTTGAGCACGTTAAGAAACTAAAAAAAAAATGCACATAAAACTAAAAGTAACTTCTCATAAAAAAAAATTGAATAGATAGAAATAATAACATTGTTCTTCTTTGGTTTTTTCATTTTTCAATTGCCCTCAGATTTTCCCTGAAATTCATCACAGTGCACACAGCAGAGGTTTGACACCATTTACATGCATGTCTAGTTTCAATTTTGTTGTAGTCTGATACAAATTGTTATGCATCCAGCCCAGGTTTCCACGCTTTCTTTTAGAAGAGAAACTTGCATTGTATTAATCCTTACGAAAAACTACCATAACCTGTTCGGCTGTTTATTTCATATTTGTCACTCCTCCATTGCCACCAAATTTGGTCTCTTCCTGCTCTGGGAGCATAACGTAATACAAACAATTACCAACTCAGGGCATTAAAATGGTCAGATGGTTGAAGGTCACATGACAGATAGTTAAATATAAAAATGTTGTGATAAAATTATGCTGAAATATCTCTGTTAAGTACTGTTATGCTGTGAGTCAGTAATAATGTTTTGAACAATTAGTTGGTGTCTGTTGGTTCATGTGATACCTGGTAGACATAATTAAAGTGGTTTGGCAAAACCTACAATTTTGCTGGCGTTATGTTACCTTTCAGCCAGGCATTGCCATTCTTGATTGGTCAGAACTGCCAAATGGATCTTGGTGTCATTAAATTATTAGGGAGTTTAAGGGTGCCTTTTTTTGGGAAAGTCCAAAAACAAATTTGTGATCTCAGATCAATGGATTCTTCAGCGTCAAAAAACACAAAATCCCAAAAAGGATTATTTTCCATGACAATGCAAACAAACAAACCCAGAGTTGCGTGCAATTCCAAGGGCAGCACTAAAATTAAATCCAGAAACTGGGACCGGAATCCCGAAACCAGAACCGTCCACAATTCACGAGAATTACAACAACTTATCCACTGGATAGCTCGATTTGTTTTGCTAGTATTTATTCGCTGGATAGCGTTATCCACCTTTTGAAGAATCGAGGCCTGGTTTCTTGTGCATCTTCATTATGAAGTTTTCTAGTAAATATTGGAAATCCACGTAAGTAAAGGATCATAATCGAAATTTGTTTATTGTACATGGTCAAGTTCACGTAAAAGTAATAATGTTTGAAATTATTAATTTATTTTTTACCATAATTGCTTGTAATCTTGCAATCTGATTGGCTCGCGTCATTTTGTCACGCAATGTAATAGCCAAACATATTTGTTACGAGCAAGACAAGCAACGAAATAAAGAGCAGAAAGGAGCACGAGAGAAGAAGCGACGAATTTGATAAATTTAAGCGAAGAAAGCCTGGCGAGAAGCCGAGGAAGGAGAAGAAGAGGAAATTTCAATGAAGAACACCGTAGAGCTGAGAGAAATGGAGCGAGAGACAAAACACTAAGGGCACGTTCGATTGACCCTATTCCGGAATAAGAATACGTGGAGTGATGATTAAAACGGTATCATTGGCACGTTTCGAAGCAGCAAGGATAATAAAAATATGTTTAAAATAGCATTTTAGCAAGTGTTTGACAATTTTAATATGAATCTCCGTAAAAACGAAGGATTTCTAACTTATATTCCATGTATTCCTATTCCGGAATACGGTCAATCGAACGCACCCTAATTTACAACGGTTGGTTTTCAAGTAATGTTTCCTTCTTAATGCATGCCTCGCTGCCTCACGTATTTTGTAAAACCCGCTATAAAAACAAAGAAGGCCTGAAACGTTTGCAATTCCGTGTTGACAGAGATTCTGGCATATTTCAACAATCACATTTGTAAAGAGAGCTGGAAAACATAATTAATGATGAATTGGAAAATGTATACTGTCAATAAACTTCAAAAAAACAAATTACATGATTGTTACCACTCCTCGAGAAAAGTGAATATTAATATCACAGTTTGTAACATTCAGTGAAAATCACAAATTAAATATCTTGCAGTCTTTATTGATGAGGATCTACAATGGGGTGCCCGAATTCAACATGTTAATAATAAGATTGCTAAAAATACGGGGATAATTAAGTTAAATTAAGACACTATCTCCCTTTATCCATATTAAAACAACTCTATTACAATCTTATCTTTCCCTATTTAAATTATGTACTCATGAGCTGGGGATCTGCAGCTAAAACTAGATTGTCAACTTTAAAAACTAAACAAATCAAATGCATTCGTATTATGTTCTTTGCTAGTTGATATGAATCTGCTACCCCACACTTCAACCTTTTACAAATCATGTTTAAAACTGGAGAATCTCTTTAAACTCAAGTTATCAATTCTTGTTTTTAAAATTAATGCCTCTAAGGAAACGTTGCCACCATCCTTCACTAACCTTATAAAGCATGTCACCGATATCCATCCTTTAATACAGTTTCCAGAACTAATTATGGCCTATCTCGATTTGACGCAATATCAGCTCGGTTATGGGAAACAATACCTATCAACATTAATAAACCTTTCACTCCTGTAAGAGCCACTGAGTCTTATGGATTTTACTCTGTCTAACGCCAGACGATTTTACTCTGTCTAACGCCAGACGATTTTACTCGTCAATGGGGAACCCCACAGGAATGAACGGGTTAGGTCTGCAACATCTTCACGTCTTTTTAAAACTCAATTTGTCCAGCACTTGCTCTCTACTCAGGGATAGGTCCTTCACAATTATTTATAACTTTGATTACTAATGCTGCCACTTCTTTAAACATATTCTTGTAATATACTTATGTAAGTTGCATGTATTCTATGCCTTTTTTTTTATTTTTTTATTTTTACTTAATTTAATTTGCTCCTCTCTTTTTTTGTAAATAAGGAGGGAAAAAATAAAGAAAGGAAAAAACAAATAAACAAAACTTAGACCTTGTAATCATCTCTTATATGCAGTGGCCAACTCGAAAGCTTCAGTTCCTTTGGCCACTGTGCACCCACATTGTAAAAAAAATCTATTTCTATCCTCAGTTTTTCCTAATTTTGTATTATATACCTGTATAATCTCTATAATTAGTTTAAATAGAGCGGTTTTCAATTGAGTGTCGAAAGTAATTAGCGAATTACTTTGGTTTTGCATCTACTTCACTCAGTGATTGGTTCAAATTTTTCGCGCCACTTTTTCAACCAATCAGAAGTGAAACCAAAACCAATTGTGGCTCGCGCGTGCACATTTTCCCGCCTTTTGTGTCGGCTACGTGTAATTACTTCGAGTTTTGATTGGTTTACTGTATTGTCTCCGTCCTTTTTGATTGGTTAAAGTAATTACTTTGGTTTTGGTTTTACGACACTCATTTGAAAACCGCTCTATCAATGTGTGCAATAAAGATTCCTTCCTTCGTGTTCGTGTCCGTTAGCTTTTTGTGTGAAATGGATGTCCAGTCGTGAGCTGCTTTGTTTGACT
>NC_090876.1:24825734-24828234 GCF_036669935.1 Montipora foliosa
GCAGTTATCTAAAAAAACCCCACTCCCATATTTCTATGCATAGAAACCGTCACTCGAACATATTATTTTTATGATTTTCGACGGATGAGTAGATGAGGCTACATCTCGTTATGGTTTCGCTCAAGTTAGAAATGAAAACCTCGCTCCCGGGTTGTTACACGCGCAGTCGAAGACACCAAGCTGATATAAGTTGACGATTCTTTCTTTAATTGTTCCTTCGTATTCCTATTCTTGTGGCCTCAGGGCTCTTATCGAAGCGGTCAACTGAAATAATTACATTAAGAAATCACCTAAGTATTCGTTTTTCACAGCTAAAATGATCACAGAACTAAAGCACGTGATATCGAAAGGAACTCAGTGAAGACAGTCAATATCTACCGAACGTCACAAAATCTCGTAACCTTATAACCTTAAACAAAGCAAATTGATGCTTACCAACGTTCACGGGTCTTGATTTCCTAAAGTGTTTCGCTCCAACTTGTCTTCTAGTTTCCAACGTGTCTTGATCTCAAGGGTTCTTAAGTACTTTAAGTAGAACTGAAAAGCGAGCTATGATCTATACTTATCAATAATGCGGTAATCAAAGCGGTAGGTAAATCAACCACAAACTATTTCGCGACATATTCCGATTCTAACGGAAGCGGTAACACTATCGAAATTAGGGCATTTTTCCCTTGCCTTTTTCTCCGAAACAAAGACGGTGACCCCCAATTTTTTTTCCATTTTTGGAATAAGCAATTTATGTCCTAACTTCAGGCGAGAAATGAAATGAATTTTAATGTGGGAAGATTTTCGCGCGAACTTCTTTAATTTGCAGCACCTTTATTTTATTTGGAGCAACTTTTTAAATTTGCAGCAACTTTATTTTATTTTTAGCGACTCTTTAATTTGCAGCATGTCCCTTGTGGGCCACCGTAGAAAAACGAACTCGGTGAACCCAATATTTTATTGCACAAAAGTCATCAACAGGCCAAGATGAAACTCTCTGCAAAGTTTAAAGAAATGCTGTGAAGCGGATTCAGATCATTCAATCATTTAAGGTGGCTCTAAATCCGCTGCACATTTTTTTTAAACTTTGCAGAAAGTTTTATTCTGGCGTGTTGATTACATTTCAGAAATAAAAAATGGGGGTCACTGAGTTCGTTTTTGAGATATGAGCAGCTAGAGCCATAATATGGGGTCTTTTTGCGGGGCTTTCCTGTTGCCACGGTAACTTTTTATACAAAGTGTTGTCGTGTCAATCCTTGTAATAAGAACGTTTCTTTCAAGTGTTGAAACTGGTTTCAGCCACCTAAACAGAAACATTATTAAGAACTCCAACTGGCAGGAGGCAACCAGTGGCCATTTACAAAGCCAGGAGCCCATTACCCGGGGCCTCCATCTTCCATATTAACCCTCTGAGTTAGCCCTTTCCCGTATCTTTCTATTTTTAGAAGCACCTCGCAGGGGGGCTTTACTGGGTGTTTTAACAATAGCCAATCATAAGAGACCTATGGTCAGCCATTTATTACGTCACATACGTCTAACTGTAGTAGTTCTAAAAATAGAAAGATACGGGACAGGGTTGACTCAAGGGTACAATACAGATGGAAGCTCCGGGTAATGGGCTCCTGACAAAGCGTGGTAGAGTTGAATCCGGGACAACCAGAAACAAATCCAAACCAGACGTTAGAACGGGATTTGAACCCGGGGAAACCGCATGCAAAACCCAACTAATAACTGGAGATTGGCCGCTTCATTCGCTTGCTTTGGTTTGTGTATGAAACAAAATAGAGTACGTGTAATATGTCGTTTTGTATGGACATTTCCACGGTTTCTGACGCCATATTCAGGGCGTCAAGTTCCTATTTTCTCCTATTTTTTAGAGTCTTCCTAAGTGCCGGGGAACATTTTGAAATATTTGAGATAAAAGTCTTAATAAAATTGGTAAATTCTTGAAAAAAAAAGAAAGCTTTCTGTCAAAAAAATGCGGAGAATTTATACACCTTATTCCAAAATGGCCGCCATTTTAGTATTCTTTTGTTTCCTTGCAAATTGGCTCTCTTGACCTCGCTTCAAAACGTAAAATTCAAAAGAATATTTAAACTCGAACGAGGCCAAAAGAGCCAATTTGCAATCAAACAAAAGAATACTAAAATGGCGGCCATTTTGGAATAAGACAGATAGCCTGTGTGAATGATAACCTTCTGAAATTCGTGCCCAGACTTTGTCAGTGTTTTCTGGGAGGCCATTTGCATGCTTTTGCATGCTGTGTGGAATTAAGGAGGCAAGTTATTCAATTCAATTTCATCGAGCCTCTTTGTTTTCGAACAATACTTGTTTTATTAATATGTCATCTTTTGAAAAACCGTTATATCTTTCTCTTTATTGTAATATTTTATTTTAAAAAAAATTCAAATATTTTTCAGCCTTATACGTTTTGTGACTGCTGTTAGAGTGGTAACCATTACATGTTTTTGGCAACAACTGTCAACAAAGTGTTACTTACCGTATGTAGCCA
>NC_090876.1:24833234-24840734 GCF_036669935.1 Montipora foliosa
TTTGGTTGAAGCTGGTTGAGGATAACGTCGTGCTGGGAAATATCTGGAAGATTTCTTTTTTGTGTAATATCGTGTAGAGTAAACGGCAATGGCCGAATTCACACAAGAGACGAGTAACCCGTCTTAGTGTGAAATTGGGTCGGGACGGGTTTTAGACGAGAAACTCGTCCAAATTTACCCGTCCACTTATCCGTCTGAGGCGACGAGTTTTTAAAGACGAGCTTCCCGACTAGACGAGAAACTCGTCAAAATGCATCACGAATTCACACTTAGACGGGTTTCCAGGTCGAGTTTTAGGAGAAAATGCGCCGATTAGACTGGAACTAGAACGAGAGCAGAGCACTTTGGGAAAACAAAATGGCGCCGAAGAAGACGGTGAAGCGTTCTAAAACGCAGAAAAACAAATCCTGGACTGACAAACAGACAAACATCTTTGCCGCTGTGTTGTCATGCTTTGGAAATACTAGAAACAGCCAGGCGCGTTCTGTTTTCTGCTGGCTAGGTAAGCACGCACATCTCGCACCAGTACCTCGGCATCTTAACCCGTCCTAAAAACTCGTCGTAATGTGAATTCATCTCGGTAAGTCAGATAATTTTTTCATCGCGAATTCACACTAGGACGGGAAACTCGTCAGACGGGTAACCCGTCTGACGAGTTTCCCGTCCTCTAATGAGAATACTGCTAATTTTGTAATGGATATGCATTAGAGTTGACATAGCTTTGTAATAGTGCATGTCCACAGAAAGAATGTTAGCACGTATGAATAAAGGAATAGCATGCTCTCTTTTACTTGCAAAACGATACATTACATGCAGGTCTCGCTTCAAGAGGATTAAAATTTTGTTAAGATTAGCCTTAGAGGTCTGGCCCCGGCCAGTAGTCCGCAAGAAATGTATGGGTGTACTAAAGAGCGATAAATATTTAAAAAGATAGAAGTTTGTACAAATTGTCCGAGTTGTGAAATAATGCCGATAGTTTTACTTATTTTGAGCGCAATGTAGTCCGCATGAAAATTCCCAGGAAAGATTATTGTCAATCATTACACCAAGATAATTGAAAAAAGATTTACGTTCACGTTGCTGCATCATTTTGTGCTCATTGTCGAATATTTTAAGAGAATATCGATTTTAATCTTTCGTTGGTAAGGACGAAATTTAACCAAATTATATTTATCAAAATTGAGAGTTAATTTATTTTCTAACAGCCAGTAACAAACATTGTCTTGTTCTGTGTTTACGACACTTTCTAAGGATTTCAAATTTTTATCTGCAAAAAGCAAGTTTTTGTCATCGACAAACAGGGAGAGACGT
This sequence comes from Montipora foliosa, assembly GCF_036669935.1. Classification (NCBI taxonomy): domain Eukaryota; kingdom Metazoa; phylum Cnidaria; class Anthozoa; order Scleractinia; family Acroporidae; genus Montipora; species Montipora foliosa. The sequence goes on from NC_090876.1 coordinate 24,834,546, forward strand.
TTGGATATCATTGATACACAATAGGAATAGGAATGGCCCGAGAACCGAGCCTCGGGGTACGCCACAAACTACAATAGGCGTAATAGTGGAATAATAAAATGAAGAAATGTACCAAAATTTATGGTTATTTTTGCAGCATGGTTACGTTTTCCTCGCTGAAGCTGTAATCTTGTTTTGTGGCATTGCAATTTCTGTAGCCATGATCGTTGCTTAGCTGCCAGCCAATTATTATATGTAAAATACTAGCATGGATCATAGATGTCAAGAATTTATATTCAAAGTACCATTGTGATTGTCTCTCCTGTTTTGGTCTTGTTTGGCCGCTTTTGCCGCTTTGGAAACTTCTCTTGCTGGCCTTTCTAACCTGTTTTTATATTTCCACAGAGCTTTTGACTGATCTCGTGCCATTGAAAGAAGGAATGTCTCCTGACTCTTTGGTTTAACTACTACAGAATAGCATGGAACTGTTCAAACGTTCAAAGTGTTTAGCCATTATTGCCATTCTGTTCGTGTTTACCATTTTCTCAGTTTACTGGATGAATTGGTTTGCCAACTCAGCAGAAAAATTACGGCATGAGCGTGGTGTGAATGCAAACTTCATAAGCCGTTTGCCAAATGCAATCATCATTGGCTCAAACAAGTCTGGTACCAGAGCACTGCTTGTTTTCTTGAAAATACACCCAGACATTAGAGCCTGCCCATATGAGGTTCACTTCTTTGACCAAGACGAGAATTATTCGCGTGGACTGGAGTGGTATAGACAGAACATGCCAAAATCTTTGCCACATCAATTGACCATAGAAAAAACACCAGCTTACTTGCTAACAGAAATTGTCCCAGAGCGTGTTTTCAATATGTCCAAAGGTGTCAAACTACTGGTGATTGTTCGAGATCCTACTGAAAGAGCAATTTCAGATTACACTCAGTTGTCATTGAAATCCACCTCGAATCCTCTGCCACCGTTCGAAGAATACGTTTTGAAGAATGAGAATGTGATCAACAAAAATAAAAGTATTGTGAAATCTGGAGTTTATATTAGATATTTGAAACACTGGATGAAATTTTTCCCACTCTCTCAAATACACTTTGTCAGTGGAGAGAACCTCATCAAGAACCCAGCTGCAGAGTTAAAACTAGTTGAAAAGTTTTTGAACTTAAGACCTGTGATAACTGAAAAGAATTTTTATATAAATAAGATAAAAGGATTTCCCTGCTTTATTGGAAAAATTGGACTGCGTGGAAAGAAAAAAACAGGCTGTCTTAAAGATGTAAAAGGTAGAAAGCACGTCCAAGTGCGGAAAGATGTGCGAACACTGCTCCAGAACTACTACCAACCATATAACCAGGAACTATACAAAGTTGTAAAGCGCAATTTTCACTGGCCTTAATATGCGGCGAATGTGAACCGCATCTCCTTTGCTTTCAAAACAAGCCTATTACAAGTATATACCTAACCTATTACAAGCCTATTACAAGTATATACCACTCAAGAAAACGAGCACTGTGATTGGTTGATACTTGGTCACGTGCCCCCGATCAAATTCAAAGATATCCCGACCAACCCGACCGGGATTGACCGGGATACCATCCGCGCACCAAATACAACAGCACATGATCAGTGCATGACTAACTTCGAAATGGCATGATCTTCAGCACGTGATCCCTTTAACTTCAAGCGGGGGCGTATGGAACGCCAACACTGTCTTATGTGAACCTCTTTCATTATATGCGGTGCATTTTACGTTATATGCGGTGCATCTTACATTATATGCGGTGCCTTTCACATTATACGCACTGCGTTTCTTATTATATGCGGTACTTTCGTCATTATATGTGGCACTTTTGTAATGATATGCAGTGCTTTCGTCGTTATATGCGGTGCTTTTGTCATTATATGCGGTGCTTTTGTCATTATATGCGGTGCTTTTGTCATTATATGCGGTACTTTTGTAATCATATGCAGTGCTTTCGTCTTTATATGTGGTGCTTTCGTCGTTCTATGTGGTGGTTGTGTCATTATATGAAGTAGTTTTTACATTATATGCGGTGCTTTGTTTGTCATCATTATATGAGGTGCTTTTGTCGTTATATGCGGTGCGTTCTTCATTATGAGGTGATGATTCCCGGGGTCTGGGTAGGAGTCTGTGAAAAATCCACAATGCCATGGGCACCGATATCGAGGATCCGCCATTTTGTTTCCGTTCTTGCTTCTGTCGTGTTCTCTTGGAGACCTCGAAATGGACACAGTCTTAAAGAGACTGAAACTCGAAGATCTGACTGAGAAATTTCAAACTGAACACATTACTCCGGACATTGTTTGCAAGTTGTCGGTACACGAAATGGAAATGTTAGGCATAAATTCTCGCAGTGATATGATGTCTTTGCGTATAGAATGCACCAAATTTGGGGGAGAAGCACCGAAGAAACTCGAGGGAACGTGTGGTGCCCCCATTTTCTTTATTCCACAGTCTGTGCTTGGTGATTTGCTACAAGAGGGATTTACAATCAAGGAAATATCTTCGATCCTTGCTGTATCGGAGAGTACGGTTTGCCGGAGGATGAGGCACTGCCTCAGGGTTGGTAACGTTACCTTACATATTGGGGCGACTTACATATAGGGGTGAGTTGGAACACGATGAGGCCATTTTACGGATAGTGGACGCCATATTGAATAAATCTATTTCGCAAAGCAGTATGGGTTGAAAAGGGGGCATTGGCTTTGATGCTCGCGCGTGGTAATGTGACCTTCTGGAGATTGTAGAGATTTTGTTCAGTATTGTCGAGTCCTACGGTATCACGAAATATATATATGGGTGGAGGTGACCACTGCGCCGTGTTTGGCTGTTCCAATTATTTGCCCGAAATAAAGCAATAATTTGAAACCTGACACTTCCGGTTCAATTTTCGCCACCCCACGCTGGCAAAAGTCAAATTCCCCACTCCCCGGAAACAGAAGATAGTCAAATGCCCGTGGTTTTCATGGGGGGGGGGATGTTGAAGTTTCGATTTGATGCTACTCAGGCCACAAATAAACTATATACCCTCCAAAAGTCATGTGATTGTCCTATTTACTAGATCAGTGCCGGTTTTCCTTGTCAGCAGCCAAGGGTAATGTTGATGTTAGATCTGAAAATCAATCAAGCCCAAAGGAATGTTATGAACCTGTAAATCCTGATCCTAATCATCTCAGGGGCTGTCAATAAAAGCAGGTCAGCCCATTTGAGTGCAGTGCACAATGTCTCACTTAAATACAGCAAATGTTAGCCCATGTCCTGCATTACTTTTGTTGCATGTTGCTATACTATTGTAAGACAAATGCCAACGTGCAAAACATTTTGCATTATGCTAATAAAAGGAACGTGCTAAGGATGCTACAATACAATATGTACACACATGCAATTGTTTTAATAATTTACTTAAAATTTTACAGTAACTTAAGCCCTGGCCAAACTATCGAACAAAGTTGGATTCCGCATGCAACATTGTTGGATGCAAATGTTGAGGTAGTGGCAAAACACTCATCCAACATTACTTGACAAAACCAATTCAAGTTCAAGTTGACGCTAACACTGAAACGAAAACCGCTCGGAGCGCTTGTGTTACTGGAACTGTTTGAGGACGGAGATGACGGATTCAAACGAGGCAAAACCCAAAAAGAGACAGCGTGTAGAGAAGGGTATGTTCACTGCAAGATTCAGTCGCGTTTAGGTGATGAGAATGAGCTCGGATCAATTTGCAGAAATTGTAAGTGCTATTGAACAAGAAATGCCAAATGCCAATGTGCAAATCTCCAAACAGAGCGATTTTAGTGATTAAGGGGACGAAAAGTGCCCCGAAGACATGGCCTTGCTTCATACTCCCTGATCAAGGTTTCTGGATGTTGCGTTCATCAACTTCCAAGACGTCCCATTGATCCTTGTCCGCCATTTTTATTGCAAATAATGCTAGAAGCCTAGGCTTGAAAATAAGGTGGCGCGATTCGTGATTGGCTAGCAACGCGAACGTGACTCGATTCAGGACACAACTTCCTTGGAAGAGCGGCAAAACACTCCAACATTGTTGCGTCGAGCACAATTGTTGGTCGCAATGTTTGATCAAAAGCAAACTCCATCCAACACTTAAGCCCCGGCAAAACTATCCAACAAAGTTGGATTCAACCTTCCAACTTTGCTCGATCCAACATTGTTGGACCGTTTGGCCGCCTATGTTGGAGGCTGTTTGTCCAACAATTTTTGCTCGATCAAATGTTGGATAGAGTTTGCTTTTGATCAAACATTTCGCTCAACAATTCTGGTCGACGAAAAAATGTTAGAGTGTTTTGCCGCCCTTCCAACAAAGTTGTATCCTGAAGCAGGTCACGTTCGCCCTGCTAGCCAATCACGAATCGCTATTTTATTTTGAAGCCTAGGCTTCTCGCGTCATTTGCAAAACAAAGATGGCGGTAGTGGCCTACTTGGTGGAATTCCCAACTTGTTTCCTTCAAGTGCCTTAAGAAAGCAACACTTATTCCATATGCCACCATCTGATACGCGGTCATTAGTTCCCACATCACATAGAGAACGTCACAATCGGGACCAGCAATAGCCAATAGGACAATGGAGTGCGTGTGACGGTTTACAGTTATAATAATGAGATCCCGAGTTTGGAGGAGGTTGGAGGGTAATATGCTTCCCGTCGATGGCTCCCAAGCAGTTCGGAAAGTTCCATTTCTCTTCAAACTGTTTTGCAATCTGTAGCCATTCCTGCTCAGACGAAGGCACTTTTAAGTAAGAAGGGCCCAGCCTTTTGGTTATTGCTTCACACACTTCCGTCACAATATATGATACTGCAGGTCTGCTGATCCTAAATTGAAAATGAAGGGATCGAAAACTCTCGCCAGTAGCCAGAAATCTGAGCGTCAAAGCTAGCCTTTCAGCGGGAATAATCGGTTCACCACCCATTTTCGTGCTCTGTTTGCATATGTTCGGTTCAATTGCGTTCAAAATTTCTTTGAACTGATCCGGGCTCATTCGCATCATCTCCTTAAATGCAGGCGTATCCTGCAGCGATAATTGTATTACAGTTTGGAACATTCCCTTTTCGAATCGTTCTTTTAGCCATTCACTAGTTTTCCCTCGCTTGACACGGTCATTTGGGTCCCCTAACAGCTCGAGAACCATAAACGCTACAAGAGCTTTTCGTTTGTGTGTTAGCGCCACATTTTCAAATTTAGCGCCAACGTGCACCGGTAGCTTGTTTCGTCTAGCAATGTTGGATACAGTTTTGCCACTATCTCAACATTCACATCCAACAATGTTGGATGTTGGATCCAACTTTGTACGATAGTTTTGCCAGGGCTTTAATCGAACAAAAAATGTTGGACGAACATCTTCCAACGTGGGTGGCCAAACGGTCGAACAACATTGGATCGCGCAAAGTTGGAGCGCTGAATCCAACTTTGTTCGATAGTTTGGCCAGGGCTTTAGTTACAGTATTGACCATTACCATGGCGTGGAGACACTCTGGTTGGATGTATCACGTTTCCTTCATGCAGGGCAATTCAAACATTCAAACAGCACCATATTATATTGGAATTCATAGTTGGCCCCTACTGTCACAACCTAAGAGGTAGTAAGAAATTAGAGTTCCAAAAAGGAATAATAGAACAAGCAATCCTGTAAATGTATAAATTATGTATAATACTGAATGAAATAATACTGATATCTGTTGATATCTTGACATTTACTCAATTGGGTTTTTTGAAGACTATGGCTAAGATTGTTCTTTTTGACAAAGGAGACATGTATTTCACATATAACTATTTTTATGGCTTTGAAACAAGTTGAAAGGGTCCCAATGCAGTTTTAAAGGGGACAGTTTTTGAGTGGATGTACAACACAATCGTACAGGTACATACTAGACTTTAACAAAGGAGACTTTGAAAGCCTACGTTCAGCTTTATCAGCAATAAATCTTTCTTCGACCGTAGCTGATGACCGTAATGGTGGAGACAAAAACACTGCCTGGCAGCATTGGAAAGATACTTTTTCGCAGCATTGTCAGATTACATAATTTCCAAGAAGTTAAAAGGGCGTAACCCTATTCCATGGATGAACGGTACAATACAGAATTTAATTAGAAAGAAAATTCAGTCAGACAGAAACTGAAGAAATCGCCCTTGCTTTACCTTAGAGAAAAGTTCAAAAACAT
>NC_090876.1:24845734-24873234 GCF_036669935.1 Montipora foliosa
CTCTTCTTTCAATTTAATCTTTGTTCTTCGCAGGGCATCAATAATGGTGTCCCTTGTACAATGTTAGTTTAAAGAGTTTGCCCCATTTCATAGGGCACTGTGGTTGCCAGATTCACTTTCAAACTTATCATGGAAATGTAAATCAATACCAGTGAAGAGTCAGTCCCTTGAATTGTTGATAGAAAATTTATTTAAATGCATATTGAAACATCAGTTGAGGAATATTTTTTTCCCACTTTGTGAACCTAACATGGATTGCTGCCATTTGTTTATTGCTTGGTCATTCAATGTCTTGATCACATCAAGTAATTTATTTTTTAGGTATTGTGTATCTTAATCTAAAAACTTAACTGTTTGCTTTTTGGAGCCCTTTTGCGGCATATTTAGATAGGAAGGAAATGTTCCACATTTTATGGTAAATAGTTCTGCATAGTTTTAAGGAACATTGCAGCCAAATCTAATTGATTATGAGACTAAAATATGCTGTTTGACATTTTGTGAATTTAAAGACTATTAATATTGTTTGCGCTTGTTTTAAAAGGCTTAAGGTTGGCACTCAAAAGTGTTCCTTCTATGATCTTATTCTGTAAAGATTACCTTCGGAGAATTGGATCAAGGCCAGTTTTTTCTTCTAGCTTCTTTCCCCAGTGCCCTCTGAGAATGGAGTTGATTTGGTTTTGCCCAATGTTGAAAGATGAAACAATGCCTAAACCAGCCAGCCACAAGGAATACTTCATGGTGCTTTTTTACAAACATGGGCATGAGGGTGCTCGTAAGCATCTGACCATTGTTTCGCATGCTTAAGTGTTATTGTAAATAATCTATTTCTCTAAGAGAGTGTTCTTTTCTTGTTGGTCATTCAAAAATTGTTGGAATAGCTTGTTTGAGCTGTTGGATAGACGCAGAACATTTGATGAGGCCCTCCTGGGGAGGGGAGTCCTTGTTCCCTTTACATATTTGCTTGTGTTTCCTTGTTCCCCAAATTACTTTCAAACTTGTTCCCAGCTTTTTGATCCCTAAAATTTAAATTGGTTTTCTTCCCTTGTTCCCTAAAATATTTTGATATTGTTAAAAAAAACCAGCGAGGAACATTAAATTTTAGTTACCTAAATTTTGAAATTTTAGATACTAGATATTTTATTCATTTTTATGTATATATTTCTTTTTTTCTTTAATATTATTTTGTGGAAAACCTGTAAAATAGCTTCAGCTAAGTGTTTCTATCCACGTTAAATAAAGATTATGTATGTATGTATGTATGTATGTATGTATGTATGTATGTTACTCTGTTCCCCAGTTTAAATTAGCCATGTTCTTTTCTTCCCCAAACCCCTGGGAGTGCCTCTTTGTTGAACTTGATGTTGATTCTCTTATTGGCCTAATAGCAATTCACTGTTGAATTGCAAGACACAGCAAGTTCTTATTTGGGATTGAGGGAAAAATAAATTTTCGCACAATAAAAGAAACACAATTTTGACTGCCCCTTCTAGATCTTGCTCTTTTCAGACATGAACCAGGTTGTTTGCACCTTTCTGGCGACCTGCGGGAGGGCAAGCTCTAGAAACTCTGCCTTAGCGAGCCTTCCACTGAAAAACTTTCCAAGTCTGGCTTTCCGGTGTTAGGGGCCGAGGTTTTTGTGCAAAATTCATCAGCGGCTTCCTTGCAGCTTCTAAAAGGTGTTCCTTCGGGCAATGGTTAGTAAACGTTTTATAGTGCTTATACAAATTTTCGCTACTTGAAAATGTATGTTCACGCGAAAAAAATATCAGCTTGACAATTTTTCTTTCCCGATACTCCATTTAAAATAAACGTGAGCGCCATTAGTAATAAAGGGCCAGAAAACCATTTAAAACATTTTGTGGCAATTTTTTTGTCAACAAACTTGGGTTGTCGGCGAGCAGAATTCGTACGTGACCTGTTGTGCTTTGGCTTTTATTTGTGCTTTTTCTAACTATTCTAAGATGAATTCAGGCTGGTAATTTCGAATCAAGTGCAAGAAGACGGCAAAACCGTATCGATATTTATTTGAGTTAACTTCGCGAATAAAGACTTTGACCGCGTCCTTGCGTAGATCAACAACAATGTCATTTACGAACAACCGAAATGCACTGTTTCCGGTGAAGGGGCAAATGATTGACAGGATAGCTTTCAGGATAGCACGGTTTTGACTGCCGCGCGCACTGCGGGCGCAGGTTCCGTATGCAAGGTAGTTAGTGTCAAATGGAGTATTGCCTCCTGGATGAGCTCTAAACTAAAAGCCCGTGATATGGTTATGTGTACTGGTCACATTGGCATACATGAAGGGGCGGACGGACGTACGGACGTACGTCGTACGTTGTACGTACGGACGTTGATGACGTCATGGCTATAAAACCAAATTTTCTCACATCGATGGGTTACCATATTTTCTTAAGTATGGTGCTCCGCGCGCGCGCGCCTTCGGCGCGCGCGGAGCTCCGCTATAAAGTCCCAACTCTACGTCAAAAATATTTGGGTTATGCAAAACAACTTCTGAACCATCCCCCATTAACTGTAGTAAAATCGTCTAGCATTAGAGTCAAATCTATTAAATCTCTGGGTTAAAATTTGTGTTATTGTTATTTATATGGTAATAATTTTATATAAGGCAAGAAACACCTACCAATTGGTCTGGAAAACTCCAGATATATTATACTTTTTAAATTTTTATTGATAGGATTGTATGGAAAATAACATTTATATTGTAAGGTTAAAAAATATGTTGCAAATAACATTTATATTGTAAGGTAAAAAAAAGTGTTGCATTTCATAACCACACTCAAATAAAAAAGATCCTACAACATAAGCAGAATCTGGAATTCGCCTTGGAAACACGTATTTGCCAATAATTTAATATTTTATAGTTAAAATAATATTCAGTCGGTGTAAATTAAAGACCAGGGGAAAATGCAGATCTATGCAAGTTGAGTTACTGAAGAAAATACCCAAACCCTTGAAAATGCTAAGGTTAGCACCAGTAAATAATGAAATGGTTTGGGCTGTTTCAGCAGTCTTCATTTAGAACACTGACCGGTAAAATGTTTAATAATATCATTGACAAATTTATGGATATTGTGTTTCCTAGATTGCATAAAATAATAGTACCTTGCTAAAACTATGCAGTAAAACAAATTACCAGGAAATAAAAAAAACAAGAAATAAAACAAAAAAGGCTTCCCACAAGCTTCGAAATTCTAACCACAATTCTAGTCAGAGGGAAAATGTTTGTTACATAGTTATAATAATGTAGTTCTATTCCAGTTTTCAAAAATGCAACATCGTCTGTCACAACAAACTGCCATGACGTTTTTCTTCAGCCGTTGTTCATCTGAATAACCTTATATAATTCCACCATGGAAGGCGGCTTTTCCTGATGTTTTTTGTCCTACAGCAAAGTGCACAATTTCCGTGTATGTTTAGAGGTGTGCTGAGAATTTGAGTCAACAAAACTATAGCTTTCCTTGTAGCTTGTGGAGACAACAACTGATGGATCCCCTTGAGCTGTCAGATATAAACAATTAAGCAAAGGTTAGGACATAAATATTTACTACCAGTTTAATTTCATTTCTTTTGCGTTGTCTACAGGTAGGCAAGACTCCCCTGACAACCTTTACTTAAATCATTGATTTATATCACCTTTTCATCCCTTCCAAGTTGGTGTTGCTTGGTGCATTAATATGGTACCACCCCAGGTACGTACATGTACCAGTTACTATAGATGCACCAAGCAATTGGCAGGGTTCATACTCTTTTAAGGACTTCAAATTCCATGACTTTTTCCATGACCTTCTCTAGCTTTCTTGACCTTAAGTTTAGCTGTCACATGAGAAAAATTAATTTTCAAAACTATCCTTATTTTAGGATATTACTCAGATCAAATTTGAAGAAAATTAACAACCTCTTTACGCCCAACTCAGAGAAACTTCCAATTGTTTGATAAAAACTCGTCTTTATTCCATTAATTTTTATCCTTGCTTGACATTTACATGATATTTACAATTTTCAAGGACTTTCCAAAACCGACCATAAAATTCCATGACTTTTCAGGTTTTCCATGACCCATACGAACCCTGCTTAGTGCAGCACATGACACACTGGTTCCAGAACGTCCTCAGGCCTTGGCCAAGGGAATCTGTCCAGAACTCAAGGAGAGTAAGTTTAATGACACTAACTGTTTCCTGGGAGATTCACAGCATGAGGTAATATCTGCATTGGCCGTAATTGTTGATATTCAGATATCACTATCCTGTGTTTCCGTAACATGCACATTCAAAATAAACTTCAAGAACAATGTTAAACATGTACACTTAATAAAAGGTCCTGCAGGAACACTTGGTTTTGTTTACCCTTGAGTCAAAATGTTTTTTCCATGGAAACACTAGGTCTCAAGGGAAAACAAAATTAATTAACTGCTTTCCTGCATGACCAGACTTTACAGCTGTAAATGGTTTGTTTATACTTCTAATAGATTCTCCCGTCATCAATCACAGCATAACAAACAATCAAACAAAGACGTCACCATGAGAACACAACTAAGTTTGTTGTATTCTCCTTAAGGAGAAAGCGTATCTGAAGACTGAATCATATTGATTTCCTATCAAAGCAGACTTTTCATAGGTATTTGGCCAGGAATTTTCTAATAGCAATTCTGTGTTATTTGACAAATACAATTTATTACAGACCAACCTCTATCCTCTCTAATCTCAGCAAAATATTGACGAAATTCTCAATTACGAGCTTCAGTCTGTTGCCGAATAGATGAATTGTAACCACTTAGCACTTAGTATCTCATTTATTTATCTCTTTATTCTTTTCCATTGCAATAAACAAAAGCTTAGTCAGTCTTTTTCAGTATTATTTAATAATAATACCGTTGATGTTGATGATGAATGTACTAAACAAGTTAACTTGGCTAATACTTAAAGGTGTAATATTCAATTTTGAGTAAACTTAACATAGAAAAACCACATCAATGAACTTTGTCCTTACACAGACTATGGGTATGCTATTTTGTGACATGTAAATGTGACATTTTACTCATGCTTTACTATTCTCTCCTTTACCTGTTCCTTCTTTATGGTGTCCATGTTTGGGGTTTAAAGTTCCCTCATTTCTAACACCATTACATGTTATCCAAAAGAATGCAATAATTACTAGAATTATGTCCTTCTCTGAACCTAGATCTCATTCTGCACCTCTCTTCAAATCTCTCAATTTACTTAATCTTGATGATATCATTAAACTACAGTAACTGTAACAGGTACTCTATTTTGTTTAATCAATGGTCACACAAACTAGCACCTCAAGCACCTAGTTTGAATATTTCCAACTCACTTCTTCTGTTCACCATTATTCCAAATGCCAGTCTTCCAATGGTAATCTCTATGTAAGTGCAATCAATACTTCCCAATATGGTTTATGTTCCATAAAGCTGGCTTGTTCTTGCCTCAGGAAGTCTTTTTCCCCACCACTTTAACTATAACTTTAACTATATTAAATTCTCTCTCTCTCTTTTGTGATTCTCTCAAGAACTTTATGCTTAAGAGTTGTAATACTCTCTATCAAGGAAATTATATGGAAAAAATGTCTTTTCATCTAAGGATAAAATTCATCCCTGATGTTAATGTTACATAGTTTATTTTAGTGGGATCATCCACTTGGATGACCCCAACTCAGTCTATCTAGATGTCAGACTTAACTATTAGAGGGTAATCTGAAGTGCTAGCTTTCTACCCATATGAACCATGTGAGCATTACCCCTACAAATGGGAATGGGCCCACACAAGGAAACCCTGGTCAGAGTTTTTCTCTGTCCTTGTGTGGGCCCATTTCCATTAGTCGGGTTAATGCTCTCATGGTTCATATGGGTAGAAAACTAGCACTTCACGTTACCCTCTAATATTTACCGGTAAGTCTGTTGAAATATAAGTGCTACACGACCAACATTTGTAAAAAACATAACCCTTCCCTATTTAGATGTCAGACTTATTTTACCCCTTCTTTCACTTTAATTGTTTGTTAAGTTAATTAATTAATCTTTGGTGTGTGACATTTGCAGACTGCAGACCACAGAATGCAGACTTGTGACACTGAAGGTATTCTAATAAAATTGACATCATCAACAATATCAATCTGTTCCCATGCTCCTAAGAAAAATATGAAAGTTATGCATGCAATATTACATCAGCCTTGTTTTCAGGATTCTGTTAATTTAGAAAAGAAAATGGTTTTAACACTGCTTCCAGCAATCCAGACTCAACTATTCACCGTGCTATGTAATATTATCAAGGGACAATTAAGTAATGTACACGGTAATTCATGTGGCTTATTTCATCACTCATACCAAATTACATTCACTCCAATAATATATAGATTTAGCCAAGCCTAAAAGCAGAGCTCCAGAGATATTTCTTCTTAAAATAAGTTACCCTGGCTTGAGCCTGCAATCTAATTGAAACCCAGTAGCTGGTCAGTGGTCAACTTTAAAAAAAGCTGACCTCAATGAACTGTAAACTTGAGCCTGCAATATGGTCATGTGATACTGGTCAGTGAATAACTTGTGTCAGTTGACAATATTATGGATGTTCAATATCAAAGGTTTATGACTGAAATGGATACTCCAAAATAAGGCGAGACTCTTCGTGACATATGCACAGGTGACGTTACGTGGCAATACCTAACAATCAGGCCTCAGTTAATTAAATACCATAGAAACCTATAGGTTTTGATACCTCTTAACCAATGGTTAGCACTAACCAGGCTTCAAGCAACCTGCCCCTGAGGGTTAAGTGCTGACTCAAAATGGTTTGCTTACAAAGATGGTTCTGGGCCCAGTTACTCAAAAGGCAATTAACACTAATCCCAGATTAAAAATTAACCAAGGTGTTTTTTCTCTACTCCCAAATAATGTTCAGTGCTGATATTCGGCAAAATTTTACCCTAGAAGAAGTCAATCTTGAAAAACAAAAATAGGCAAAAGAAACTTTCGCCAAAAAGTTGAAAACTTGAAACAAAAGTTTATGCTATTCCCGGATTAAGTTAATTGGCTTTCAAACAATCTGGCCCTGGTGACACCATATTGAAAGTTTAGTAAGATCATTTGGTACTTTCTAGTGTCTCATCTCATTATGGAGTATCCATTCTAGTCACAGCAAACATCAAAGATGTACGTGGCAAAAATAGCTGGAGTATGGCTGCCTCGATGAGCTCTGAACTTGAGCCTGTGATATGGTTACGTGATACCGGTCACATTGGCCTACATAGACACCCCTCTTCATAGAGGGGTGGACATACATGTACATGTACGTACGGCTGTAGAGTTGTACAGTGACCAAAACCAAATTTCTCTCACAGATGGGTTACCACATTTTCTTACCCATGGTGCTCCACGTGCACGTGGAGCTCCACTAGTACATTAAAAACTAGTTTAGTAATACATATTAAATGGTAGAAATTATGAAAGAAAGGGGAAGGGAGATGTTCCATTATTCTTGTGGTAATCTAACGACGCTTTGTGTGTGGAATTGAAGGGTGATTATCTCGAGCAGGGACAGTACAAAATCGGACTCCCAACTGCACCTCCTTCTGGACCCCACATGAGAGAAGGAAGAAAACAATGTACAAAGTTTTCACAGTGACGTCATCAAATTCTAAATATGAAAGAAAGGGTCTTAACTTAACATTTTGCGTTTTGAATCTGATAAGGTTGCATGATGCCTGGACTGCCTATGACTGAAGAGTAGAAATGAAAGAAGAGAGAAAGAGAATGATAACAACAAAAGAGTATACCAGTAATAGCTCAAACTTGGTGGATGAAGTTACTCCACAAATTCTTTTCTTGGACACTAAACCATTTGTTATTTTTACACACGACTTATTTCAAGTGGATGCATATTTTAAAAAGTCGTTTAATCATTTTTTCCTTTGTTCAGGAATGAAACCCTAATTTTTATTCTCAACTGAAATTAAATAACAATCATCTGTACTCTTTTTGGACATAATTGTTTGGCTTTAAAAATAATGCGAGTGAACAAGAGTTTTTTTTTTACTCCGCTTGCCTAACGGTTTTTCGATGTGCCTCGACAGTGACAAGAACATTTTGCCCTTATAATTATTATAAACATGTAACCTCAATGAGTTCTCGTAAAAGTAAGGAGAAATAATTTTATCAATAGCTTGTGTTTTCAGAAGTTTGTTTAGAGAAGGTACAGGTAATTTGTTGGAGATCTTGTTTGAAGTTTGTCCTTTCTTGCCAATTCTGGTCCCATGCCAAGCTGGCGTGTTTCAATGAAGTACATCAAAATGTAAATGCTCTTGTTCTCAGAAATAAAGTACATGTATCATCATCTTTGTTTGACCTTGAACCACTAAAGACGATCTGTCACATCACGACCTAGTACGTCATCTCTGTTTCTAATTTTAGTGTGATTCCTATTCGCTGGCTTTGGACAGTTAACTCTGAAATGACTTTTTCATTTTCCATTTGCTTGACAAGACTTTGCTTGTTTTCTTTAAAAACTCATTCAAGAAAAATTCATTGCCTAACTGGTGAATTCGACAGTAAATTTCACTGGAAAAACCAATATCATACTCTGACATCGCTTCATGATTCACGCGATGTCGGTTTTTCGCCTGGAGTTTACTGTGGAATTCACTGGTTAGGCAGCGAAGAAAATTACTTAATTAAGCAATAACCGGAAACACCAATACATGGACAATTACAAAGTCTTTTACTTTCACTAATCCTACAGCCAGTAAGAATAAATAACCCAGGAGATCCGCTTTTACATGTAGGCTTGGCTAAATCTACATATTAGGGCTACGTGATAGACCTGGGCTATGTGCAGTAACTATGGAGAGGGAAGATATCGTTGACGTCACGACACCCATTGTCATTAACTTGCCAACCAGAGGCCAATTGGCTGCCGAAACAAATTTGAATAACAAAAGCAATGTTTGTAAACAGATATCTCCCCTATATTACTGAAAATATAATTGTATCACTTAAGATGAGCATACTTACATCGTGTTAATTTCCTATCATTGCTGCTTTTACGGCCGGTGGTTGGCCAACCGACTTCTGAATACCCAGTAAGTTCGATATAGTTCACTGCTCGACCATTACCCAAGAACGTGCGATCATAAAAATCAGATATTTTTAATTCTCTCTCGTCGCCATTGTCCACTCGAAATACAAACTGATAAACACCAGGTTGAAGAGATGGGCAAACACAGAAGCTTCCCCCATCTGTATTCCATTGCTCCAGGTTGTAGACTGAAAATTTATCGTTTTCAACCGCAAGGTCATGAACTTCGCGATCATGATCCACTGCAAAGTCATCCTTGTAGATATCCTCCGCCTTTCTTATAAGAAGTTGAACACATTTTGTATGCGTGCGAGGGTCAGGTTTCCATGCAAATCCTGTTGTGATGCAAATTGTTTCCATTAGTAAGGAAGTTTCCACATCGGCAACAAAGCTATACCCCACGATCGCATTCAAAGCCTGAGGATAGCATCAAAATGAGGCTCGGGGGAAAACAACATGGCGGCTGTTTTCAGAAGTTTACTCGGTAGACGTTCAACATTTTATCTGGTTTCGAGGTTGATTTGCACGGGAACGCAAAGCAAAACAGCATCAAACTTACGTTTTGAGCCTTACGAATCTGCGCATGAATCTATTTACTCCCAGGAGCATACAGAACTAAGAGCAACGCTAAACAAATTTATCGAGAAAGAAATCAACCCATTTGTTGACGAATGGGAAAACGCGAAAATATTTCCTGCTCACGAATTGTTTAAGAAGCTAGGATCTGCAGGATTCTTTGGAGTCAATAAGCCAACTAAGTATGGTGGTCTAGGGCTGGACTATTCCTTCAGCGTTGCTATGGCAGAGGAATTGGGTGAGAAAAAACAATCGAAGTTAGAACCGTGCTTAGTACATGAAGTAACCCATTGAGTAACCTGGACAGTGTATAGTACATGTACTTAGTAGTGCGGCTGGAATAAACCTTGTTAGATTTATAGAGGATATTACACGGTGGCGAGAAGATATGAATTTTATTCGAGTGGCAAGAACAATATCTCACGAGTGAGCGAAGCGAACGAGTGAGATATTGTTCTTGCCACAAGAACATAAAATTTATATCTTCAAGCCAACGTGTATTGTTCTTTTTATTATATGGAGACTAAATATCGATAAATTCCGATTTCATTGTGTTTCAAAGTAGTCAAGTTTTACAAATACGGCTGGGCTTTATAAAAAAGGCGGGAAAAAAAGGCGTCAATCGTGACGTCATTGAACGATACGACACTCACAAAGGTGACATATGGAAAATACGCCACTCGGGTCCCGGATGTAGTGGCGTATGGAATCTACGAGTGGTTTAGTTCCCAGTAAAACACTCTCCTCCATATAATAAAAGCCCTTAAGTACTGCTTTTGCTAGCGTAAGGGCAATCATGCTGACTTCTTATATGAACTAGTTTGAGTTGGAAGGGTTTTTCTAAAAGCAGGCCTGCTGCCCGCTACGGCCCAGCGGCCCGGTGGCCCAATCCTGATTTTCCACAGTCTTTTTGTCCAGCGGTAAATCCATGCACGTGCACAGATCTACATCAGGTTTTGGGCTGCAAAATGGCTGAAGGTGAGTTTGAATTCGTTTGCCATTTAAGATTGAAATGATTATTAAAATGGTAAACAAATTCAAACTCACCATTGTCCATGGCTGTCAAGGGTCTTTTGTTCCTCTGGTTAGCATATTTGAATAACAAAAGCAATGATATCTTCCTTAAAGAAAATTTATTCATTTTTAGGAGAAAGTTAATTATAAAATAATCAAGAAAGGTTAGTTAACTCCACCCCCTACTCTTTCCTTTATTCGTAGCTATGGTTACTGAGCACAAATTTGGGAAATAGCCCATTATTCCTTCCTCAGCTATTGGGGTATGATGTGCTGTTGGGGGCAATTTGCTGTGTCTAAGGGGATTTCCGTGTGTGGGTCATTCATTGCTGTACTTACTAAAATGAGGAATGACCTAAAATGATCTAAAATGACCTACAATGAGCTACAACTGCGGTGTCAAGGAAAGAGGCGATTCACATAAGACTTCATCCTAGCAACATCAACAGGGATAGTGGAATAGAAATTCCAGAAGCATGGATGCCCCCGACTGTACAACAGTGGACCACCAAAGGAACAACACACCGAAACAGTGTGGATCGAAATGCACCAATTACAGCTGCTGAAAGTGGAGAATCCTGCTTAAAAGGTGACGCGTAACCAGTCAACCTCATCGCCTGAAGAAGACTAGCAGTATGCAGTCAAAACGTTGCGATGTACATCACAAGTGACCACATCGTGAGACACACGAGAATACTTTATTATTGTTGTACTTCACCACAATGAATAACAGCAACCTTTTTTACGGTATCTAAAATGATCTGAAATAACCTAAAATTAATGAGCTTCAACTAGCTCGAATGACCTAAAATGAGTAGGTCATTGTAGTCATTTTAGATACTGCTGTAGCTCATTTTAGGTCATTTTAGATCATTTTAGGTCTTTTAGATACTGTTGTAGCTCATTTTAGGTCATTTTAGATACTGTTGTAGCTCATTTTAGGTCATTCCTCGTTTTAGTAACTACACATTCATTGCCGGCAACCAAGAGGAGCCAGCTATCATAATTTTCATGTTTTTGCGAGCAAGGAATGTACAGGCTGTATACTCGGTGTTTTTTTTTTTTAAATAATTTTTGGTCTGAAGAATGAAGAATAATGAAGAATGTGTTGTAATTCATTTTCTTCATTTAATATTTACTTCCTTGGAAATTTAAGCGTAAGTCTACATGTAGATAAGTTACAACTTCTTTTGAAAAATCAGGAAGTATCACTTGTGGAGCTGTTCCTATGGCAATAGGAGTCCAAGCAGATATGGCCACTCCTGCCCTTATTAGATTTGGAAGTGAAGAGTTGAAACAGCAGTTTCTTGTACCTACCATTGCGGGTGATTTTGTGGCTTGTCTTGGAGTGAGTGAATCTGGAGCTGGTTCTGATGTTGCAAGCATACGGACTACGGCTGTTAAAAAAGGAGGTTTGTAACCTGAACTTCTAACCAGAGGCACCTCAGGGGCATGTGTAGTGGCCTATGCGTGCCATAGTGAAGTTGCACATTATTGCTGGATTTTTTTGCATGTTTTCATTTTGTTGTATATATTGTTTAGATTTAAATCATTGTCTTAGTTTCAAATGAAATTTTTTGTTTTATATTGATGGAAGAGTAACAAATTTCTTTTTTTTTTTTTTTTGGTAGCATTTTATTTTTATTTTTTATTTTTATTATTATTATTTTTAATCTGAAAACAGTTTTGTTCCAGGGCCATAACACACACTGCAATGCCTTCAGAGAGCATGCTATGTAACAGTGAGAAATTGTATGCAGAAATCTTCAACAAAAGAAATTTTAGATTTTGTTTAGTTGTATTATCCTATATATGCATGGAGTCTATGAAGCCTTGGTTGCAGGCTGCAGTTTTTTGGCATAAAGTATACAGACTACGAAGATGAAGTAACTGAAGTAGAGAGAGCTGTCAATGAAGTCTGTATCCTGGGGACCCTCGCGAGCTACATCCCATGTGCTGTAGTGGATCCAGAGGAGTCCTTTCGGGCTGAAGTCACCAGAATGGGATTCTGCGAACCTCTGGGAGGCGAGGACGGTTAAAAGAGACTTTGAGTGCCAGTACGCGGTAGTTTGGCTTTCCACTAAAAATGCAGGCACCTGGTTTTGCCGGGATAAACATATTCCCTGACTTGGGGATCTCCATCCAGTCGAGGACAAAGGACTCTGGGTGCCTTCCGTCTTTGGTGATGAGTGGCCACCAGGGAGCAGATGTCCACAGTGGGATGACAGGCGTCCCGTACTCCTGGCCATGGTCCCTATGTTTAAGCTTTCGTGGTATCAGGTATGGTGGGGGCAACATCCAATTGTTTTCCCCTCCCCAAGAGAGAGTAAATGCATCGATGCCTTCAGCACAGGAGTTAAGCCAGCGACTGCAGAAACGAGGAACTTGGTGTGTCCTGAAGGTAGAAAACCTGTCGACAGTGTGGGGGCCCCACAAAATATCCAAGGCTGCAAAAATATCTGGGTTAAGCTTGTAATCATCATAGTCCACCTGTCTATCCACTCTCGTTTAAGACAAATACTGTGCTGTCCACAGAGAGTGTTGATGGCGACAGCCTCGGCATGCAGTTTTGGGCATGGGCTTCCCACCTTGGGGATGTTCTCCACGTTGATGTTATCAGTCTTGTGGCGTACCGTTTCCCCTGAAAGCTTCTCTGCCACTGACAGGAGTACCAGCCTCACACCCCTGAGTTCCCTCCATGTGGAGCTCTCCCTACTTTCTGTCTCTGGCCAGCTGCCTGACACTTCGGTACCCGCAACGTTCACGCCGTAACCCCCCCCCCCCCCCCCCATCCTGTGTTACTAGCATCCGAATATGAGGTGACATCTATTTTTGGATCTGCGTCCCAAATTGGTCGACCATTGCAGTGGTGAAAGCTGTCCTTCCAAAACTCAACTTCCCTAGCTGCCTCGGGGGAAAGAGTGATGCGCTGCGACCAGTGCTCTGCTGATAAAATATCCCAGTGGGGTTACTGCTGGAAACAAGGGTAATCCGTTCACGCAGTCTGGCGATGCGTTCGGGGGGAACGTGGATGCTACCTTCTTTCAGGTTGAGGGTAAACCCTAGCAAGTCACGCACTTGAGTAGGTTCCCAGAAGCATTCCTCTGGATGTGCTAGGAATCCGCTAGCGGCTATGTCCCCCTTGACGATGTTTGATGCTACTGAGGCTGTGGCATAGCTCTTTCCTACCCCCGCCCCATCATCCAAGTATGTGAAAATTCTGATTCCTTGTTCACGCCAGTCCTTAACAAGGGCTTTTTGGATTTTTGTGAAAACAAAGGGGGCAGACGCCAGACCAAATGGGAGAACTGAAAAAACAAAACGCTTCCTTTGCCCTTGTATTGTCCAGCTGAAACCAAGAAACTTTTGGTGGGATGTCCACGTGGTGGTACCATGATTTATAGTCAAACTTGAAAAACCAATCACCAAGAGAGAAATTGTTGCGCACTGTCCTAATGTCCTCATATTTGAACTTCGGGATTTGCAAGAACTTATTAACATATCGGAGATCCAGGATCAGCCTTTTCTTGCTACCATTCCTAACTACCCCAAGGGGACTGATAACATGAACATCCGACCGGTTTGTCTCTGTAACACAACCTGCAGAAAGCAATTCCATGATTTTCTCTGAGACAAAAGCTTCCTCTTCGAAAGCAGACTTGTGGTTTTTCATTTCATGCCCAGGTGGTAATTCAAGGAATGGGAGGGCATAACCGTCACTAATAACGGAAATAACCCACCAGTTAGCTTTAATTCTCTGCCAAAAACCCAGATGGTTTTTCAAACGACCTTTTACGTGGACAGGCCCCTGTGAACAACTGTTAACTAGCGAACAACAACTGGGAACAGGTGGGCTACCAACGATGGTTGAGTCCGCAACATTATCGTAAACATCTCTGATTTCATCTTCTGTAATTCCTAATTTTCTATACAAATCAAATACGTTGCCATTCACAGAAGGATCATCATAAACAAAATTCTGATCATATAGCTCGTCGGAACCTTCTTGCTGCAGCCCACGATCAAAATGTTTTCCCGGCTGAGGACACGGGGATGGGTGCTCGGCAGTTCTGGGCAAAATGGCCTGAACTCCCACACCGAAAACAGGAGGCACTCGGCCCCAATTAGACCTTTGGCCTGGAGGCGGGAGTCACCACGCGCCTAGACATTGAGGAATTCTGTTGAGAACTGTACGGCTGCTGAGGGCGAGCTGTGAGCGAGGTTTAGCAGGCTTTTTTGATTCCAATTTAAGCGCTTTGCTTTCCTTTACTGCACGCTTGATGCGTTTCTCGTCATCGGAGTCGCATGCAAGGGGTTCCTGGATGTAGCAATCCACTGCCTCCCAGCCATATTTTTCGGCAAGCATAATATGTTTATTTCTCTCCAGTAAAAGCTTCTTACCTTCGTCAAGCGCCTCGTTACTTTCCTTCTCTTTGCTAGCGTCTGCGGCCTCCTCCAGTTTCTCGAGAACTTTGGCGTTCAGTTCATATTGAACTTTGTTCGTCTTGTATTTAAAGTCGGGCGGAGGAGATTTCGCTCGGCCAGGCTTATCGCTACGTGGGCGTGATTTCAGCTCGCTTTCGAGACGTTGAAGCCACTCTTCGCTTTTATTGTGTGCCTCCAAGAGCTTCTTAGCCCAGGCTGGTGTGTGTTCGGCCTCTGGTGATTCGGGAACGGCTGAGAGGCGTTTCCTCAAAGGAGATCGGGAGTGGTGGCGGGAACTCCTCGAGCTACCAGAACGGTCTCGGGCTCCTCTCTCGAACTTTTCCTGCCGGATTTTCCGGACTGCGATTGTGAGGCATAAGTCGCTTAGTGGCCCTGGATTTTGGATAGGAGGCATATTGAGGAAGAAAATAACGAAAAATCCAAGAATACGAAGAAAGTTGTTGCTCGTATGGCAACAAACAGAAAAACTGAGTCACGCGACTAGCAGGACGCCCGCCCCCCTTCAGTGTGTGAGAACCTCATTTCCCGCCTCTTTCGCAAGCTCAGCCGGCGGGAAAGCCATTTCCTCCCACCCCTAGAAAACCAGAGACGATTAAGGCAAGAGGAACAATCCCTTTGCGAAGGTCCTCTAAGCAAGAAGAAATGTCTAGAATCATTCAAAAGCATGGCCTCTGAAAAAACGCCAGGATCAGATGGCCTCCCCTGCAAATTCTACAAAGTCTTCTGGAATGATGGCTGAAATACTACTAAATACACTAAATTACTCTTTTGAGGCAGGAAAACTTTCAATATCACAAAGACGCTGGTCTCACTATGATCGATAATTGGCGACAATTAACGCTATTAAATTGCGACTTCAAGATTGCATCAAAAGCTATCGCAAGCCGAATAAAACCTTTTCCGAAACTCATTTCAGATGAACAAACAGGCTTTCTTAAAGGCAGGTGTATCAGTGAGAATATTCGTTTGCTAAACAGTGTCATCAAATATACGGAAGAAAAAAAATTCCAGGCTTTCTTCTTTTTATTGATTTTGAAAAAGCTTTTGATACACTAGAGTTGTCTTTTATCAATAAAACCCTTCAGCATTTTGCGTTTAGCGCCCTCACTGTTACACTGGATTAAAATGTTTATTGCAATATTGAAAGCTGTATCTTAAGGAAAGGTTGGGCAAATAATTTATTTAAACTTAGCCGTGGAGTTAGACAGGGCTGCCCTTTGTCGCCATATCTTTTTATTCTAGCTGTAGAAGTACTTGCTGAAGCCATTTAGGAAATACAGAAGATTAAAGGCATAGAAATAAACGGTACTGATTTCAAGTTAAGTCAATAATTATGCAGATGACACGACACTCATCCTTGACGGTACCGAAGAATCGTTTTTACAAACGTTTGGTAACATACCTCCGCGAGCCTCAGATTCAACATTAAAAAGACAGAAGCTCTATGGATAGGCTCTAAAAAGATTTTGCCCTTAAACTTCTTCCAGAAAAAGATTTCAAATGGCCAAAGAAAAAAGTGAAAGCGCTAGGCGTTTGGCTTTCAACGGAACCCAGTACAATAATATCTTTAAATTACAATGAAAAAATTGGTTCGATTCTAGGATGCTGGAGATTTCACAGACTTACACTACTACGGAAAATAGCAGTGTTGAAGAGCCTGCATGGTTTCATCTCAGTTAGTCTACCTTTTTTCGCCTTTGCAAACTCTCCACGCAGCAATCAAAGAAATCAACTCAATTTTCTGTAAGCTTCTATGGAATGATAAAGGAGACAAAATCAAACGTCGAAAGATAATGATTAATAACTATCCAGAAGGAGGATTTAAATTGATTGCCATTGCTTTTTTCAATAAATCTCTCAAGGCTACATGGATCCAAAAATATTTGGATCGTCCCTGAAAACCATGGTAAATGGAAGCGAGTCTTGAACAAAATGGAGGCGAAGCGATATGAAAAGGAAATCTTAAGAAAAAACGACGTTAACAATTATAAAAAATATGAGACCCGCTTGTAAAAGAAATACTTCAAATTTGGTCAGGGGTTTTTTTCAGAAAACAATATTATCTGAATAACACCTTTTGTCGTCCCCTTTGTAGCAAAGCCCTGATAAGAATTCAGAATAAGCCTGTTTTTTTTTTTTTTTAACTGGCTTCTTGAAGGTATTACACAAATTAAGCATTTCATGGATGAATCCTCCAATTTCCTCTCCCTTACCGCTTTTCAGAATAAATATAACTTGCCAACCCGACCTTTAACCTTCTTTGGGATAATCTCAGCAGTAAATCATCTACGAGGCAAAACTCCAAAACCCAACACAATTTTGAAAATTGCTTTTTAAAATTTCTAAGGAGTAAAAAAATCATATAAATGTATGTATCAGGAAATTGTCTCAAAAAATGCGAAAGGCCAATTTCTTGTCAAGAAAAGTGGCATAGAAATATCAATCTGCCATGAAATGAAATTATTATACATTGGTGTCACCAGCTCGATTTTGATTGGCTATAAGCACGCAGCTAATTCTTGCTTGCTTTGTTCCTCTTACGTCATACCTACAGACAGTAGATTTTATATATGTAGAATTGACGTCATACCTACTGACAATAATGCATGATCAGGAATATGCATAATAAAACAATTATTGGATTCGGATTGTGTTATCTGCCGAAGCCGAAAGCTGAGGCGGATAACACAAACTGAGGCCTTGATGATTATCGCTATCATACTCAACCTCATCCAATAAATGTTAAGTATTAACTGGAAAGTCGCTTATCAAACACCTTTAAAATGTACAAAGAGCAGTAAAATGATCACTTTCAACTACATCGCCAGTTCACCAATTAAAAAACGTTTGACTTAGAGACGACGACATGTGCACTTTCTGACATGAGGAAATAGAAAATTTGATACATTGATTCTGTAGATGTGAAAAAACAAAAAAAATTGGGATAGTCTTTTTAAGTGGTTATGGTCTTGCCAACTTCCTTTGAGTAAACACAATTACTTACATATAAATACAGCTTTGGGTTTGAGTCTGGATAGCTCTAAACACAAACTCCAAATCAATTTCTGTTGCCTAATATATCTGGCTTTGTCGCTTAAGAAAACATACCTCAATTTAAACTTTTTTTTTTTTGCTTTAACACATTTATCAAAGAGAAAACAATGCCTCTACAGGGCCGTAGCCAGAACAAAATTCTACCTGAGGAGATGTCCGTGGTTAAATTATCTTCGCAGGTATTTTAGGTGTTTATGATCAGCACATTTTAAAGACAACACCGGAATCACGCTTTATTTTAAGAAATCACGAAAAAATGACTGAGACAAGTGCCTCCGTTTGTCTCGTACTGGCTACAGCTATGCTCTACTTTCAAGAAGAAATGGGAACCCTTTCTGCGTTATATAAGCAAGAATTTGCTGGGTGAAGTTCAGGGGAATGTGGACAGTTGCTGAACTCAAAAAGGTTCTCGCTGAAGGTGAAAGGAATGGTTTATCGGAGTTGTGTAAGAGTGGCGATGTTATATGGGAGTGAGACATGGTGTCTGAGGGAAAATGAGATAGCAATTTTGAGAAGGACTGAGAGAGCAATGGTGAGAGCAATGTGTGGTGCAAAACTGATGGAGAAAAAGAGGACAGAGGACCTGATGGAGATGTTGCGATTGAAGGAAACAGTGGTTCAGATGGCAAAGGCAATTGGAGTGAGATGGTACGGGCAATGTTGAGGAGGGATGATGGGCATGTTCTGAGAAAAGCATTGGAGTTCGAAGTGAAGGGCAAGAGGAAGCGAGGACAACCAAAGAAGACGTGGAAGACGCAAGTGGAGAAGGCGAGCAAGAGCAAATATTTAGAAATAAAATAAAAGTAAAAATAAATGAGGTCCGGGTTTGATTCCCAGACTCAGAAGTCGGTTGAGTTTTTTGGTTCTCTACTCTGCTCTGAGAGGTTTTTCTCTGTGTTCTCCAGTTTTTCCCTCTCCGCAAGAACCAATATTTAAAAATTGAGTTAATTTGATTAGTGTTCCCAGTTAGTACTCTAGTGCTAAACCCATTGACACTTTAATTAATTGTTATTGTTATTATGACTGGAGAGTTTTATTGGGTTTTGACTAAGGGTCCACATTATGTAGTTTTAATCTTGATAAAACCATGAACAAATTGATCACGATCAATGGCAATTACATTATTTTGTAAACAGTAATACTACATATACAACTTAGCTTTATTTTTAACAGATGACTATGTTATAAATGGAAGCAAGCTGTGGATTACAAATGGCCTTCAGGCAGACTGGATTTGCCTCTTAGCAAACACTAGTGAAGGACCTGCACATCAAAACAAGTCTTTAATCTGTGTTCCTATGAATCTGCCTGGAGTGCAGAGAGCAAGAAATATCAATAAGATTGGTATGCATTCATCAGATACTGCAGAGTTATTCTTTGAGGATGTTCTAGTTCCTCAGTCATACAGGATTGGTCAAGAAGGCATGGGCTTTGCTTACCAGATGTTTCAGTTTGTGGAAGAGAGAGTATTTGCTGGAGCATCAGGTATGTGGCAAAAGGCATTTGGGTTTTAACAGAAAGTTGCTGTGAAATAAATGAGTGCAGAGTTTTATTGGGCTTTTACTAAGAGTCCATGTTGTTCTAATTTTGATAAAAATTTGACCTGCGAGTTAACCGTTGTGAAAGAGCATTGTTAAGCATGGTATTTGGATTTGATAAAGCATTGAATTTCAGTCTGCTCTCTCAAAAAACCTATTGGGCTTCCTATACTAACTGGTGCTTTCAGATAACATGATAGTCTTCCTTCTTGCCAGCAGCAACTTGCAACCTTTGCAAATTGCAAACAATTCTCAAGAGAAACGTCAAGGAGTGTGAAACGCGAAAACAAAACAATAATGCAGATTAGCTTGCCATGTGGAGTTTACAGTTTATTCAAGGAGCAGCTTGTGCAAAAAAACACATAGTGAAGGTGATAGTTTCAGTGTTATTAAACTTGTTTGTGTCTATGTTATGCTGATTTATTAGGAAGATTTCGCATTATGTTTATGCCAAATGTTAGGCTGAAATTTACATTTTAACAAAAAACAAAGAAACTAGTTGTTTGACTCATTTCCTTCCTGTTATGTATACCAAGTACATGTAACCTCTCAAGAGAGAAGGGCAAGTTCGAATAAGTGAATTTTGATGCTTTTATGATAAGCAGTAACTTGCTGTTTGACATTTACTATTTCACGCAAACGTGATGCTGTATCTCCGCATTGTAAAGCAGTATTATTGGTTCCTTCATGTAACTTGTTCTACTCATTTGAATGGTGTTTAGTTCTGTTGTCATTGGAAAGACTAATCAGAGAAACTGCTGCCTACTGTGGTCAGAGGAAAGCCTTTGGCAAGTCCATCTTGGATAATCAGTATGTTCACTTCCGTTTGGCTGAATTGCAGACTGAAATAGAGCTGCTCAGATCAATTATATATAGAACCACAGGTGGGTATCCTGTGGATGGATGTTCTCAACCACCCCAGGAAAGGAGATGTTTTGTAAATACCCATGAAGTAGGATAGAGGGGATTGGGGGCGGGTGTTCCTTGATGCTGGCTTGTTTTATATCTTTGATCACTGAGCAAGTTATCGTATTCAATCTCATTTTAGAGCAAGATTTTATTTTCAACTTAGCGCATGAAAACGAGGCTTGAAATCGAAAATAATTATTTGGTTCATTTACAATATGTAGGTGTTAACAGATAAAATGAATTTTTGGGGGTTATGGTCTGGGATATACATATTTTGTGGAGCAGCACCTTGAACTTTCTTTGTTTAAATAAAGCCTCAATGTTGAATGATAAAAGCCACAACTTAGGTCACAATAGTCGTAACACTACGCTAGAGCAGCACGTAAATCACATCCAAGCTATTAATAACGTACCCCTCCTCTTCCTCCTCCTCCCCTCAATGTTGCGCTTAGTACCAGTTTATTAATTTGCACTTGAACCCTTAACATCAACTTTGAAGGGGGGGAGGGGGCAAATTTCTGTCTGTGTTACAACATTAGTGAGACAGATTGCAGCTTACCGTATGTTATTGGCTGGATTTTGGGCAGCAGCTTTAACTACTGTCTCAATCTTTTAGAGGAAGTGATTCTGTGTACTAGTAGTAATTATACAATGGCTAGTTTATCTGGCCGATATAACGCACTCTGTGATTGGCGAAGAGCAGCTAAGCGCTAGGGCATTATTCTCCCGTAAATTTTGCCCGCGAGCCGAGTATGGATTATGAAAATTAGTTTTTTCTTCTTTAGAACCGTTCTGTTAGCCATATAATAAACAACTTAATAACCTTGACCGTTCGGTCGTTACGTCAAAATCTCAAACCTCAGCCCAGCTGTATTGACCTCGCTGTCGCTCGGTCAATACGGCAACGCCTCAGTTTGAGATTTTGCTGTAACGACCTCACTCTTGATTATTGAGTAGTTAGTACCATATAACAATCCAAGGGGTCTATCCTCATTTTTAAATCCTCATTTAGTAATTGTGAATATTCAGTGCATCACGAAACTGAGAAGGGTCTTCTAAAAATAGTCAAAGCATTTGCCTGCAATAATAGTCCATTTACGTTTTTGCTAAAAACTAGGATTCAGTTTGTGTTGGTTCATTGTTTCAGTGAGGAGGGTGTGAGACACTGTACAATATTGAGGAGACTATATAGAGTTGATGATTTGTAGACCTGGGCCCGGTTGTTCAAAAGCCGATTAACGCTAACCCCAGATTAAAAATTAACCAAGGAGTTTATCTCTCTTCTCCTAAATGCTGTGCAACGCTGATATTTGGCAAAACTTTACATTAGAAGAAGTCAATCTTGAAAAACAAAAGTAAACGAAAGAAACTTTCACCAAAAAGTTAAAAATATGAAACAAAAGTTTACACTAATCTTGGATTAAATTAATCGGCTTTCGAATAACCGGGCCCTGGCCCCACTGCCCAGTTGTTCAAATGATTGGATAACTTTATCCGGTGGGTAAGTCACTATCCGACAGTTTCAATCCGTGCAAAAATTTCAGTGTTTGAATGCGCACACTCTGAGCACACCTAAGTAAAGATGACGAAAAACTTAGCCAACCTCCGACGTGAAGTCTATTTATACTCAGAATGGTGACTTATCCACTGCCGGGTAGATTTATCCAGCCTTTGAACGATCGAGGTCTGTCTAAACCTAAGATCTCAATGTTGAGTCCAGCCTTTGTCCAGATTTCTTGCCATGCGTGTACTTTCTTTCATTTCATGCACACTTTTTGAACACTTTCAGAAAAAGCCAGCTTACGACTTGTATACTTAAACCTATCCAAAACCACAAAAAGAAATTAAACTGAAGGGATTAGTGTTTATATTGTTTATACATTAGAAGTATTGATCAAAGACCTTCTTTCTTATTATTACTGATGATTCAAAAACACAATTTAGTTCATTGCTAATTGCCCCCGTTGCGGCTAAGTCTCTTGCTCAGAACACGGAGAACTTCAATGGAATCTAAAATTCCAAATTCCTAAGGAAACGTGATTTCAAAGCCATCGTCGTGGGAGGACCCTGCACACTTTTTGAACACTTTCAGAAAAAGCCAGCTTACGACTTGTATACTTAAACCTATCCAAAACCACAAAAAGAAATTAAACTGAAGCGATTAGTGTTTATATTGTGAGTTTTACATTAGAAGTATTGATCAAAGACCTTCTTTCTTATTATTACTGATGATTCAAAAACACAATTTAGTTCATTGCTAATTGCCCCCGTTGCGGCTAAGTCTCTTGCTCAGAACACGGAGAACTTCAATGGAATCTAAAATTCCAAATTCCTAAGGAAACGTGATTTCAAAGCCATCGTCGTCGGAGGACCCTGCCATCGTCGGTAGGGTCCTCTCTCTTCCTTCCTCGAGGAAGGACGAAAGAGGACCCTGGGAACGAGGTTGAAACATAGCCTGCGAACGCATACGTATTTCCGGTGGTCGTTTCTCTCCCCCCGAAAAAGAGAAACGACCGCCGGAAATCACAGGCGCCCCAAGCTCAGTGTGAGCATGGCCGAACAAAAATATAAGGAATAGGCCTTTTGCAACAAACAATCACATGGTACAAAATCCGCCATGCTGGAGGGCAAGCTCATTATTATTCCCCCACTGGGACATTAAAACAAAGAGACCTGAATCAGTCAATATTTGTTTTAATGTCCCAGTGGGGGAATAATAATGAGCTTGCCCTTATATGAATTATCTCAATTAAAAAGCCTAACCTTATTGCCATTGTGGAACGCTGCCTTCCTGTGTGGTTATATTCCAGATCCGACGCGATTTGAGCCATTGTTCAATTCCTGGGTTGTCGCTGGTTATAAATCCCAAGGCGGGATTCTCAGGAGCCAACAATTTGAGTTAAATATTCCTGGATAAAATCTTGGCTAGATTGCAGAATACCCGGCCCACCAAATGTCCTACTTAAAAAAGGTGCCACCGCGGTCCCGCAGTCGTGTTTAAAGGGCCACCGACAACCAGTGTCCTTTGCGCGCCTTTGTTGTTGTTATTATCCGGGCAATCGAATCGGCCGGTTCGCTTCAGAAACATCCCGTGAAGAAGAACTTCGGCTAATTCGCTGTTCGATTTGTTTTTTAATCCAAACGCCTTCCTCCTTTCGTTCCATAATCTTAGGGTTGAAGTAGTGAGCCAAATAACATGGCCTTTTCCTTCCTCGGTGGACCTTTCTTCACAGTTTTCATTTCGCTTTTAACACCAACACAACACTCAAATAACGCCAAAAATACAATATTTAACGTTAAGGAAAATATTAACAAAGTTTGAAGCTACTGGGCATCCAAAACACGACGATGTGAGGCGATGGAATTTGACTTTACAAGAAATACTAGTTTCTGTATTACAGAAAATGGCGCCGATAGCTTGCACGCCCGCAAAGACTTGTGGTTGTCGGTGGCCCTTTAACAATGCTGCTTGTCCGCAGTGGCATGGGACAGAAAATGATATTCATATAAACAACTCTGTTCCTAAACCGGGCATTCTACAATCGCTCCACTTCTTAAATTTCATTTTGTTGTTCCGTTAACTACACTTTTCACGAGATTGTGTGAAGAAGAAAGGATTCGTTTACTCATTATGCCTAAGCGCTCGTTTCAGTGATTAGGTCTAAGCACTCTCCTAAAATTTTAGCTTTCATTTTGCGGTTCGGTGAACTGCACTTTTCATGAGATCGTGTGAAGAAGAAAGCACTCGTTTACTGATTAAGCCTAAGCGCTCGCTTCAGTGATTAGGCCTAAGCTTTCTCGTAAAATTTAGCTTCCATTTTGCGGTTCGGTTAACTACACTTTTCATGAGATCGTGTGAAGAAGAAAGCACTCGTTTACTGATTAAGCCTAAGCGCCCGTTTCAGTGATTAGGCGTAAGCACTCTCGCCAAATTTTAGCTTTCACGTTGCGGTTCGGTTAACTACACTTTTCATGAGATCGTATGAAGAAGAACGCACTCGTTTACTGATTAAGCCTAAGCGCGATCGTCTGAAGAAGAAAGCACTCCTTTACTGAAAAATTAAGCTTAAGCGCTCGCTTCAGTGGTTAGGCCTAAGCATTCTCGTAAAATGTTAGCTTTCATTTTGCGGTTCGCTTAACTACACTTTTCAAGAGATCGTGTGAAGAAGAAAGCACTCGTTTACTGACTAAGCCTAAGCACCCGTTTCAGTGATTAGGCGTAAGCACTCTCGCCAAATTTTAGCTCTCACGTTGCGGTTCGGTTAACTACACTTTTCATGAGATCGTATGAAGAAGAAAGCACTCGTTTACTGATTAAGCCTAAGCGCGATCGTCTGAAGAAGAAAGCCTTCCTTTACTGAAAAATTAAGCTTAAGCGCTCGCTTCAGTGGTTAGGCCTAAGCATTCTCGTAAAATGTTAGCTTTCATTTTGCGGTGGCAGTGCGTTTTACTGGTTGCCCTTTACCAGTTTTCATTCATCGACTTAACCTCGTCCCAGGGTCTCTCTTCTTCCCTTCCAAAAAAGCAAAGAAGAGAGGTTGTCATCGACTACGGGACTGCGGACCGCGGTGGCAGTTCGTTTTAGTGCTTTCCCTTTAACAGTTTTCATTCAACGACTATGGGATTGCAGACCGCGGTGGCAGTTCATTTTAGTGCTTGTCCTTTAACAGTTTTCATTTAGCGACTACGGGACTGCGGACCGCGGTGGCAGTTCACTTTAACATTTTGCATTTAACGACTACGGGACTGCGGACCGCGGTGGCAGTTCATTTTAGTGCTTTCCCTTTAACAGTTTTCATTCAACGACTACGGGACTGCGGACCGCGGTGGCAGTTCACTTTAACAGTTTTCATTCAGCGACTACGGGACTGCGTACCGCGGTGGCAGTTCACTTTAACATTTTGCATTTAACGACTACGGGACTGCGGACCGCGGTGGCAGTTCATTTTAGTGCTTTCCCTTTAACAGTTTTCATTCAACGACTACGGGACTGCGGACCGCGGTGGCAGTTCACTTTAACAGTTTTCATTCAGCGACTACGGGACTGCGGACCGCGGTGGCAGCTTTTTTAAGTAGGGCATTTGGTGGGTCGGGTATTCTGCAATTACTCCAAAATCTTCTCACGGTCACAATTCCACATCAGAATCAAATGACAGATTGAACTTTCATCTCAACCCATCATCGACGCAATAGCAGTCTTGAGAGCAACGTCAGGCGGTGAATATTGCAACAAAACAGCTTTCGAAGGAGTTGCTTTATCACCAAAGTGGCCACGGCTTTTACCGTCGATAACAAACTGAGCCATTCCGGGGTGGCAGGCCGTAGTTTGTAAACCGCAAATTTCTTTATTCCCCTGGGTCTCCCGACATGACTGCATTGTCTCAGTCGTATCGTCCAATCACAGTCACGCCTCCTTCGTGTTGAAAAACTTCAAAGCCGGAAAGCGTTGAAAGATGGGAGAATGAAAGCCGGAGTGAACAAACTTTTGCGCATTCATGCCGCTTTTATAACTGTAACTGTATTTATCAAGCCTTCAAGGAATTAAGATTAATTATGCAAATAATTTTTTTCCCGTAGTTTGTCATCCGCAATTGTTTTTATTCCCCTGGGTCTCCCGACACGACTGTTTTCTCTCAGATGCTAACAATTAAATTTCACTGGGTTCAGTAAGTCCAGTCACAAAATAGTCGACGCACAATATCCTACGAGAACAACGTTTATTTGTATTTCTTGAGCTTGAGGCAATGCAGTCATGTCGAGAGACCCAGGGAAATAGACGAGATCACGCTCTTGAGTGCATCATGGGTAATCAGGGCAAGATGGAGAGAAGTTCAAAGGTTTGTAAAGAAGTTCAAAACGATGAAAAGTATTCATGATATGCAATTTTGGGTTTTTTATTTTCCAAAACAGAAGGTGCGCCAGAATAAATTTGGAGAGAATGGCTATTGAAGAAATTATTTTATTAAAAAGAGCTTCTGCCATACATTTCCTGTATTTCCAAAGGCACAAAATTACAGAGAATGTATGGAGACAAAAAAGGCAATATTTGGGAATTCAAAAGAACGGATACCAAGTCAAGTTCGTCTCAGTTGTGAACACGAACTTATTTAATTGGTTTATGAAGGCGAAAGTCTGTAAAGTAGAGTCATTTACAGTATATTTTGCTTTGAATTCCCCGCCATGTTGACCTGATTACCCATGATGCAATCAAGAGCGTGAACTCGTCTATAAAGAAATTTGCGGTTGACAAACTACGATCTGCCACCCCGGTATGGCTCAGTTTGTTATCAACGGTCGAGGCCGTGGCCACTTTGGTGATAAAGCAACTTCTTTGAAAGCTGTTTAGTTGCAATATTCACCGCCATACGTTGCTCGCAGGACTGCTATTGCGTTGATGATGTTCAAACTTTGTCAATTGACTCTGATGTGGAATTGTTACCTTGGGACCCATTTTATCCAGGAATATTTGACTCAAATTGTAGGCTCCTGAGAATTTAGTCTCCGGCCTTGGAATTTTATTATAGCCGTTGACAACCCAGAAATTGAAAATGGCTCAAATTAATCAAATAAAATTAAGGAGCAATTTGTCACCCATGTTATTGTAGGACTAACGAGCTTCTCTCTCTATCAGATCTGTACTTAAAAGGAAAAGATGTCAACAATCTTGCATCAATGCTCAAACTGAAGGCAGGAAGGTTGGCGCGTGAGGTGCCTGATACATGCCTTCAGTTCTGGGGAGGAATGGGTTTTACTTGGGATGTGGAAGTTAGCCGTGCTTACAGAGACAGTCGCTTGCTGTCTATAGGCGGAGGAGCGGATGAGGTCATGCTGTCGATCATTTGTAAATACATGGGAACAT
>NC_090876.1:24888234-24890734 GCF_036669935.1 Montipora foliosa
TCAGGTCACAGGTCATTGTTTTACCAATACAGAAAGTATCCTAAACATTCAAAAAAGCTAACATTAGGCCTCAAAAAATTGGCTAAAAAAAAAAGGCCTAAGGTTAGCTTTAATGCATGTTTAGGATACTATCTGTATTGGTGAAACAATGACCTGTGGCCTGTGGCCTGTGGCCTGTGGCCTGTGGCCTGTGACCTGTGACCTGTGACCTGTGACAAATACCAACCGAGTTCTGGACTGTGAAAAATTAAAACTGGACTGTGACCCTCCTAGGCCATCGTACAAAACACACTATTTTCCGAGAAGACAACAAATGAAAAGCTACGATTAATTTATTCAAACACTTTAACGGAAAACAACTAGCACTGTTCTCGCTTTTGAAGTTTCCAGGATTTTACTGACCAGTCCCACGATTAAATTTATACACCTTATTCCAAAATGGCCGCCATTTTAGTATTCTTTTGTTTGATTGCAAATTGGCCGTTTCGACCTCATTCAGTTTTAAATATTCTTTCGAATTTTACGTTTGAAAGCCAGACCCAAAGGGCCAATTTGCATTCAAACAAAAGAATACTAAAATGGTGGCCTTTTTGGAACAAGGTGTTATGTATTTGCAATGTAGAAGAAGGTACAATGATTGACAATTCCCAGAGTCTTTCCGACCTTCAATTTTGGTTTCCATAATGATACATTCCAGGGGAAAAAAACTTGTTCTCACGGAATCTGTTTCATGAATGGTTTGACAAAGGGTATTTCCAAAAAAGTTTTTTTGAATGCAAAGCGGAAGACGCCCAGTCCGTCTTTCATGATAAGTGAATTTCAGTTTTAATTCAGTTAAGTTATTATTAATTAAAATACAAATAGAGGTGTGTTTGTGGTAACGTCCACATATATAGTGAGCGGAAACGTCTTCCTTTAATAAAAATTATATTTGTAAACTTCAAAAATCCCGGTTCTGTCCCTTTCTTTCCACCACTGTATATTTCTCTTGTTCACTCACATAGAAGGAACAAGATTTTGCGAGCGAATGATGAGGTTTATGAAAGCGGTTACATTGTGAGTTTGCGTAAACGAAATCCGGGAAACGCTTAATACTGATCTCCTCTCCCATGGATTTCTGTTAAGAGCATGAATTACCTGCAACTGCGTATTGCTTAGCTAACTGCGACGATCTTCAGTTCTAACTTTCTTTCATTTCATGTCCATTCCTTAGTTCTAATATATGAAATTCCATGTAAGTTAAAATCATTTTAAGAACAGCAAGTTGGCAAAAGTTAACCTTGGTGAATATCTTTTGGACTCCTCCTGACAAACTATCTGGTACAGTCTTGATTGCGTGCGATACCTGACGTATAGGTGCAACTAGAGTGTCCACCTAGCAAAGAACCAAAGACGTTACACTTAATCACTTTTTATGAGTATCTTCGGTTTATTAGCTTTTCTTAGCAACGCTCAGAGACAAGGCATCATGTGAATAGTCCAATAAATTCACAGGTCTTGTTTTATGGGAATCAGAACCGAAAAAACTTAACACTTAACGTCAGATCGACTGCGCAATTCTACTCGCTCGTTTCACATTTTTTGAGACCCGAGTATTTAATGACAAATTTATTTTCGATAAGCTACACAATTCAAATGAAATTATTGAACGAAGTGTTAATTTTAGAAATCTACACTCTCTTCAGCGGACGTTCGGCCATAATCCCGTCTGCTAACTTTAATTTAACTCATTCGCGCTCCACGCAATTAAGGCGAGAAAAACATGGAAAATTGTATCAACGGTAAGAAACAAAAACCAAATTAATGGAGGCACACCAAGCTAAGCTTCGCTTGCAAACTCACCTTTCTGGCAAACTGTCCTTTCTCGCGGGCATAAGCTCCTGGGATAAGAAAGTTGCTAACAATCTCAAACATACCCGGATGTTGGGCCAAGATTTCTGTAGATAAAAGGTTCTACAACAAACAAAACAGAGATATGAACATAATTTTACCGTGATAATATTGGAGCATACATTGATACAGGCACAAGGATGGTTGCTTTTAGGTCTTTGCAAGAACAAGACATCATAATAGCTGGCCCTTAAAACTGTCCGATAGAATAAAATAAATAAGAAAAACCCAATCAAGCGCATGGATGGGCAAAAATGCAAAATACGTGCCTTATAAGTTGCCAAAAAATTCCTGCGCTATAGCAAAGCGCGTTAAAGGCTCTTTTGTTTTATGATTAAGAGAGCGTTGTTTTCTGCCACGTTTTCTTGTGAAAAGCACAGTGCTTTGGACTAATGCAAAGCACGCTAACCCGAGCCAGTCACCACGCATGTAAGATTGCATTAACTAAGGTAATTTCAAAGGTTTGAACTGAAGTGTGGTACGCGGGTTAAGCCAATCAAAGCTATTCTTATAATTAAGAATCCCTTTGGAATTAAAACAACAAGAAAATAATACAAAGCTACTAAGGGTGATACCGTGAAGTCCTCGGGGTCCTTCCTGAAAGCATGGG
>NC_090876.1:24893234-24898234 GCF_036669935.1 Montipora foliosa
AAATCCTCCCCATCACTAAGAAAAAAATTGCACGATTTCGCTTTGACTTCGCGCGAGACTCGCTAAAGCTTGCCATTCTACCGTTGGAGATTTGCGACATCAGCAGGAAATCGTGTCAACGTTTGCATGCAATCTGTAACAAACGTTAGATTGTCCTGAAATGAAAATTTTCACGCGAGACTCGCTAAAGCTTGCACTTCAAGGACTAAGCCGGTGTATACGGTAGTTCCTAAAGGGCAAAACTTGAGAGGCCGCGACTGAGCGGAAGCAAACCGTAATTCAGATGAACATAAAATGTTACGAAACCCATTTTACATCTCTCGAGCAATGAATCCGTGAAGTCAAATCCCGCATAAGCTGTGGCCAGAACTGGATTTAATCCAGCGCAACCGCATGTTAAAAGTCCAACACCCTAAGCAATGGGCCATACCAATTCGTTAAAAGCCATTCTATCGTTGGAGATTTGCGAAATCAGCTGAAAATCGTGTCAACGTTTGCAGTCTTTAGATTTAGATTGTCCTGTCGAAAGGGCTGGACCAAGTGCAACATTCGTCAGTCAAAAAGTTTGTCCATATATAGCGGGTATGCACAAGGCCTGAATCACTTTATCCTCCGATGCAAAATGTCCACACGAACAGGTGCTTCACCAAACTTGGAACTTCTTGATTCACAATCCTTCCAAGTTGACCATACCATTTTAAACCATGAAATTTTTCATTACCTACTTTATTTCATACTTTGAAAAAAAAAGATAGAAACTGCAAGTAAACGGCAACAAGTATATTGTGCAAAAGCAATGTAAGTCAATACCTATTTCTGTAATAGCAGCGTTGAGACGTATGTCATCATCGGGACTCCACAATTTATTTCTAAAAGGGTTATCCTAAAAACGAGGAGGCGTGGTGGCCTCATGGTTAGTGCGCTCGACTCCGGATCGAGTGGTCCGGGTTCGGGGCCTGGCAGGGGACATTGTGTTGTGTTCTTGGGCAAGACACTTTACTCTCACGGTGCCTCTAAAGCTGGGGGTAACCCTGCGATGGACTAGCATCCCATCCAGGGGGGAGTATAAATACTCCTAGTCGCTTCATGCTAATGAAACCGGAGATAAGCGCCGGCCTGATGAGCCTTCTGGCTCGTAAGCGGAGACTTTACCTTTTTACCTATTTCTGTAATAGCAGCGTTGAGACGTATGTCATCATCGGGACTCCACAATTTATTTCTAAAAGGGTTATCCTAAAAACGAGACAGCAACAAATAAACCTTTCAACTAATTTCACATAACCTAAAAGTAAACAATAATACATATCGCTTAATCGAAACAAAATGAGCATATTGAGCAAAATAATAAAACCAAAACAAATCGCTTACATGCAAAGATTTTCCAAGCGCAAAGTGTTAAAAATCGCTGGCAAGGCGCCTTTACATTTATCTGTCCCAAAATCGTCGCACTTATTTCAGACTAAGTGAATTAAAGCAATTATGTATTCAAAAATATTAAGAAAATGGCGATGTGCCTTCAATGACTCGCACTGCAAGTGTGACTTGAAATAATTAATAAAATCGCCACATAACCGCTCCAAAAACCCCAACAGCGCTTTATGACGATGTAAACTAAAAGAGAGAGAGAGAGAGAGAGAAAGAGAGAGAGAGAGCTATCAAAACAAAAAAACAGGCAGAAAAGAGTCGGCACCTCTGCAGCGGAGAATTCACTATCAATGCTTGCGGCGTCATCTAATAATAGAAAACGAAATCGATGAAATTATCTTTAACTCATCAACTAAAAAGCATGCCGATCATCACACATCCACTTGATGATCAGGGTTCCATATTTGTTACACCGTGATTAACTTTCTGGTCACTTAAGGGCAAACCACTGGATGCTGATTGGCTGAGGCAGAGAGCATTAATCAGGAGGGGACGTTTCTTTTCCCTTCAAGGGCCCGTTTCTGGAAAGACACGACATTTTGGGGAGAATTTCGGGTGACATAAAACACACTGCATCTTCAAAAGGCAAACGTTTCGAGTAATGAAACGTTACGGTTGTTTTGTTTTCCCTGGTCTTTTAACACAAGGAGAAGTTCACTCCGATTACGAGAAAGTTCATGAGAAGAACAGCTTTTAAGCAAAATTTCAATCTTGAAATAGCTTTCTAACCTTGTGAAATCCTTATTAAAATTACACACATGCAGGCCGCTATCTTGGATTGTACGTGACGTCACTGAGCTCATCCTGAAGTTTTACGGGAAGCTTGAACACACAAAGCTTTCGAGATTCTTCTTCGTATTCCATTCATGCCTTTTTGTTCAGCAACATAAAGTGCTTAAATAGGTCAGACGGACGAAACACCGTTCATGTTCCCGAGAGAAAAGTGGGATCAGCTGAAGTTAATGACGTCACGTATAATCCAAGATGGCGGCCTGCATGTGTGTTTTTTAACAAGGATTTCACAAGGTTAGAAAGCTATTTCAAGATTGAAATTTTCGTTAAAAGCTGTTCTCCTCGTGAATTTTCTATTAATCAATAAAAAAGGATTGCCATTTTGGAGTGAACTTCTCCTTTAACCGTCACATGTTCAAGAAACAATTCCTTAAAAGAAGTGGCCCTGTTCAAAGCCGAATAGCACACGAATTTTGCCCGAGATATGTACGATATTCTAAATTCATACCTAATCAGACAACCTTGCTTCCAGGGTCTCACTTCTCCGCCTCCTTTTTCGTTGAGGAGACAAAGAAGGCAGAGAAGAGAGACCCTGGTAACGAGGTTGCTAATCAGATCTCCCACTGATATAACTTACCATCTTCTACATTAGACGCAGTTTCGAGATCATCTGAAAACAAAGACAGATGATTCAGATCAGTTTTATTAACACACAGATTTCTTACTTATCGAAAAGATTGTTTTCCTGCTCTAAAAGAATAGCCTGATCCAAAACAAAGCAAGCAGCACTGTTTTCGGCTCCTTTAAAAGGCTGTTAAAAGCCTATGAGGTACCAGAGTACCTGGTACCTCATAGGTAGTGAATTCGTGTTTGATTCTTATCGTAAAGGATTGCTTCACCGTTCAACTACAGCAAGGTGATACTGAAAACATCTGAATATTTCTCAACTTTGTAAACACAGCACCTGCAATCTTGGACAGAATAAAATGGAACAGAAATGCCCCCTTCCCCCCAAATCAAGGATGAAGCCGCGTGAAGGCAAAAACGCGCAATTTTCCCATCACTGATTTTGGGGGGAGGGGTGGTCTCAATTTTCCATTTGATTTGTCCAAGATTGTAGGCCTTAACGTTTGAAATGTGTTACATGTATACCTTGTAGGTATTGGATAGGACCAATAGAATGATGAAATAATAATAACAAACTAAAAGAGCAGTAGTTTGTTTTAGGCGAACACAGTTGTCAATGTCCAGGGCAATCTCACTCCATGAAACGAGTGGACCTGTGAACGTGGCGGATCGACGAGCAAATGTCTCTTCGCATTCATTTTCAACACACATAGCACAGTGACCGTCACCTTTGGTCTTCCACTGAGCAATGGCTCGGTAACACATACTGACTTCAACGAGTATCAATCCCATCAGAACGGAGAAAAGTCAAAGAAATCAGTTGAATTCAAATCGATATGGCAACGATCAATATCGATTTTCCGAGGTTCCTCCTTCCGAAGTAATGCCGCAACGTAATACGTTGGTATTACTTTGCGCGAGTCCAATCAATCATAACATGCATTCCGTAGTTCAAATATGACTTCCATACTCAACTATTGCTGTTTGAGGTGAAATGCGCCCCTGGGAAGGATAGAAAAGTAGTTGCTTGGCAAGATTCGACCTTCCAAAAGCAAACATTACACCTTAAACATCAATAGTTGCATTTGAGAATTTTAGGCGTATGACTTTGTAGAGCCCGCTGACCAGCGGGACACATTGTCCATTCGGGACCTAGATTAACGACCTACGTAGCTCCCCGCGAGTTGTAGTAGCTCAATGGGTGGAGCAATCGACCAGTATCAAGGAGGTCGCAGGTCAGTTGTCCTTTCGCTTATCACCAAGCAACTAGTTTCCCATGTATTCATGTATTGAGTCTATTCACTTTTTACCTTTCATTTCTGTAAATTATGTTTGCTTCACTGAATGAGTGTGATATGGCTGAGACAAACCTGAAGTTGTTCGCACGGGGTTACACAACTACAATGTTATATAATAATTTCAATTAAGAGAGTGAAAAAGTACCTGACTTTTCCAAAGGTACTTCTAAATCCAGCAGACATCTAAAATAGAGAGGGGAATATTTAAAAGAAAAAAACTACCGTGAAGGGAAATGAAAGAAAAAAAGACGGAGAGGAGGAGAAGATCAGAGCAGCCAATTCACCACGTCGACGGACAACATCAGCTTGACTTCCAACAACAATAAAGGGACTAAACTGTAACGATGAGACTCATAGACATAATCGGCTAACTCAATGTCGCACCCAATTTAAATCACCCGGGATAAAGATCCTTTGTGTATTGTACTTGCAATTTAATGTAGCATTCACATGTAAATGATATCGAAATACCTGGAAAAAAACGTTTTATTCCCGAAGGGTTTGAATTGGGTACAACACTGAGATAGCCGATTTGGTCTGTTCTCTACTTGCACAAATCCCATATTACACCTCTTTTACTCTCACCCCCACCCCCCCCCCCCCTCCCAAAAAAATGCATAGCCATTGTTTTCGATTTCTCTTGGGACATCTTCATGTCCCAGGAGAAATTGCAAACAATGATTATGCAAAATTTTGGGGGGTAAAAGAGGTGTATTGTGGGATTTGTGCAAGTAGAGAATTGGGGATTAAATCATAGTAAAGATAACCTGAGACCCCAAATCCTACATGATTAATGACGAAAGGTTTACGCGCTATTGCAAGAGAAATAAAAAGAAACCCACCACAACAAATCATGAACAACAACTGGCTCAATTTTCAAAATCACCTATCCATCGGATTCGTTTTCTAAACGCCAGC
>NC_090876.1:24903234-24913234 GCF_036669935.1 Montipora foliosa
TTTGATGGTAATGACAAATAAACATATGGATATTTCGCAAGGATAAGTTCCATTTCTCGACTCTAATTTTGGAAAATTTAGATCGTGTCCCCTAAACGCACCCTTTTAATAATCTGAGTAGTCATTCACATGTTACCTATAAAATAAGACAAAGCTATGTTGTTATCCAAAATGACTTGAAGAGGCAAAGTAGGCAGTGGCTTGTTTGGTGGAATCAACTTTCCGAGGTCGTCTGCTTGTTCCTATTTTCGTAAAATGGAGCAAGATAATTAAAACCACATCGGATACGAGCACAGTTTCTACTATCGGTTTCGCGGAGGTCATGGGTTCGAATCCGATTCAAGCCTTTCCCTTCGTTGTGGCTTCAGTGAGTAGCTTTCTTAGCTGCGATCATTGTCAATCTTAACACGCACACAAAGACGATTCCCTACCTCTGGCCGCACAAACACAGAAGCCAGAGCAAAAATAGTGTGATGGACGCCCCCAGTTTCCGAGCAGCCTTAAGCCCTTTCACCACGTGCTGGAACGCTTTTCTGTGAAGCTACTCAAAAAGTATATTAAAGTACAAGTTGCTCCATCAAGGCTTAACTAACCCTTTGATTCCTATAATCTAAAAGTTCATTCCTGGTCATGAGAAGTTGGTGTTTCATCAGGATCATCCCCTTGAGCTAATAACAATAATCTTCAATCTCAATACTTGTCTAACTGACAGTGTATTGAAATTGAGAGGTGAATTTACATACTGATCAATCCTGGGAGTAAAAGGGTTAAGATTATCTACTCATTGACTGAGTGGATGGGCCGTAAGGGAAAATATTTAACCCGAGGTCAAAATAAGTAACAAAGACTTGCGGGGAAAATTTATAGAATATGTTGTTTGCATTTGCTTTTCTGGTTGTAAATAACGTGAATGTTTAAAAGCAACGAAATCCTCTAAAATCGCATCGCACGGGGTAGTATGTGTTCCTAGCAGGGCCGTTCTTCTTTTTCCGGCCCTACTCGCGCTAAAGCGTACGGCCTTCATACGGGGATTTTCCCAACAGTTTCACAATAAAAGCGTGCACGGGGCCGTACGGGTCATGTGATAAAACCGGCCATACATATCATTTCATATATGTTCAGGTATCTTACCGAAGGTATTGAAGGTAACTCGCAATCACCATATTTTAAAGTCCTTATCTTTGCTTCACAGATATTCTTGACAAATATGAGACTACTCAACTGCTGCCTGACAGCAACATCAGCTGCACCTGCAATGACACAAAAATATCCTCAGCAATGTTGTATACAAAGTATAGTTTCTTTACCACCATCTTCGATTTAGTGAAGGATGAAGTCCAGGATGGAAGTAATTAGATACACGCCCATTTCAATAAGCGGCACGAATTGTCCCCCTGCCCTTCTCCCCAAACTTCAACAACACGTGACAAAGTGTCACTCAAATGCTGTTCCTCAAATAAGCAAAAACAGCCGCATTTACCCTAAGCTGAAAATAATCCTAACCTTTACTCTTTCCATGTTGTTGGAAATAGGTAGCAAATGCTTAGACTTAAAGGGACACTTCGTGTTGGTGTCAAAATTGGGCCTGCATCTAACCACTTCAGGATATCAGCGCCCGAAATAATGGCAGTCAAATTATGAAGCAAACTGGATACTGTTCTCGATGATCTCGGTTCAGGTTAGTTTTCATTGGCATAACCACATACAACATATTCAGCCGCACTTTTAGTGTCTTGTATAATAAGGATATAATAATGCTTGTGAACTTCAGTTGCAATAAGGGAACTTGTTCACAGTGTTGCAAAGTAATGAAATCACTACAAAGACGACTTGTTGCTGTACATATGGCAACTTCTTTAGTGTACCTGATGTTTCTGAATCATGTGCTCTTAACTTTGCAATTTCCAAATCCACTTTATCTTTAGTAACCTCCACGTCTTCCACAGCTGTGAGCCCTTCCCTTAAAACGTGAATAGAATAACAGAGAATCTCAATTATACCGTTTGTCTCAAAATAACACCCGGTAACCTCCATTCCATCTTGCCCACGAGGGACACAATGAGTAGCCCCCCACGCTTTATACAAGCGTTCGTTATTTCTTTCACGAACCAATTACTTGAGGATACCACCAAAGACAACGAAACTTCAACTATACGAAAACCCAATCAAACCGTTTACTTGCGCTGTTTTCATCTTGTTCTCTCATGCATGTTCTCGAAACTAATAAAAGTCAACTCGCCGTTGTTTCTGTTCTACAAGACAATCAAATTTTGACCTACACAACCTTTGTTATCAAGTGAAGCCAAGATCCCGTGATTAATAAACCAATGAACGAAATGATATATGAA
Source organism: Montipora foliosa (assembly GCF_036669935.1). NCBI lineage: Eukaryota > Metazoa > Cnidaria > Anthozoa > Scleractinia > Acroporidae > Montipora > Montipora foliosa. Next base: position 24,905,583 of record NC_090876.1, read on the forward strand.
GTGAATCATACATATATTGAACTGCGGATATGAAATCAGGTGAAGCTATGATCCTCTCAGTATATATTTGGCGTGTGGGTTATAGACGAAATGTAGAAGTGATATTCGCATTTAAAGCCGCCTGAATTTTTTTTTCGTTTACCGTAGAATGCGTTTCCTGATATTGGGTCGGTCGGTCGGATTGAAAATAAAACCTAAAAAGATATCATAGGTAGTCTCGGAATCGGAGGCCTGGTACCCCAGCATCATAGCTGCGAAGGCAGGAAAACAACAAGACGTGAACCCAAAATCAACATGGCGGAAAAGTTGGTGGATGTTGTTGCAATATTAAGACAGTGTGGGAAAAAGGATCAACCACCGAAACTCCTATGCGACATAAAAATGGTTTAAAAACGTCGTCACCTATTTTTCTTTTTTTTGAAAATGCCAAAAATTTGGGTCGGTCGGACGACGCTAAACGGAGGAAAAAAGAGGATGGCCTAAGAGACAATTGCTTTAATTGTACAGTAAAGTGCGAGGATCGCTTCTACAAAGATCGTTTCCACAAAATGTTACTGTAAAATTTTCAATGGCATTCAAAATTCTTAGTAGTTCGGAGTGTGCCATTAAGAGACTAATCTTTTTACCTTATCATTGTCATGAACGCTTCTCTAGTAAATGATGAATCTTCACACTGAAAAAAGAAAAAGATCAAATAAAGGTTAGCGGGCACATAGTTAAAACGAAATCAACGCCAGAAAGTATGAAAACGCAACGAAGTGAAGCAGGACAGGCGTCAGTTTTTGAAAGTTTGTACACCGTTATTGAGGTCATTGGGAAACCTTAGCTTTCATGGAATGTTTTCAGAGACTGTAACATCACGATTGGACTGGCTCCGGGCGGAGAAACAAGATTGTTGTAGAGTGTTTAGACACACTGACACCTACACAGCTTCTTTACAGCATAAAAAACTACTTCCAAAGACTTCCAGTATATAAATTTAGCAAACAATAAATTAAAGGAATTAACTGATTAGATTATAATGTGAAGTGCTAGGTTTCTACCCCATATGAACCATGTTAGCGTTATCCCTACTAATGGAAATGGGCCCACACAAGGACAGAGAAAACCTCTGACCAGGGTGGGAATTGAACCCACGACCTTCGGGTTAGATCACCGCTGCTCTACCGACTGAGCTACAAGGTCAAACGGGAGCAGGCCGTCGGAACTGAAGATGTTAAAGTCACCGCAATGAACAAGTACAAGTACAAGGAAGGGTTGCGTTTTGGCAAACGTTGGCCGTGTAGCACTTACCGTATTTACTCGAATAAGCGCCGCCCTCGAATAAGCGCCGCACTTGTGACGCGAAAAATTAGGGAGCTTAAGCACGCGCGTTTTTGAGACGCGGACGGCAACAGGAAGAGAACATTTTGTGTGCTAGGACAGTGGTGTCTCCCAGATTTTTATACTAATCATCTCTAATGGAGAAAAGATACTTAGCAATGTAAATGTGGTTGTGTGAAGACAAGTTAAAAGGGAAAACAGCTTACTTCCGGTTGCCGTCCGCGTCTCAAAACCGCGCGTGTTAAAGCTCCCTATTAAATAAGCGCCGCGGCGCTTATTCGAGTAAATACGGTATATTTCAACAGAATTAACTGATTTGAGTGTAATGTGAAGAGCTAGTTTCCTAACCACACAAGGACAGGGAAAAACTCCAGGGTGGGAATCATTTCTAGGCCTTGACACAAAAAGCCAGATTTTTTTTAGGATTTTTAGAGCATCAGGAGATTTGTAGAAATTTTGGGGATTTTTAGATGATTTGGAACAAAAATTGTTCCATATTCTTTGCCGTTATTAAAATTCCTATGAAATGAAACTTTTGTCCCATTGTTTACTATACTTGGTGAGTTGCTGACTGCTAGACTGCAATCCAATTTTGCAGCGGTGTTTCCCATATCTAATGTACCCTATCATGGTCATTCCAAGGGAAGTAAGTTTCAAACATGGCGGAGCCAGGAGCGGAGCCAAGTGAAGCTATTTCTGTTGAAGATGATAATGATTCCAGTGTCACTCGAGAAAGGCAGGTAGCCTCGATTTTAGATAAGCTTAGAGCAACCAGTTCTAGTGATTTCTCACGAAAAAGAAAGTTGGCTTCGAACACCACGGGAGGGAACAGACGAGCGAATGCAAAAGTGTCAAATCCTCAGTATGAGCCGAAGATCTCCGCTAAAAACGCTAAGAAGATTTTAAAAATGAGACTCTAAAGGTCGTAAGAGGCAATGTCATTTTTTGCCTTTCTTGTAAAGAGGACGTTTCTCAAAAAAAAAGTCGAACTTGAACACTCACTTATCTAGCAAGAAACACAAAGCCAACAAAGAAAAGCAAGCAAAGATCTCCATGAATAAAAAAGACATTGCAGAGGCACTGACAAAGTTCGATGATAAGAATCACCCTAATGGTGAAACATTGCCAACATCCACGAGGGTTTTTAGAGTAAAGGTGGTCCGTGCATATTTGAAGAGTAGAACGCCATTTAGTCGACTCGAATACTTCAGGGAGTTGTTTGAGGAGGCCGGCTTCTCTCTTACATCAAACTCCCACATGCGTCAACTCATCCCCTTTATACTTGAGGAGGAGAACAGCACTATTTCAAAAGAGCTCATGGGCAAAGATGTCTCAATAATTTTTGAAGGAATCACCAGAGATGCTGAAGCGTTGATATTGTTACTTCGCTTCGTTGATCAGTGGAAATTGAAAGTGAGGTTGATGCGTTTTCAACTTGTGAAGAGTTCTGTTTGTGGCGACGAGTTGGCTCGAATAATGATTGAAGTGCTTCATCGCAAGCTTGGTGTTCTCCAAGGTCAACTCCTAGCTGCAATGAAAGATAGCTAGAGCATCAGTAAATACATGTGCTCTCAGGACTGTGTCTGTCCTGACATGCTAGACGTGGGTTGTATCTCCCATTTTCTTGACCGAGTCGGAGTGAAATGCATAACACCAGCCCTTACTCCATTTATGTCTACATGGAATGTTATTTTCACCACAAGCATGAAGGCCAGACGAGTGTGGAGCCAGATATCTGGTAGAGGAATACCCCGCTATAACTCAACCAGGTGGTGGTCTCTGTGGAAGTGTTTGAAGGTCGTTTATGAGGAGTGGAATCACGTAAACGCCTTCTTGCAAAGCAACGAGGACTTTGCAGAAGTATCGAGGAGAAAACTCTCGAAACACCTGTCGATGGTGGAGAAACAACGCTGCAGAAATACCATCCTGGGCCTCTGCTGTCAAGAAAATCGCCCTTGTACAGCCATTACCTGCTGCCGCTAAGAGGGTGTTTTCGTTGCTGGTAACAATGTTTGGTGACCAACAGCATGATGCTTTAGACTGAGATTATATTGAGGCAGCTCTGATGATTCGAGTTAACTATCGTTGAGAATAGTCTTGTTACAGTGTTAGCTATACCTTACCAGACACTTCAAGCTTTGGCGCAAATTGTTTGACAGCCAGGAGTCAGGATATCTGTGACTACATTCTATACAAGTACTTTTCCTTGTTTGTCAAGGACTATGATATAAGCACTACACGTTCTTGAGTGTGAATGCTGTCTCAGTATTTACACACGAGCTAGCAGTTTTGCACTCCAAAACACTAATCCATTTGAGTGCCTTTTGTTTAATAAAAGTGCTATGTAGCGTACAAAATGTGTTTGCTGTTTTCTTTTCAAGGGAGAGCTAAGGTTTCATTAAAAAATAATTGTGAGAAAAATAGAGATTTTTAGAGATTTTTGGGATATTTAGGGATTTTTAGAAACTTTTGGGGATATTTAGAGATTTTTGGAGGGATTTTTAGGGAAAAAACTGAGAATTTCCGGATAGATTTTTACAGCATTTTTCGGGATATTTGTGTCTAGGCCTAATCATTTCCCACCCTGGTTTCTCTGTCCTTGTGTGGGTCCATTTCCATTAAGGCTAACGCTCACATGGTTCATATGGGGTAGAGAACTAGCACTTCACATTACACTCTAATCAGTTAAGTCTGGTAAAATATAAGTGCTACATGGCTAACGTTTGTAAAAACGTAACCTTCCTTGTACTAATAAATTAAAGGGGCTTACACACACAAATAAGTCAATAAATAAAGACTGGACCTCGGTAAAATTTAATGGTCGGACTTTTCAAGATCACTGTCCCCAGAAAGTTGGTGGAAAATAAAAACAAATGCGATCATCGTTTTAATTTCTTTTCCACAATTTGTTTTCGTTTAACACAACCACGAGTAACAAACTTTGCAGACTCGAACATTTTCCAGTTTTTGCACTAAGGCAATTAAAATTAGGAGCGTGAAAAATGGAAAAATTTTTCAAGAGAAAAGGAAACTGGCTGACTGAACTATTTTTTATTCGTTGACAGACTAAAGGTCATTTTTATATCGCTGTATGATGACAAAGTAGCACTTTTGAACGGTATATGGCCCATAAACTCCATTGTCAGTTCCACTTACCGCAGCCGGCTAAATGGTCGTTTTTGCAACCAAGCTTGTCTGATTCATATGATCGAAGGTAAAATGGGTCGCGCAGATAAATAACGTGGTCACCTAATTTACAACCCTTCTTTTGCGGGGACTCCTTAGCCAACCCAGAGGAGGAAGGATTCGTTTCCCACAGACTATCCCCATCCCGTAATTTATGCTACAAGTAGATCATGCATACTTTTGCGTGACAATTGAGAAAACATCGCGGAATTTGTTTTCATACAAGAGAAGCATGATCGGTCTGAGATAAGCAAGCAGTAATGCAGTAATGCAGTAATGCAGTCGGTATATAAACTCAAGGCTGTTGGTTTGGCAGGTGATATGTGGGAATGAATCAATGATTCTCTTCAATCGTATGCAAGGGACTAGTGTGAATAAGAAACCCCATTAGAGTTGGGGTCCCTCAAGGGTCCTTACTAGGACCAAGACTTTTTGCAACTTATGTTAATGACCTCCTTGACTCTATTGCCAGTGGAGAAGTCTACATGTATGCTGACGACACCACAATATATGTGGTAGGGAATACTGTTGATAACAACAGCATTACAGGCTGTCTTAGACCAGGTTAATTCCTGGTGCCTTAGTAACAGATTGATTTTACATGAAGGTAAATCCGAAGCAATGGTCTTAAGTACCACCCCCTTCATAGGTCCTTTGAAACATCTGAAGTGGGGTGAGGACACCATTCGGTATGTGTCTTCCACCAATTGCCTTGGGGTTACAATTGATGACAAACTTTCATGGTCTCAACATATTGCATTGGCTCGATCTGCATTTAATGCCAAAGTCGGAATTTGTGGATTGATGCCGATCCGCAAAAATTTGTTACCGCAGAATAAAAAAGACCCGCAAAAAAAATGCCGCAAGAATTAACACCCTTTAGTCAAATTAAAAATTATTCTCTTTGTGCCACTTGAGCGATATACACTGGACTTACACAACAACATTATCACTAGCCAATGGAAAAAGCAACCCGAGCTTATATACATATGGTAAGTAGTTTGTATCCCAAACAAAACAAGATGTAAAGGACAGAAATGTCAAGTGTACAGCAATTCAGCACTACTTTGACATCTATTTGTTTTTTACAACAACAAAAGGGCAGAGGGGTCAAAATTAAGTCAAAACACGAGAAGAACGCGAGACAAAATGCGAGAAACTTCAACCTGACGCAAGCAATAGATTCTCGTACTTTAAACTAGGAAGTAGTATAAACCATCTTTGAAAAGATGTGTGATGAAACCCAAGTAAGATTTTTTTCTCTGTTGTCACGATTTGCTCCAGCCAAATTTGCCCCAAAAAAGGCCGAGGTTGACGGCTATCGCGCTAAGAGCTAAATAGGCGTGCTTTCAAAAGAAAGTGTGTGCTACGTCGGTGGGGATGTGAAACAGAAATGGGTTCATCTACTGAGATGATATGGTAAATTGACCAACCGAAAAAAACATTCGAAAGCCTATTTTTCGCTTAAGGACTTCTTTACGAAGGTCAGTTGAGTTGACCTTGATTCTTGATATTGATTTGACACTCCGTCGAGCGTTTTACCTTATAAGCCCTCTGAGTTTGTTTACATGTAACGTTTCCCAACAACTCGATCTTGATCGAAAATGGTCTTAATCGAAAACGATGTTAATCGTTGTAAACATAATTTTGCGAAAAGGTGAAGTGTAGACTGAATGAAGCGCGGAAATTTGGCGCACAAAAATATGCGGCAGGTACAAAACACAGGTCACAGGTCATCGTTTTACCAGTACAGAGTATCCTAAACATTCATAAGAGCTAACCTTAGGGGCCTAAAGATAAGTTTTTAGGTCTAAGGTTAGTTTTAATGGATGTTTAGGATACTTTCTGTATAGGTAAAACAATGACCTGTGACCTGTGACCTGTGACCTGCGTTTTGTACCTGTACAAATGGCGACCAACAGAGCTTGTCTTTGTTGTGTCAATTCAAGTGCAGAAAACGTATAAAATATGAACCTGAATGCTACATTTTATGACATTAACTCTTGGAATATGAGTTATTTTTTTAGTTTAAGGTCAATATTTCGGAGGAGCTCCAGTTGCATTGGTCTTATTCCAATGGAAAGACAAGTATAACTTCAGGATTTACTAACATCATAACACTAAAAGCTAAAATATCATCTTTCTCGCTTAACTTCGTCGAGACATTTTATGATAAACAGTTAGCCAAACAAATGGAGGTTCAAGGCCAGCCTCTCATATGTCAGGATTCACATTGTACTGATAGCTTCGTTGAGAAAAGCAAGGAAGAATTAACACAACATTGCCACGCGCCATGTAAACGAATTGTTTCCACGGCGGTCCGCATCGAAAGAATTTATTTTGAGCGCGTCGTAAATGTAAGGCATTAAATCACCGAATTACTTGTGGATACATGTGTATTACGATATGTCTGAGCCAGCACCTAAGTCTCCCAGAAAGAAGGAGCCTAGAAAGCCTGCCGATCATCCACCGTATCTTGACATGATCAAGGCTGCAATTTTTTCATTGAAAGAACGAAATGGTTCCTCGCGCCAAGCTATCGAGAAGTACATCAAAGCTAACTACAAAGTTGGAGAGGTCGGTTCACGCCTCAAGATGGCCTTGAAGAGAGCTGTGGCAAGCGGAAATGTTTTACAGACCAAAGGTGTTGGCGCTTCAGGTTCCTTCAAGTTGTCCAAAGAGGAAAAGAAGGAGAAGAAACCAATGAAGAAGCCAGAAAAGAAAGCAGCCGCCAAACCCAAAAAGCCTGCTGACAAGAAGAACGCCGTAAAGAAAGCAAAGAAGTCTCCGAAGAAAGCCGCCGCTAAAAAGCCCGCGGCCAAGAAACCAGCAGCTAAAAAACCGGCCACGAAGAAGCCAGTAGCTAAGAAGCCCGCTGCGAAAAAACCAGTGAAAAAGCCGGCTAAAAAACCCGCTGCTAAAAAGCCCACTAAGAAGTCTCCCACCGAGAAAACACCAAAGTAGTGAAAAGCTCTGCTGTACACTTACGTTACACAAAAACGGCTCTTTTAGGAGCCACAAAAATCACAAAAGCAATGACCATCAAAAACACCTCCGGGTATGTGCATTCGGCAGCTTATATTAGAATTCTAACTCGCTCAACAAGGATTTAAATATGTCATGCTGAAAAAACTATATTCGGT
>NC_090876.1:24918234-24928234 GCF_036669935.1 Montipora foliosa
TAAGTACAAAAGGTGGACCAAGTAGACCTCAAAAACCTGGTCCACAGTGCCTACAAATAATTTCCTTTTCTCAATAATTAATGTACAGGAGACATCAAATTCCAAGAATACTCTTACTCTGTTATTTCAGTCCCAGCAGTATGCAAGTCACTTAAGCCAATAGGCAGAGACTCCATAGCGTTGATAATATTGTTATGATCAAGAGCCCGCAGGCTGCTGGCGTGACATCAGGTAATAACGCAAGACAGACAGTGTCATCTAATGACACAAAATTAATGCCCTTGTGGCAAGAAATCCCTTGTAAGTAATATTAGCTGTGCGCATACAGAGCTTTTTCCCTTCGGTAAATTAATTCACTGGCTTACAGGAGTGTGACTTATGGTAATAGATTTCACTCGTCAATGGGAGGGGTGGTGAAGGGGGGGGGGGGTGGGTGGTGAAGGGGTCAAAGGGCTAACTCAATTGTTGACAGTTAATCTACCACGGAAGCTCTAGAGTTGAACAGGAAAACCTCAGGGGGAAGATTTTAGTAATGTGATCTTTCCAGATATTCTCAACATGTTAAAATGAAACATAACACAATTTTACCCCAGGAAAAGTTTGGTCAATTTGCCCTACGAAAATGCATATAGCGTGACCATCAGTAATTAAACTTATATTATATACAAAATTCATGAGTTAGAGCAATAATAATTATTATTATTATGAAACTCCCTGACAGCAAAGGATATTAATGCTCTTTATAAGATAAGTAGTACACATTAAAGTTCACATGCATCATTCATTTAGGAAACCAACAAAAATTTTTCACCTTCATTTTTGTCCAGCCTCTCTTTAGCCTTACGGTAAATTTTCAAATGATTTGTGATGTCATCCACAAAGCGAGTTGTCAAGAAATTAACCCATTCAACATCTTTGGACCTGAAAACCAAATTAATCATAAAGCAGACAAGAGCTGGACAGAAAAGAACAGATGAACTGACTCAAAGATGGATTGGTTAAAATAAAAAGGCTTAATTAAAATTAAAACATGTGGTAATAAATATTAAATAGTTCCATCAGAGAACCTCAAAGCAGTTAAAAACACCTCAGGCCCTTTCTGGAACATTAAAGCCCTCATTTCATACATTTCAAGCCTTCTCTTGATTCTTAAGTCTTAAGTGTTCAAGGTATCTACTAAGCCCTGACAAAACATGAAATCAATGGGAATGTGTAGCAGTCATGTCAATGCCATAACAAGTTAAAAATTACAAAAAAACTAAAACAAAGCTGAAAGGCTGATCTGTAATGAAACTAACCTGTTTGCAAATGCTATAAGTGCTCTCTGTAATGCTTGCCTCAAATCATACAAAAAGCCTTCGTCTGTACTTATTGTATAATACCATCCATGTACATAATCCCGAAAAAATAACTGCAAGACCTAACACATCAATAAAAATTAAATCTAGAATACTTTGAAAACCAGAAGTGGCAAGTCTAAAGGGAAGACTGGACTCTGCAGACCAGTAATCTGCAGACATGAAATCTGCAGGCTGGCCCATTTTGTCAGCAGCAAATGTTTGATCATCGCTGATCCCTCCCGGCCACTTTAAAAAACAATATGGCTGACAATGTTTTGGGGAGTAGGTAGTACTGTCAAGCACAGGTGCCCCAGGTTCAGTGTGAGGGAAAGCCATGAACAAAAATATAGTTTATGGATTTGTATGGGAATACCGATAAAGGACTTGAGGAGACAATAATATTATTCTACAAAAAAAAATCTCAAGTAAAAAGCCTTATTGCAATTGTGTGTCGCTTCCTTCCTGTGTGGTTTTCTTCCAGATTTGACGCGATTTCAATTCCTCGGTTGTCAACGGTTATAAAAATCCCTAGGATGGACACTAAATAATTCTCAGGAGCCCAGCAAATTGAGTTAGATATTGCTGGATAAAAATAATGTTCCCATTTCAACCCACCAACAACACAATAGCAGCCCTGCTAATGACCTAACTAGGGGGGTCTGGGGCCTCAAACTCAGAATGACAGAGTCTGCTGCAGAAGCTCCTGCTCCTTCACTTTATTGCCAAAATATAGCATCTAGATGAATGCACTCCAATACAGTGTGAGGAATTTTTTTGGCATGCAGTTCACTGTTTGCTGAATAACTCCGCCCCATACTTGAAAGTCAATTATGCTGAGCCAATCAACCTTTGGGCACATGCTAAGGTATAAGATCGCAAGTGAAGGCTGTCAATTGACACTCAATCCTTTCACGGGTGATTGAGATGATACGTCAATCATTTTTGGTGTGCATATTATGGTGGGAAACAAAAAATGCGATCTTAGTGGTTTTAAAATTAATTATTCCGAATTTTTTTTTTGGGAATATATAATTCACAGCCCACTGATTCACGATTTGCAGAAACAAAAAAATTGAGCCAGACACCCAAATTTACCTTTACTGAGACCTTAAAAAGGAATGTGTTAAAGATGAAACAACAACAATGATATTCAATATAAGGAGAAATGTAGACTACATTTCTCCTTAAAAAGGAAGTTTAAAAAATTATATTATTATATAGATACAGCTGTACTGATGAAATACCAGGATTTCTCCTTTTACTAAAAAATTACATCTTAATCGTGCGCACTGAACATAGCATTTTTATCTTTCACAGTCATGTAAGAATATAGGTGTTGTCATGGTAACGAACATGACTAGCCAATAAAAGGTGAGCTTTGTCTTCATTGTAAGATACTTTTGTGCTTTCATATAATTCTTCTCTACTACATTAACATTTTTATTGCAAAATTTTACATTATCATGATTTGCTTTTCATAACTTTCATATCTTGTTTCATGTTAATTACACAACATGCGTGTTTTAGCGGTTGGTGACCACTTTTTCATGATTTCAAAATTCATCAATATCTATATAATAAACAGAACATTACATGGCCGCTTGGGGATACAAATTTTATCTTCGAGTGCTGAAAGTATCTCGCAAACGAGTGAGAGATACTTTCAGCACGAGAAGATGGCATCAAAGTACTGGACTCCGGCCGCAAAAGAAAACCTTTGCCTGCTGCAGAGAAAATCAACACCAAGAAACTAAAGATATATTATCACAACGAACTATTTTCTTGAAAGAAAAAATATCACACAGTAGTATTAAAGTCCAAATCTAAAGTCTCATAGAACAAAAACCATTGCTAAATGAAATCTTACTGGAAGTGCCGCCTAAAAGAGGTGTATTATTCAAATATGTACTCTAGAGACCAAAATTATGACAAAGGGAAAGGAAACCAGACCACATACAATGGAGTCATGTAGGCCTGTCAACCTCATTTTACACTCTTCAATATTATATTCTGTTTAGTATTGTTTACATTGGCTGATGACAATTTTTGTTTTCATTATTTAAGGTCATTATTTTTCAAACACCCCCCTTTTTTACCTCTGGGGACCCCCAATTTCTCATCAGTCCCTCTCCCCTCGAATAGTTTCTGTGAACGCTTCCTTATAACCGTTGACAACCAAGGAAATGAAATTGTGTCGAAGCTGGGGAAAAAAACCACACAACATGTACAAGGAAGCGACCCCACAATGGCAATAAGGTTAGGCTTTTTAATTAGGATATTTTTCATATATAATAATTAAATTTATAATTAGAGCGAGTTTCAATCGAGTGTCATAAAACCACAACCAAAGTAATTACTTTGGCCAATCAAAAAGGACGCAGACAATCCAGTAAACCAATCAAAACTCAAAGTAATTGCACATAGCCGACACAAAGCGCGGGAAATTGTGCATGTGTGAGCCACGATTGGTTTTGATTTCACTTCTGATTGGTTGACAAAATGGTGCGAGAACTTTGAACCAATCACTGAGTGAAGTAATCATAAACCAATTGAAAGTAATTATCTGGTATTACTTTCGACACTCAATTGAAAACCGCTCCAGTGTCTTCTCGAGTCTTTTATGGGGATTCTCATACAAATTCTTATATTTTTGTTCACGGCTACTCTCACATTGAGCTTGGGGCACCTGTGATCTGGGAAGATTGAAGCTAAGGCCTCTGATCACAGGGTGCACAAAAATATTATTATTAAATATTTCTTTAGCGCTGCTGACACAATCAATAATAATAATTATTATCATTCTTTACCTCTTGTAGAGGTTCATCAATGATGCTGGATCCAGTCAACCTTTTGTCCATTTTAAATGAATTCCTGCTCAACTGAATTTCCTGAATCACTTTTTCAAGTCCTTTCGATGTTGGTCCAAAATCCCCTTCTTGACATTTTTTTGCAGTCTCCAATGACAGTATATATCCCCAGTAGCCCATTACCAAGAGAAAACTAAACAAGAAAAACCATTGAAAAGTATCAGTCAAATGACAAGCTATGGGCTCTATGCTTCATAAAAAGTTTTGTGAAGTTTCAAAAACGTCTCTGTCTGTGTATTACTACCTATCATCATGACAGTACTGCAACTTACTACTTTATGAAAACTACTGACTAGTGTTAAAGGTGAACCAAAAAGGACAGACAAAGAGCTGCTAGTTTACAACATCGAAATTATTGCTGCAACTGCCAGGCCACTAATAGTATCAGTGACACCAGAAGAAATGTAAACGCAAGACTGACTGAACACGAACCAGCGACGAGAAATGGTGACATAAAAAATAACACTCCTGAACACTATTTACAGACAAACCACAAAATCAACTGGGACTCTGCTGAATGTGTTACCTACAGTAAAAATTACAGACTATCAACATATACTGGAAAGCTGGTTTACTAATAATTGAGAAGAGACACCATTAAACTGATGTCTTCAACTTCTCGCACCCTACAAAGGATTTATCAACAACAATCATCAACAGCAGACTTATTCTAAAAACAATAACTGACCAATTTATTTATTTACAATACACATACAGACCTTAGACCTAGACTGACCATGATGCACCAATCACGGTTTATAGTCTTCACAGCCAATGACATCAATGACCAATCACATCAATGACCAAAGAATTTATACCATCTACTGGTGTTACACATATTACTTGATTCTGAAGATGACTTCTGCTAAGGTTGTCGAAATGTCAGTCAATGTCATTCTAAACAGTCCTTCTCAGCACTTAATTAACACTCACCCGGATGATCATACTTCACTAACCTTATTATATGACTCCTTTGTTCAAATCATTTACAGTATTATTAATAATTGCTTAATATTATTTAGCAAGAATATTTTTAATTATTCAGGTTTGAAGTCTCAGACCATTTGTTGCATGACTTTTCCAGGTTAACCATGTCACCTTGATTGTAAGCTAAAGATATACACCAAGAAATTGGCTAAAAACATTTCCCCAATTTTCATCAAAGACAACCTCACAAAAATAATCAGTATATGGTATCATCCATCCTTTTTCTCAGTCTGCATTTTGCACTCACCAGTGAGAGAACTCAACTTCTTACAGAGTGTAAAGTGAAGTGCTAAGTATCTACCCCATATGAACCATCTGAGCGTAAGCCCTACAGATGGAAATGGGCCCACACAAGGACAGAGAAAAACTCTGACCAAGGTGGGAATTGAACCCAGGACCTTCGGGTTAGATCACCGCTGCTCTACCAACTGAGCTACAAGGTCAGACGGGAACAGGCCGTGGGAACTGAAGCTGTTAAAGTCACGGCAGTGAACATGTATGAGTATAAGGAAGCGTAAGTGTAAAGCCCTACTAATGGGGTAGATACTTAGCACTTCACATTACACTCCAACCAATTAAGTCTGTTCAAATAAAGGTGCTACACAGCAAACATTTGTAAAAACGTAACCCTTCCTTCCGACAGAGTGGCCTTGGATTGATCCTGCATGCGATGTTATTTGAGTGTATTACTTCTCTGCTACACTGAGAATTTTTCCCCTAGGTACTTTGGTTTCCTCCTTTAACCAGAAACCACCACTTGATGCTATCTGCTTTAAGTTGATTTGTAGCCTACTCAAATATTATTAGATTAGTACTAGGAGTGAGACTCAGCTAAGTAATCACCATCAAATCTGTTAACCTTTTCCTTCCTAAGAATGTCAGACACTTAAAGATTTTACTCTGCCTTAAGATGATTTTACTTGTCAATGAAGTACGTACTCTTCAGAAGTGAAAGGGTTAATTAATACTAATACTAATGTCTTACCCGACTGCAAACAGCAATATGTATATAAAAATAAAAAGTGTCCACCATATTCCAAATGTTCCTATAGACAAGCCAACAACTAAGAAACCCCAACATGCCCTGTGAAGCTGCAACAAAAATCAGAACAAGCAACTGCTAATCTATACCAGCAGGGCAAAAAAACACTTTACAATTATTATGACTCTAATAATAATTACTAGATTTGCTAACTTTTACATTTTTCAGGAAGCCAATTATTGTAATAACCAGGAAAAGCAATAATATTATTGTAATAATCATGAAAAGGATTTTGTAATTATTTGTAATTGCCATTTCAAGACTAGTCACCTTGACCTTGACCTTGTAGCTCAGTTGATAGAGCAGCATTTCAAGACTAGTCACATTTGCACTGGCATTTGGCTGCTTAAAATCTAAACTACGGATATTTCCTTACAATTTTTCCCAGGAGTTACATCAGTAGATCTTTCAGGGTGATTTAGGCTTTCCTCTTTTTATGACTTCCCATATACCCAGAACTGACCCCAAAATAGGTTTGAAAAAACTATCCAAATCTCACAGGGTGGGCAGGGAGGGGAAATCGGGTAACAGCCAAACCTCTGGGCCCGGTTGTTCGAAAGCCGATTAACGCTAATCCCAGATTAAAAAATTACCAAGGAGTTCATTTCTCTACTCCCAAATAGTTGTACAACGCTGATATTTGGCAAAATTTTAGATTAGAGGAAGTCAATCTTGAAAACCAAAAATAACCAAAAGAAAGATGTACTTAAAAGTTGAAAACATTTAACCAAAGTTTATGCTAATCCTGGATTAAGTTAATCGGCTTTCGAACCACCGGGCCCTGGACTATACACATTAGATGTCTAGTCGATGAATAATATAACCTTAATTTCAATTCGCCCCTTATTAATTGGACATCAAAGTCAAAACAGTAACGATTATAAGCCCTTTTACTCGCCACTGGTTTGCAACCCTGACCCCAAACAATAGCTAAAACAATAGAAAGAATGACATGTCATTGTTTCCTGCAAGGGTTGCGAACCAATGGCGAGTAATCTTTGGATCAGCTGCTACAAAACGATTTCTGGGACTCATTTACCTGCTTATTTTCCATCCTTTGCAAAACTCGATGACAGACAACAAATAGTTTATGGAATTTTGATCAGCGAGAACCCTTAAAACAATTTACGATGTTAACTGCAGTTGTCTGCAATTCAAGAAACCATATACGAAGTATACAAATGCGTAGTACCCAGGCCCCAGTTGTTTTGAAGGGTGGAAATCACAGGCAACCCAGGCTCGGAGGGTAAAAAAAAATTATAAGGGTTCACGGTATGGGATCCCGATAACAAACACTCAAACAGATATTTACACGCAAAAGTTCGGCTTTTTTATTGAGAACTTTTGCGTGTAAATATCTTTTTGAGAGTTTGTTATCGGAATTCCCATACAATTCCTTATAATTTTTACCCTCCGAGCCTGGGCTGCCTATGAATGAATTACCATCCACTGACTCAATTGGTTTTGTTAGCGTCTATCCGCTGGATAACGGTGATTTATCCGGTGGATAGCGTTATCCATCGTTTGAAAAACCGAGGCCAGGAGTATCTCACGAGATCTCCGCTCCTCCTCCGCGCCAAAATCATTTCAGGAACAAAATTTGTCAAAAACGCAAACCTAACCGGAAGTTTTAGTAACTTGCAGACCTGTCTCCCGATTTTCGTCCTTTTCTCCCGGTCTCCCGCTTTCAAACAATTTTCTCCCGGCTGCTAGAGCTTACCCAGATCAACATAAAGATTATAGAAAATTAACTTCATGATAAAAAACCTCGCAACATAATTGAAGTAGGACTTGTATTTACAAGGCTAAAAATTTTAAAAAGTTAAAGACCGAACGTTTTCGGCGTTAAGCCATCTTCAGGGTAGTTTGACGGTCCTCGTGATTGTGTATTTATGTCTATCAGGTAATTCCCGATAGGAAGAGTTTCACTATGTAGCAATGAATTTGTTTGTTTAGAGCAGGTTTCCATTGTTGGATCATTAGGCCTTCAAAAATTCTGCGTTTGTGTAAGGATTGCGCCGTGCAGAGTATACACCAGCTAAAAGAATGCGAAGGATTTTCACGTAGGTGACAGGCAGGTTCAGAGTCATTACATAGGTTGAAATGCCCGTCACCTAAGTGGAAATCCTTCGCATTCTTTTAGCTGGCGATGATACTCTGCACGGCGCAATCCTTTCACAAACGCAGAATTTTCATATATGAAAATTGTTCCACGGCACGCAATAGGCCATTTCAGAAACGTGAAAGGACTGGGACGAGTTTGGTTGTTTTCCGTTTGTTTAAAAAACTAAGACATTCAAATGAAAGATCAACCAAGTTTGAGAGTCTTTACCAAGAATAGATGTATTTAGAGGAGGAAAATGGTGAAATAATATATCTTTAAATATCACCTAAAATAGAGAGTTTGTATGGAATGGGTAGACAGGCCACAAAATTATAAGGGTTTGTATGGGATTTGGCAACTTTTGCAAGTCTCCCATTTGGCCAATTTTCCGTAGAAAACTCTCAAACTTGGCTGGATAGCTTTTCATTTGGTAACATTTCAGTTGAAGAGTTTAGATTTTCAATCCAAGCAAGTATGAGAAACTCGTCCCAGTCCTCTCACGTTTCTGAAATGGCCTATGCCTGTCGGTTGAAGGTGGGCCTTAAAGGGGCTAGGTCACGCAATTTTAGGCAATTTCATCATTGATCAAATGGTCATAGAATTAACTGAAATAACAAAATAACGGCTCAAAACTATAGAGGAACTCAAACAAAACACAGGAAAGCTAAGGAGGGACAAGGATGGACAAAACTGGGGAGGATTGAAATGGATTGCATCTGGGTAAATTTGAAAAACGTCGGCCCACCTTTTTTCAAATTTACATCAGTTTATATCAGAATGTCATTTAAACAGCTGGAAAATCATTCTCAATTGTTACGTGGCCGTGATTTTGCAAATGAAAGACTCTTGCTCTGCCAATTTGACGTTTAGAGCTCATAACTAACAAAATTAAACAACATTACCTAAAACAGCGTGACCTAGCCCCTTTAAATATGGCTTACATTCGGGTTATGAAAGGGAAATGAGAGATAACACTGATCTACATATAATACCCAGCCCAGGCACCCCGTGTGGAAAATAAAAATGGCGACGAAGAGAAAGCAGGCCGAAAACGCGAATGTCGCCTCTTCGGAAAAAGGAAAGACACTATATAAAGTGACTTTCAAAAGCGAGTGGAAAGCGCTGTATCCAATGCCAGCGGTAAGAAATTTCATTGTGTTTGTGTGGTTAGAACTTCAGTTGTAATCATCAAGGAACTAAAGATGCGGAAGATCGCTGCAAGACGGAAACTCGTCTTAAAAATTGTTTTTGTTCTTACAAAATCTCAGTTTTTTTGAGGCTCTAAAGCAGAATCTCCCCTCTCGCATGGGTAGATTCCTCAAAAAATCTTACCCATGGTGCTCCGCTGGCGCGCTAAGTATCATTCAAATCACTCAAGTATTTTAAACAATTTTTTCAGGAGGACTGGTATTCTTATTGGAAAGGTATGCTACACTACTACAAATCGAACTTGATCGCTTTCCATGAGTTTCGCACTGAAATCTGAACACAAACCTTGTTCTCTATGAAACAATACGGTAGATGCGCTTCAGTATGCAAATTGATGTTAAATTTTAAATTTGCGCACGTTATGGCTTGGCTTGGCTTGGAAACAATGCTACGACACCAAACGAGTAATCAACTGTGTTACACCATGCATGGGAATGTATTTTAAACCACT